>NC_089837.1:461665219-461978344 GCF_035609145.1 Eleutherodactylus coqui | reverse complement strand
GTACAGCTAGTATAAGTAATGCAGTATAACCCATACCAGCTATACGTATAAGCATGGACAATACATACCTGGTTACACCACATGGTCTGCTCCCCTCCTCCACTATCCGCCATGCCATGTTGCACCAATCACGCCGCCAGCTGTGCACTGATAGACTGCAGCCGTGGCGAATAACAACTGCAGTCTCTCAATGGTAGGGAGGACCGCACCAGGGGAATCTGTAGCGTGGAATTGGCTGCCCCAAGTAATATCCCTCCCTTCCCTGCCACCCTCAGCTGACCCACAGTGATGATGCAGTGTATGTCGAGGAACCAGGTTGCGATTGCGACCCATAGTGGTAGGCCACTGAACAAGAGGCTGCAGTACCACGTGTTCCATTTAAGGCCAAACTAGCGTGAGACCACAACCGCAAGTGCATTTTTGAAGACCAAAACCAGCCAGACATTGTAGCAGTGAGTGTTCTTTCGAAGGCCAGCAGGGCCTGATCAGTGGAGGATCACTCGCATCTATTTATGTGTTTTTGATAAGCAACGAGCATTAAAGGGGTTGTCCCGCGCCGAAACGGGTTTTATTTTTTTTCAACAGTTCCCCCGTTCGGCGCGAGACAACCCCGATGCAGGGGTTAAACAAGAACACCGGACAGCGCTTACCTGAATCCCCGCGCTCCGGTGACTTCTTACTTACCTGCTGAAGATGGCCGCCGGGATCTTCTCCCTCGGTGGACCGCAGGGCTTCTGTGCGGTCCATTGCCGATTCCAGCCTCCTGATTGGCTGGAATCGGCACGTGATGGGGCGGAGCTACACGGAGCCCCATTGAGAAAAGAAGAAGACCCGGACTGCGCAAGCGCGTCTAATTTGGCGATTAGACGCTGAAAATTAGTCGGCTCCATGGAAACGAGGACGCTAGCAACGGAGCAGGTAAGTGAAAAATTTCTGATAACTTCTGTATGGCTCATAATTAATGCACAATGTACATTACAAAGTGCATTAATATGGCCATACAGAAGTGTATAGACCCACTTTGTTTCGCGGGACAACCCCTTTAAGTGGGAGGGCAAAATGTTTTAAAATAGGCGGGAGCCAATCAGAGTGTAGTGGGAGGCACAGGCTGAACTAGGACACACCTCACTGCAAAGTTCTTAACTACTCGTAGAAAGACAGCAATTACCTGTTTACACCAGACGATAATTAATCAACCAGCGATTATTATTAGGCTAGCTGAACAAAGCAATTAGTGAACTCGTCACCTGCTTAGTGGCTGCGTTTACATAGAACTGTCACTTAGGGCGGATTCACCCTAAGGGGGATTCCCCCTTCCTGCTCCCCAAACAGAACAGGAAACTGGAACCACCCTTATATTCGCTTTATGAAGCCACTTTTCAGACAGTAGTTGTCCCATATAAAGCCGCCCTAAACTGCGCGTGGACATAGTGGAAACATCTTAAAGGGTGGCTCTCTGATTTGGTACAAGAGGCGAAACCTATGTTGGGGACTTGCTATATGAATTCTATTCATTTGATCTAATGAAGCTTATAGACAGGGTTTCTTCTCATGTGACAACTCCTTTATTTGTATTATGTCGTCTTCTGCATCTGGTCTTGCTATAGTCATTTATTTTTCAATTCTAAGCAGGTAACATATTCCAGATTAGCATTCTTTTTACATTAATGGATACCAGATTAAAGGAATTTCATTTTAGTAGTTTTAGCTGAGATCCTCATACATTCTGGCACATGTATAGTAACAGAGGTGTAACTTGAAGCTTCTGGGCCCCAATGCAAAATCTGTAACAGGGACCCCAAATATAATGCTTTATTCATAGTACTGGGCTCCCTATATGGAGAAGAGAGGCATTATGGGCCCCCTAAGGCGCCTGGGCCCAGGTGCAACCGCATCCCCTACACCCTCTATAGTTCCACCCCTGTATGGTAATGCTATTATACTAGGGTAACAAGCACAGCAGTAGCCAAGAGGCTGAGTAGCCAATGGCCATACTTACTACGTAGGTAGCATATATGATGAAAGAAGAGATAGGGGGGCAGAGAAAAACAATACCAATTTCAGAGGTATCAACAAAAGGCAACAAGACACAGGAGACAGAGCAGATACAAAAAAAAGTCCTAAGCTATTAATGTCTTGAACCCACTTGCTGCTGATGGATGTTTTGGCGATACGCAGGGATGCTATAATGATAGGACAAACTATGCTCTTACCCCCAGGCCCCCATGGCCATTCATCTTGTATTTTATCAATTTATATCTCTGCTGATTCTGAGCTGAACAGTCCAATGGGTGGAGCTATCAGTGATTGACAGCTATCCGTGTATGACTGTACATATAGAGATAGCTGGCAATCACCGATAATGCTTCAAACTGATTGTATATCACATGTAATTGTTGTATTGTCTGTGTTTCTCCCATGCTTGTAAGCGTTGCAGAATAAGTTGGTGCTTTACAAATAAAGATTATTGTTATTATTAATTATTATTATTATTATTACAACCTAATAGACTGTTCAACTCAGCATCATGGCTCCAGTGTTGTCTCTGTAGACACAAGTCTTGGCTGGAAGAACATATCATGACAGTCTGAGCTAGATAGAGGAGAAAAGGGAAAGTGTACATCTTCAATCAGGAACAATATCATCTGTGGGTAAAAATGTTCACTGGGGTGGAACTGGGCTCACCAATATGTTAACATGGCCCTGGCGGGATGGGGCTCAGTATGTGGGCACCACTGTGTAATGTGTGTTTTGAAGCTGCTACAACACAACTGTCTTTGGGGTTTATTTATGCAATATTATGGACATGAATAGTTGTGGTGATGCTCAGCAACCAGCTCTGCATCTTTTATTTTTAAAGTTAGCCATAGAGCTGTCATGTGATAGACGGTTGTAATAAAGGAAGCCGCACTGCCTCTGCCTGTATGGTATACACAGCCCTCAGTCAGTCTGCAACCTGTGGCTAATTGGACGTGAAGCTGCTAAATCTACAAGTTGTTTTTATATGTTTCTGCAGAATTAATTCTAGTTTCACAGGCTACAAGTAGAACGGAACCACTTTTGTTATTGGCACTAGAATCCGGTAAGTAACATTTGTTTTATTAAGTTTTCAGAAAAAAGCAAATGTTACTTTTCAGTTTAGAGCAACTTCTGCATGAGGGGCGTTACTAGGGTTCACTGGCCTAACTATAGGGGATGTGGTTGCACCCGGGCCCAGAAGCCTTAGGGGGCCCATAAAGCCACTCTACTCCATATAGGTAGCCCAGTACTATGAATAAAGCATTATAGTTGGGGGCCCTGTTACAGGTTTTGCATTGGGGCCCAGAAGCTTCAGGTTACACTTCTGAATACTACTATTGTATTCTAAGCCGTACTACTCTAGCTGTGGGTCTTTTTATATGTGGTAAGCATCTAAGGGGGAAAAATTGGTATTTCTATTATGGCAGTATGGGTGTCACAGCAGAAATGGAGTCTCAGGCACTGATTCAGGATGGGCACGGTTGTCCCTAGGAGATGGGCCAACTGGATGGTCTGGGGGCAGGCCTGGTGGTCCAACTTCAGCCCAATCTCCGGCTTACCATCTCCAGGGTAGTTCTAGTCCACGGGCTCCTGCCGTGGCTAATTCGAGGTCAGATAAGCAAAGAATGCCAGGCTGGCGCCTAATTGCTTATTATGAACTTTATTTAATTATAATCTTTATTTGTATAGCGCCAACTTATTCCGCTGTGCTTAATTAATTTAAATTAATGTAACAGAGCATCAATTGTTGCACAACGGGTGCAACAATTAAATACAGTTTATTTCCAGCCCTCAACTAGCCAATATGACCAGTACAACATAGGTGTGAGGGTAAAATAGTCTTTACTCAGACTCATGGTTAGGGCGCCGTTGTTGGGTTCTGCCACTGGGCAAGGGGGCAGGACTCACCCGGGCCGTGTACTGAAGAGGAAGCCACGTGTATGCACTAAGCGCTAATCTTTCTATATATTCCGGTGTAATGAGACTTCTTCTCTTCCTCTTTTTCGGTGGTGGAAAACAAATCACCGATCACTTAAAAAGTAACCAGTGTCACCAGTCTAAATGAGTCACCCACTATGCGCAATGTGCGGGAATGAACGATGCTTTCTTTTTGCACATCGGCGTATTTCACTGTACTTTTTGCGCCTGCAAGGCATGTTCATTTGCATGCAGCAAGTAAAGATGCAACATATTAAATGGCAAATTGTTCGCGCAATATATGGAAATGTGAACAAACCCATTGAAATCAATGAGTTCTGTTCTCTGTATATTGCGCATGCAATATGAGGAAGCTTGGGGCGAAACACGTGTCGGGGTGCAGGTGGTAAGGTGGGCTTTATACTTTATGTACTGCTGCTTATATGCATAGACAATGCTTTGTATGCTTGATGTGTCATTTTATATGATTAAATGTTTGTTGATATATGTTTGCATACCTGCACTTTTTGAGCATATGTTTAATTCTATGAACTTGATATGTTGTATGCCTTTCTTCCGCCTGTCTGCTGCCCATTGGAAACTCATCTCTATTGTACTGTAACATCTTTTAAATTGTAATGAATAAAGTATAGAAAAGTTGTTTTTTTAATGAAAACTTTGCATGCTGCCCTATTATTTTTGTTTTAAATATGCCCATGTGAAGTCGGCCTCAAAGTAACATATCCCTAAGGGTGCATTCAGACGACCGTATATCGACTGGATTTTCACGCCCAGCCAATATACAGTGTCTCTCTCTGCAGGGGGAGGAGGCTGGAAGAGCCGGGAGCAGTGCTCTGAGCTCCCGCCCCCTCTCTGCCTCCTCTCCACCCTTTCTTCGCCCCTCTGCACTATTTGCAATGAGAGGAGGCAGAATGGGGCGGGGCTAAGTTCTGGGAATTAGCTCCACCCCCGCCCCGCCTCTCCTCGTTGAAAATAGTGCAAGGGGGTGGAGAGAAGGCAGAGAGGGGGCGGGGGCTCAGAGCACTGCTCCTGGCTCTTACAGCCTTCTCCCCCTGCAGAGAGAGATGCTGTATATCGGCTGGGCGTGAAAACCCAGCCGATATACGGTCATCTGAATGCACCCTAAGGCTTCATTCACACAAGCACATATAGGGCATGTTTTTACACCCAACCATATATATGCAATCTTCTCAGGCATTGGTTTTCAATGCATCTGATCACATGAGCGTAAATACGGTGTGTGAAACCATCGCACCGTGAAAAATGGAACATATGCCTATGAATACTGGCTGACGCATATACAGTTGCCAAAAAGATAGCTCTGGAACTAGCTTTTGACAGATGTATGGAGGCGGCTCCCATACACACCTATGGGAGCAGGGGAAAAAAGGTAGGAGGAGGCATTTTTGTAGCATCCAACGATCCAAAAAGCTTGCAGGTGCCTCTATATAGGCATTGCAAGGCATCCCAAGGATTTATGTGGAGCTAGGGCTTTCCGGCCTGCAACGTATTTTTTCGCTAAACACCACGTTTACGGTCATGTGAATGGACGAGAAAATGCTAATTATTTCTAGCCATGATCATGGAAAAAGTCCTTTCCCCCAAATTTACGGCAGCAGTGAGAAAACGTAAAAATGCATACGGACGTGTGTAAGAGCCGTAATACTTCAATAACAAGAAAAGAGGATTCAAATCATTATGTTCACCAAACTACTTTCTGCATTTGAATATTTATGTAACAAAGTATCAAAATGTTACAAAATAGAAAAAATAACCTTTATTTATCCAGAACAAACAAATAATGCTCTGCTTTCCAACTGGGGATGAAACAAACAAGCAAAATGCAATCGAGTAATTAAAACAAATGAACAAACAATGAGAATAAATGAGAGAGACCCTTGTCTATAAAGGTACCCGGTAACAGTCGGCTGGCCAACAGTTATTTCTCCCAAATCCCCCATAGACATGAATTGTGTTTTACATTGAGACAGCGGAGAAAGCCGCAGCCAGACAGCTGTGGCGGCAGCTTATCTCCAGGAGGGACAAAAGATTCAGGCATTGAACTTCAGCATCCCCAATGCTTCTTTGTACTAAAATCATCTGTTGGGAGAAAGTCAGGAGGCCCCACCGGTGGTCGATCCAAATTCTCCATTATTGGCGCATTTGAACAACTGTGTCGAATGTGTATTGGGGCTTTAAGAGCTTACAATCTAAATGAATACACAGCTGAATCATGGCTGCTATCCAGTCATAATGCCGTTTTCCATCAACATCTGCTACTTTATGGGACATTTCACGCGGGACGGAAATATGCCGCAGGACGCAGCCAAATCTGCAGCTGTGGAATTCCCAGCAAAATGCGCATTTTGATGTGGAATTGCAGGTAGTTGTGCATCAAAGTCTGCAGATTTTGGTGCATAATTAGTGCATTGTGTGGCTAATTCTGTCCCGTGTAAAAAGTCCCTTAACCCGTATAGGACCAGGCACCGTAAATATACGGCGCCTGGTCCTGGGCTTAGAGCCCAGCCATATGTAAAATTACGGCTGGGCTTTAAACCTCCTGCAATCAATCAGAGGCAGGACGAGTTGTCAGCTATTAGTAACAGGTGACAGCCCAGAGGTGAAGGCAGGAGGGGTTTTTAACCCTTTCCGCCTTCTGCTTCCCTGAGTACACAACGCTCAATGAGCGCTGTGTACTAGAAAGTGAAAGTGGGCCAGCTCTGCTAGTGACTAATCTCACTACAGGGGTTGATTTCCCCTGTAACTGGGGCTCCTATGGATGCCCCAGCTACAGGTGGAAAGTGTCAAATAAATAAAAAACATATGAATGTCCCCCAGAGGTCCTACATGACGTCATGGGGGACATAGATAGTGAAAAACATAATTACATACATCAGTAAATAAAAAATACAGAATAAGGGCTTATTCAGACGACTGTATATTGGCCGGCTTTTCACGCCCGCCCGATATACGGCGTCCCTCTCTGCAGGGGGAGGAGGCTGGAAGAGCTGGGAGCAGTGCACTGAGCTCCCGCCCCCTCTCCACTATTTGCAATGGGAGGGGCGGAGCTAAGTGGCAGGACTTAGCTCTGCCCCCTCCAATTGCAAATAGAGCCGAGGGGCCAAGAGGGGGCGGGAGCTCAGTGCACTGCTCCCGGCTCTTCCAGCCTCCTCCCCCTGCAGAGAGGGACGCTGTATATCGGCTGGGCGTGAATACCCTGCCAATATACGGTCATCTGAATAAGCCCTAAAACAAGAATATATACATAAGAAAGAAAATAGCCCAAAACCGATGTCAACCAAAACCGTCGCTATAAATGCCCTGTAATCCAAAACCATACATATTATATATCAAAAGTCCAAAACAAAATGAGGAACCCGTTCCCATACTTTATTTTAGCATAAATATACTCATTTTAAAAAAAAAACTAGAAATGTTTAAAAAATCTTCTCTTTTACCTTTTTACCCCCAATAAAACTAAAAAAACAGGAGCAAAAGTCAGTGAAAAAATTTTTAAAAATTGCCCTATATGTCACGGAAAAAAAAACGCTGCAAAAATAATTTTGGTAGCTAAAGGGAAAAAAAATGGAGCAGTAAAACCACCACATGGGTGAAATCCCTAAAAAGTGTCTGGTCCTTAAAGGGGTTGTCTCGCGGCAAGCATCAAAATTTTACCTTACCCCATTCCCCCTGTCACCCCCCTGGCATAAAATAGCAAATTAAAGCGATTTTTAAACCGCTTGCTACTCACCGATCCGACGAAATAAGGAGTTTAAAAAATCTTCTCCCTAAGATGGCCGCCGGTCCTTTCCCAGGGATGCACTGCGGTTTTCTCCCATGATGCACCGCGGGTCTTCTCCCATGGTGCACCATGGGCTCTGTGCGTTCCATTGCCGATTCCAGCCTCCTGATTGGCTGGAATCGGCACACGTGATGGGGCGGAGCTACGATGACGACGCAGTGACCAACTCTCCGGCACGAGTGGCCCCATTCACCAGGTAGAAGACCGCACAGCGCAAGCGCGTCTAAAAAAGCAAGAAGCCAGCGAAATTAGACGGATCCATGGAGACGGGGACGCCAGCAACGGAGCAGGTAAGTGAATAACTTCTGTATGGCTCATATTTAATGCACGATGTATATTACAAAGTGCATTAATATGGCCATACAGAAGTGTATAACCCCACTTGCTGCCGCGAGACAACCCTTTTAAGGGGTTAAAGTAAATAGGAAACAATCATTTCCATATTACACATTTTCTTTATTACAGCAGAATCCACAACATTCCTTATATTAGTTCAGTTTTATATAGCATCGTCCTTCATATCCTTCCGTTCTATACGGAGACTGTAAGAGGGAACATGATCAGGGGGCAGAAAGTAAAAAAATAATGTTAGTTGTGGGGGACTTCATAAAGAATACAACTTAATACACCCAAATCTCCAGTCACACAACCTCATCCAATCCTTATCATGTTAATGAATGCTTCTTAGCGCTGTGGTACCAGGAGACTACATCTGACATCTGACCAAACATTTGGCAACAATGTAACTTTGCTGCTTTGAATTATTAAACACAGATAAAAAGTAATGAATGCGAATGTGAAATATTCGGTATTTCATCAGCTTAATTCCTTGCAGGTTCCACACAACACCAAGACTTCGACTCTGGCTTTAAATGTCCCAGGTGGTGGGAATGGGAGATTGCTTGTTGTGTGCGTTCCAGTTCTCTGCTGTAAGAACAAACATTATTGGACATAAAACCCTTCAAGTAAATACTGCATTATGTAGTAACTGCCTAGAATTATTTAAGAAGTTGGATCTGCCTCCTAGAAGATCTGCCCACTCCTGCACTGGGAAAGTAGTTCTTCACTTGGAGTGCCTCCATAGTCCCTGCAGGGAGTGCAGTTGCACAATACTGTACCTACATTGGGTTGACGTTGTGCCGAATACATTTGGATACTTTTATAGCACTGTACAGTCAATATCTGGATATTTGTGGTCTAAAGAAGTCAGTTGATACCTTAAAGCAGGGGCGTACCTATAGAGGATGCAGGGGATGCGGTTGCACCCGGGCCCAGGAGCCTTAGGGAGCCCATAAGGCCTCTCTTCTCCATATAGGGAGCCCAGTACTATGAATAAAGCATTATAGTTGGGGGCCCTGTTACAGATTTTGCATTGGGGCCCAGGAGCTTCAAGTTACGCCTCTGCCTTAAAGGGGTTGTCCCGCGCCGAAACGTTTTTTTGTTGTTTTTTTTAAACCCCCCCCCCCCCCCCGTTCGGCGCGAGACAACCCCGATGCAGGGGTTAAAAAAACAAACCGCTCAGCGCTTACCTTAATCCCGGCGGTCCGGCGTCTTCATACTTACCTGCTGAAGATGGCCGCCGGGGTCTGCTCCCTCCGTGGACCGCAGCTCTTCTGTGCGGTCCATTGCCGATTCCAGCCTCCTGATTGGCTGGAATCGGCACGTGACGGGGCGGAGCTACACGGAGCCGGCATTCTGCACGAGCGGCTCCATTGAAGAGAGCAGAAGACCCGGACTGCGCAAGCGCGGCTAATTTGGCCATCGGAGGGCGAAAATTAGTCGGCTCCATGGGAACGAGGACGCTAGCAACGGAGCAGGTAAGTAAAAAACTTTTTATAACTTCTGTATGGCTCATAATTAATGCACAATGTACATTACAAAGTGCATTAATATGGCCATACAGAAGTGTATAACCCCACTTGCTGCCGCGGGACAACCCCTTTAAAGCACATTACCTTACGGACTATGTGGTTTCTGTCTGATTTTAGGAATATTCCAAGTGAGCTATTGGTTATAAAATGCTATTAAACCTGGAATTAATTACATGCAGCAATCATTAGATGAACTAGCAAATGTAACAATGATCACTTTACATAAACCACAACTTGATGATTCATACATAAAATTTTGAGCAATTTCCCATGTGTACATGTAAATCAGTGGCGTGCCACCAATGTAGGCAACTGCTATGAGGTCCGTAGGTCAGTGGGGCCCAGACCGGATGGCCCAATGCCTTATCCCACTGCTGACTCACCTCTCGCTCTCCTGCAATGTAGAGCAGCACAAGTCTCACTTAGGGCTCCTACACACGAGGATATAGTGATAGCGTATTACGCATGCGGGTCTTGTGCACGTAATATGCTGTACCAATCTCCCATAGGCTCGCATGTTGCTGCTCACAAATAGAGTGCGTGCAAGAAAGATTGCAGCATGTTCTATGTTGGCGCATTCTGTGCATGGTGATTGGTGGCATGCAGCAAGAACGCAATGTTGTTGCATACTTTCTGTGTGCCATCTCCCCCATGGCATGCAGTGAATTATGCCCGCGTGAAGCTGCCATTACATTGTAGCTGCCTGGGACAGAGCTCTTTGTCAGTGCCAGCTGATCCTCCCCCTCTCTAGGCAGTAATACACTGTGGGGAGGAAAGAGAGGGAGGAGCAGCTGCACTGAGTGAGAGAGCTCTGCCACCAGCAGCTACAATGTAAATGTGACTTGTGCTGTTGCTGCTGGCCAAACATTCATGGCAAGGGGAAACAAGAGAGGGAGATCAAAAAAATTCACAAGCCACAGAGGGGACACCATTACTTTCTTGGGCCATAGAGAGGACCTCAGGATTTTGTGAGATCACAGTGGGAACCCCAGAACTTAGTTAGGCAACAGAAGGGACACCAGGACTTTGTGGGCCCACAGAGGGGACACCAGGACTTTGTGGGCCCACAGAGGGGACACCAGGACTTTGTGGGCCCACAGAGGGGACACCAGGACTTTGTGGGCCCACAGAGGGGACACCAGGACTTTGTGGGCCCACAGAGGGGACACCAGGACTTTGTGCGACTACCAAGGGGACATCAGGACTTTCTGGGGCTACATAAGAGACCCCAGGACTTTCTGGGGCCAGAGAGGGGACCTCAAGCCTATGTGGGATCACAGAGGGTGGGGGCAGAGAAGGGGTTTCAGGACTTTGTGGGACGACAAAGGCAACCCCAAAACTTTGTTGGGCCACAGAAGGGACCCCAAGACTTTATGGGGCCACAGAGGGGACATCACGGCTTTCTGGAAGGTTTATTCAGGTAGTGGTAGGATAGGGAGATTGTGCAGAGATGAGTCATGGCCCAAGGATGCCTTCATGGTGGTCTGTGCCCAGATAGAGAACAAAAATTAAAGCAGATGTCACCAATAAGAGAAGATGCTAGCAATAATCACTGGAGGCAACTGCACAGTAATCACTATCACTGTGTGTTGGTATCTAACTATTATATGGTGACTGCTTCATTCAGAGATATATTAGACCTGAGCCACTATATCTGAGCCCATCACAATACATACTAGCAATTATTAGGAAATTATAGTACCGGTGTTTCTGGTGGTGCAATGCGCCACACAGCTGTGCTACATGGTACATCCATTATGATCCCCGCACATCACACACACAGCTTTACTACATATATCCTGATTCACACACATCATACAGACACAGCTGTGGTACATCCATGCTGATTTCCAGACATCACCAGCTCAGCAGACTCCTGGATACAGTGATCAGCCCCTGGTCATGTGATCCCTGACCCCACCCACACATGTGATCACATGACGGTGACATGATCACAAGTCCTGATGGCTGCTGTTGGATTATCCAGTATACAGTACTTTCTACCAAACTGCACAATGGCTCCTCCCAAATTACTTGAGAGAGTATTGCCATTTTCGAGTACATGCCCGCTTGTGCCAAAAGATTTGGGGGACAGCGGGGGTGAGCGGTGAGTTGCGGGAGTGAGCAGGTGGGAGTGGGGGGGAGAGAGATCTCCCCCCCCCCCCATTCCTCCCCACTCCCCCCCCCCCCGCCGGCCCCCAAATCTTCTGGCACAAGCGGGCATCTACTCGAAAATGGCAATACTCGCTCGAGTAATTTGCCTTAGCGAGTACGCTCGCTCATCTCTAATTACCAGTACATGTGTTGGTCATCGTTTGGTTGGGGGCTGTCACCTATTGGCATCCCACAGTGCGATTGCAAGGTGCCAATGGGTTCCCGGGGCAGCGAAAAGCCTGACGAAGGCCTCCACGTCTGCTATGTAACACAGTCTATTAGGCCCCACCTCCTTCGGAGTCCAACAGGCTTCTATCATAGGCTTAGTAGAATGCGCTACATAAGTAATGCAGTGTACTGTTCTAGCACTCGAATTATCTCACCTTCAAGTCCCCTTGAGGGACTAAAAAAAGTGCTATAAAAGTTCAATAAAGTTTAATTTAAAGGGGAAAAAACAGTTCACAGAAAATACACATTTTTCCCCACAAAAAACACATTTGTAATGACCCAGATAATGAAAATATTTAGCTATTTATCACGCATGGTAAACGGCAGAAAAATTATTTTAAAACCAATGCCAGATTTGCCTCCCCAAAAAACGCAATAAAAAGCAATCCAAAAAGTCACATATCTCAAAACGGTACCAATAACAACTACAACTTTTCCCACAAAAAACAAGCTCCCACAGAGCTCCAATGTTTGAAAAATAAAAATGCTATGGGTCATAGAATGTGGTGATGCAGATTCAATAGTTTTTCTTTAAAAACGTGTTTTTATTGTGAAAAAGTTGTAAAAAAATAGAAAAATCTATATAACCTTGGTATCGCAGTAATCGTGCTGATCCGGATAAAGTTTTCATGATATTTTTACCAAATGATGAACACCATATAAAGAAAACAAATAATAACAACATTTCTGAGTCTTTCTTCTATGTCCCCCCCTTCCAAAAAAAAATATATATATAATGAAAGTTCTAGAATTCATTTTATGCACCTTGGAGTTGTGCCATTAAAAAGTACAACTTGGTTTTTTTTCACATTGACCTATCTTTAAGACAAATCATCAATTAATGATTCGCAGGGGGCTGATGTTCACGATCCCCACCAAACAACTGATTCCGGCTGCCACCTATGGACAGCACAAGTAGCAGATCACACGGACCACAGTGCATGGGGCCAGGGTTGGCTTTGCACGCTCAGCTCGTAGTGAGTTGCGCATGCAATACCAACCCAAGGCCGCTGCACTAAAGTCAGTACAATTGGTTTCCTGCGCTATCCGTACTGACAGCGGCATCGGGAATCAGCTGATCAGCAGGCATTCCGAATGGCAGATCCCTGTCGATCGTCTATCAAGTAGAAAAATTCCAGGACAACCCCATGAAGCTAAACCATCAATGTCCTCCATTATTCTTCGCCTCACTCTGGTGATAAAACTACCCAGGACTGAGCCTATGAATGCTGTATTGCCGTACTCAACCTTTAACGGTCACTGGTTTTTCAAACAACTCGTGCTTAAAGGGGTTGTCCCGCGGCAGCAAGTGGGTCTATACACTTCTGTATGGCCATAATAATGCACTTTGTAATGTACATTGTGCATTAATTATGAGCCATACAGAAGTTATAAAAAGTTTTATACTTACCTGCTCCGTTGCTGGCGTCCTCGTCTCCATGGAGCCGACTAATTTTCGCCCTCCGATGGCCAAATTAGCCGCGCTTGCGCAGTCCAGGTCTTCTCCTGTTCTCTATGGGGCTCTGTGTAGCTCCGCCCCGTCACGTGCCGATTCCAGCCAATCAGGAGGCTGGAATCGGCAATGGACCGCACAGAAGAGCTGCGGTCCACGGAGGTAGAGGATCCCAGCGGCCATCTTCACCGGTAAGTATAGAAGTCACCGGAGCGCGGGGATTAAGGTAAGCGCTCCGGTAAGCTTTCTTTAGGTCCCTGCATCGGGGTTGTCTCGCGCCGAACGGGGGGGGGGGGGGGGGGGTTGAAAAAAAAAAAAAACCGTTTCGGCGCGGGACAACCCCTTTAAGTTATAACTGGTGCTAATCACTTCACCTAAAATGATTTTATTGTACTGAAAAAAATCCCTCTAAAGTGCTGACCACTGCCTGTTCTGTGAAGTCCATCTCTAGTAACAGAGACAGCGAGAACGCAGGAAGTAAAATAAGGTGATGACTCGTGCTGCCCATGAAGTCTATGGAGAGAAGAGGAGGAGGGAGACTTAAAAAGATGCTGCTGCAGCAGCTACCTGGTGTTTACTGTCTCTGACAGCTATTGCGACCACATCTCCACTGCTTAGCAATTGTGTGGAGTCCCACATGATGCTTTTTATGACAAGGGTGTAGTGCAGAGAGATGGAGAAGATATTCTGCTTTTCTCTATGCGCAGTCTCTGGTGACATCAGCACAGCATTCTGTACCCACCAACTCAGTACAACTGAAAGAGTGAGTGTGAGAAGCCATAAAGTTCTCTTATACGCAATCTTGTCTTTGTCTTGTCATGAGTTTTGTTTCCTGTGTCTCCTCAAGGATACAAATAAGGGACTCCTTCAGAAAATTGTGTAGAATGAGTGGGAGAGCGGGGAAACACATATAACAGTCCTCAGCCCCAATCCTGAGACAGTGCATTCACTGCCAATGGATGATCCCCAGGATTGAGGGAAAATATATATATATTATATCGGCGTTGTCCGATAAAATTCTTAAGGGTCATCCTTTGGTCAGGCCTTCCGAGTGTTGGAGAGCCCTCCAAATCGCATATAACTCTCGGACATTTGAAGAAGACCGACTTCTGACTCTCATGGACCATGTTCCTTCAAAATAGTGGTCCTGTATCTGAGCCCCCCACAGGACTCTGGTGTTGAAATGGGCCCATGCTACTGCGGGAATACATGCTATAAGTTTCCCCAAAAGAGACATTGCTTTCCTTATTGTTCAAGCCCTCACATGTAGGAAGGATGTTACAGTGGCCTGAAGGTCCTGGGCACGGTCTACTGGCAAAAAAGGAACTGTTTTATGAGGTCTAGAATGAACCCCCAGGAATTTTTTTCTTGACTGGGATACAGATCAGATTTTTCCAATTTATGATCCATCCTAGCTGTTGAAGTAATTGGATCGTGACTTTGATTTGGTTTCTTAGAAGATTTTTTTGTCTGAGTTATCACAAAAATATCGTTGAGGTATGGGATCAGGAGGAGGAATCTTTGCCTCAAAAACAGACATTTTTAAGGGCACTGCCATAACTTTGGTAAATATACAAAGACGAGACGCCTGAATTGAAAGTGTCTCATCTAACTGTTCCTCCTCAACGAAAACCTCAGGTATTTTTGGTGATCTTGATGTATTGGCACATGAAAACATGTGTTGTTTAGATCTATTGTGGCCATAAAAGGTCCCCCTTTTTATATCAATTTCACACCTTCCATTTTGAACCTTCCGTAGACTATGAAATGGTTTGGCAGTTTTAAATTTATAATAACCCTGTATTTCCCTGAAGGTTTCCTGACCAGAAAGAGTCTGAAACAATTGAGTCTCTAATGGGTGTACTGGGACTACAGCACCCAGCTCCAGTATCTCTCTGACACCCCATCTAGATTCTCCTGAGACCTGGGCCATGATGCAATTACAAATCATTGAGGGGGGGGGGGGGGAGAAGTAAATTCTATTTTGTATCCTTCATCTATTATTTTTGTTATCCCAGGGTCCCCTCCAAGAAGGTTCCACTGTTGTGCGAAGGACTGCAACCTTGCCCCCACCCTAATGGCGTCACTGTTTCTGCCTATAGGGTTGTTCTTGGTTGGGGTTAAAGATAAAACCCCTTTCCCTGCCTCCTTTGGGATAACTCCACCTTCACGACCCCCCTTTGCCCCTATAAGAAAACAAATAGTCGGGAGCAAGAGGCTTCTTGTGAAAGTATCCCGCTTTATTTCATAGTCCTCACATTACAGGATATTCATCGGAGTTGGAGAACATGTTTCTGTTCCCACCGAACCTTGACAGCGCAAGTCAAGTTTCCAAGGAAGCCAGTCAGAGGTAACAGCGTGACAGTCCGGATATCCTGGCATCATGGCACACAGTACATGAGTACTGATGCTAGGACGATGAACCGTGAAGCTGTTGCCTGCGATTGGCTGCAGCAATTACCTAACGTACATTGTCAGTACAAACTAAGTGCACCGTGGAAGTCATTTCACAGTTTCCTAGGGGGAAGAAGGAAGGCAAGCATGGCTCACTATTATTTTATCACATGGCCAGTTGTAAAAAAAAAAAAAAAAAAAAAATTAAGTGGGACAACCCCTTCAATGTGTTTTTCACCATACTAAAAAGGTTGCCATATAGCCCATGCCTAATAAGGAGTAGGAAAGGCTGATAGGCACAGCTACGACCTTTTTTGAACAGAGCACTACTGAAATTTTGCTTTGGGCCCCCAGGTAGGAAAGAGTTAAAAATCAAAGCTATTTAACCCTAATATTACCCTATGAAAAGTAACACATTTTTCAAATAACTTGATATGTTACCTTTTCTCATTAGTGAGGTTTGTTTCTAAGGCCAGATTCATACGAGCGTAATACGCAGTAAATAGAACACATGGATGTCAATGGCTTTGTTCACTTGCACGTATTTTTCCCTGTGTATTTCGGTCGCGCCAAAGAAAACCAGCAGCAATCGCACAATATTATTTTTCCTCCCGTGTCCCTCATCGGCTAGTTCTTCATTGTTATCATTCCCCCAGATTTGTCACCTTCTTGTGCAAAATGTAAATGCAATACAGATGAAAGAATGGATCTAATTAGTAAGAGAAGGTCAAAACCAACTATGGGAGAAGGAAGTTCAGTAAATCCAGGCACTTGGAATGTGGTAAGGTGTTCCTTGCTGCGGCGGTACTTGGCTTAAGACTTCTTTCATGTCGGCATTAAAATGTCAAAATCCAAATAGATTTCTCCTTTGAAGCAGACATTAGAGACACCTTCAAAGACTACGCAGGGAAATTTGCACAACACAGTACAAAGTTCACAGTAGTGCCCTGCAAGGTGTTCTGGTAAGGCTATACCGGTGCAGATGTTCAATTTTGGTCTAATTTTAGGTTCTCTCTCTTTTGAATAGAGGATTTTAAAAAAGTACCCCCGACCAACCATTTTGTTTTTTACGGTTTGGCACAACTAAGCTATACCCTCACCTATTTCATGCCCACACCTCTCTAGTCTCCTCTGGCCTTTACATACTTCCGTGTAGTCACATGCTGCCTAAGATCCTGACGGATCTGGCCAATCACTGGCCTCAGTGGTGCCAATACAGAGACCAGCGATTGGCCACAGCGATTACAAGTCTAGAAGACACGTGACCGCAGTACCTGGAGAATGTGGAGGGGACCAGAGTGGCTGAAGACAGATTGTCAGACACATGAAACAGGCAAGTATAATAGCTTTATTCATTTTATACTTGTTCCAGTATGAAGGGGAAATCGAGACACCGGATGGCCCCTTTAAATAAAGGCTTCTTCATACCTGCCACAACTACTTAGACATTCATCACAGATAAATAGAACAGGACACACAAGCATTGTCAGGCCAGCGGTTCCTTGGGCCCAACAGATAATGATTCCCAAGGCCATCTATAAAGAATCTATGTCCACTTTTAATTTCATTGACTACATTATCATTGAACACACACAGGAATAATGTTCTAATAGGTTGTAAACAACCCATAAAAGTAGTACGCAGTTTCCCTAAAGAGAATACATTATCTAGCAGGCTCGATCCAGGTCCCTCACGCTGCTCTCTGGAGCTCTGATGCACTTCTTGCAGTCCTCGGCTGCCCACAAATCACTTCCTGGTTACGGAATTCATAAATTCCATTTCCAGGGAACGATGGCTCTCAAGCACTGCTCAGCCAATCAATGCAGTGCTTGTTGAACCAATGCAAAGGCTGTGATTGGCTGAGCAGCGGGCGAAGAACCAATCAAAGACCAACGCTTTGTGGAGGTGGGATTTATGATTTGGCCAATCAATGCCGCAGCTCAGCCATTTCATAAATCCCACCTCCACAACACAATGGCTGGCTGAGCAGCATTCGATGAACCAATCACAGCCATCGCATTGGTTCATCGAGCGCTGCATTGATTGGTTCTCAAGCGCTGCTCAGGCAATCAGAGCCATTGCTTCCTGGAGGGTGGGATTTATGAATCCAGTAAGCAGGAAATGATCTTCTATGGGCGACCGGAAGAAGTGCGTCAGAGCACCAGAGAGCAGTGGGATAATAATACTAAATCTCCCGAAAATAAAACCTAGCACCTCTTTTGGGGCAAAAAAATATAAGACAGGGTTTTCTTTTTGGGGAAAGACTGTATATACAGTTATTGAAGGGCATTTTTTCCACCCTCATCCATGCAAGATATGGAAACCCTGGCTTTATGGAATAGGGTTTAAGCAATCAGAAAGGACAGTTAGTGTGGTAAGGATGGCCGATGAAGCTCTAGTTGTCTGCATTCAGGTCAAATTACAAGATTACATAGCAGCCACAAGTCTAAATCCACATAAACAAATTTTCCTTATTTGAGAATTATGACATATTTTAGAGCAAAAGGGAGAGGAGATCTGTTGACAATCTCTAAGATTAAAAATTTAGCACAGTTTGAACTTGGAAAAAAAATCTTTATACATCTGATGAAAGAAGACATTATTTTTAAGCCATTTTGCCTTACTCCAATTATCTAATGTAGTTTAAAGGGTTATGCTGAAACTTTTAAAACTTTTTCTAATGATGACTGGCAGATCATCAATAGAGGATCATCAGGGGCCACCACTCAGGATCCCCGCCAGTCAGCCGATTACCAGTGATGCCGTCACTACATCCCCGCTTGGCACCCCAACCAATCTGTTTGCCAGGTTGCTGTCAGTGTGTACAGAACCAGAGGCTGACAGCACTGTACTCATGGGAGTGCCCTAGATTGGTATTGCAGTCACTGTTCCCATTAAATTCAATGAGGTAAAATAATTTTGAAAAAACATTAAGGATCATGGGCAGTAGAATCATAGAACGGTAGAGTTGGAAGGGGCCTCCAGGGTCATCGGGTCCAACCCCCTGCTCAGTGTAGGATTCACTAAATCATCCCAGACAGATATTTGTCCAGCCTTTATTTGAACACTTCCATTGACGGAGAATTCACCACCTCTTGGGGTAACCTGTTCCACTCAATTGATAGATTGGGGTATTTTTGAGGGTGTGACCTATCGAAAAGGGTGAGGTGTAAATCATAAAAATTCTTGGGACATCCATGATTGGTGACTCAGTGTACATATTGAGGACACGTCACTTGCAGAGAGGACATCTTCACCGATAAGGACTCCCATGGTCTGGGCCATGTTAGTGTGGAGGAAAGTTTAGGGTGGGTTCTGCAGTGAGGACTCTTAAACATGGATTTAGGATAAAGCCATTTCGCTAGTTTCAACCTGGAAATCAAATAAACCGTAACCCTTCCTAAGCCAATTTGTATCCTGGTTTTCCTAGGGGGCTTACTCTTTTCCTGTCGTTATACAACTATCTGCTAGCGCTATCTGCTAGCTAAAGCCGGTACTGCATGATGTGACACGTTGGATAGGCTCTGACAGCAGAGAGGATGCTAATATACAGTAAGAGAACCCTGATGGACGTATTTCAACATCGGAGCTGTACAGCCTTAAATCATAATGTCTTCAGACATCAGACAGTGGATTGGAAAGGGTTAAGGTCTACTATAATTTGTTACAAATCATAGGTAGGGGCCCAGTCCCACCCGCATTAAGGCTCCATTTTTGGAACAGAGGAACAGAATTAAATAGATCCCCCCCCCCCATTGATTTGAGAGTTTTAACAAAAAAAAAACAAAGCTATAGTTAAAAAAACAAATTTAACAAGCAAACAAAGCTTTATATTTTGGGGTTTTTTTTAGAACGAGGTAAAAAAGGATTCATTTATTTCCTTTTTACTTCCATGTCTTTCAAAAACAGAAAGCCCCAACAGAGCCCTAACACAAGTGTGAATGGGGCCTTTACACAACAATGAAAATAAATCAAAACAGTCATTATTCTGTCAGCAGTTTATTAATCGTTGTATAGGTCTTATTTGTACAGCACATCACAAAGAGCATGGAGAAAGAATGCCAGTTTTTAAAGCCTCTGCTTCTTTTCCCAGTATCAGATGAGAAGAAAGTCACCTTAACGGGTTTACAAGGTTTTCTCTTTAAACTATGTCCCCTAAGTCACAAAACAACAAACAGTTATTTACTTGCCTCTCCAGGCTCCCGGCATCCCCTGCGCCGCTGCTCCGCGCACAGTCTTTGTTTAGAGGCTGCAGCAGCCTGTGTACAGGACACCACAGGCTGCTGCAGCCAATCACAGACTCAGCACTTTAACACCAGGCCCAGTCATTGCCTGCAGCAGCCTGTGGTGCCCTGAACACAGGCTGCTGCAGCCTTGTAAATATTACATCATGGGGGAGACCTGGATCAGCTGACACAGGAGATGCAGAGACCCAGGAGAGGCGAGTACATGGCTGTTTTGTGGCTTGGGGAACATTAAAAAAAAAAAATACACCACATCTTAAGAACCTCTGAGTACTCGCCTGTGCCTTCCTATATTGGTCCACTTGCAAATATACAATTTAGGTAAATTTGGGCTAGTTTCACATCAGCGTTCTTTTTTTCAATTCACAGAACCATATATTTTTTTTCTTTTTAAAAACACAAAAAAAAAAACAATATATGGCTGTCTAACTGCGGCAAACAAACAAACAGCGGCATCAAAAACAAAGAAAAAGTTTCAGTTTGCATCAGTTATCCATTATGATCGGTTGGTAATGAATCAGTTTGTTTGAAATGTAGCTCTTAGAGATGAGCGAGCACGCTCGGATAAAGCAGTTACTTGAGCGAGTATCGCGCTTCTCAAGTAACTGCTTACTGGTCCGGGCGTGTTTGGGCGGGGGTGAGCTGCGGTAAGGAAACAAACTAAATACACCCCACTGAAATCAATGGGAATTTTACTGGATTAGTTTGTTTTTTTTGTACCATTTTTCTGCTCTTAGGATGGAAAAGAAAAACGGAACACAAAACGCTGATGTAAACCCAGCCTTACCTATAATCTGTTCCCTCGGGGCAAGTACCGGGCTGTGAGCAGCTGGAGTAAAACATGCCCTGCGGGTGTAGTACAAAACATATCAAGATTTTAAGTTTAGCCTTAGAAGTTTTATCACAACTTATCCGTCAGCCTACGAGGTTATGCATGACTTAATATTGATGCCTCTAATAGTACCCTTACTGGCAGGGCAGCATTTAAGCACGGACTGTTCACAAACTGGCAAGAGATTGTAGGATTAGGAACTTGGAAAAAAAGGCTTTTTGAGGAAGAAGGCATAATATCCCATAAGTACAAATGCAGTGCCACAAGTGATCACCCCCTACTGCTGCAAATGTCTACTACACATCAGTGCCGCTGCCCTAAACGTAACGTTTTTATACAATAAAAACAATGGAGTATAGGTGGGACTAGGGCGAGCCCTCCCATCTAGGTGGAATGATCATGAGTTGCTCCACAACCAACAGCTATCGCAGAAGAGACCACTTGATTTGCTCTTTTGCAGACTGCAGCACCTGTGGAAAGGAACACAGCAAATCAGATAATACGTATCATCTTACGAGAACCACCAGTGCACACAATCGCCTGAGCTACATTGGATGGGCTCTTCCAATCATGAAACATGCCTTTAACATCATAAATTTGCCCCAGAAAAAAAATGTATATTCACTACATCTAATAGTTATTCACTAAATGTATATTCATTGACTACTTGAAAGGGAGATCCAAGTCGCCCATTCCTCTGGATCATGAGGGTGGTAGAGCATGCATGCTTTCACTCCTTACAAAGTCTATGAAGCTAAAGAGCATAGCGTATGAGCCAACTACTACTCTACTGCAAGAAACCTCTGCACCAAGTCTCCTATAACTAATGTCAGGAGAAGATTCCATTCATTGACACATAATGGATGAGAAGACAAGGTAAGAACACCAGAAGATGCACTGCTGATCGAGAAAGTCAGGATAAGGGGGCCTTATACATGGGGCAATTGTCAGGTGCTTTCTTTAACTTTAGCATCACTGAGCTGTGGAAATCGTCTTCTGAGGTACTGAAAAGCTTCTCCACTCGGTTCATCCCCTTTACAAAGTTCTTCATGAGTCCAAGTTTTATGTGTAGAGGGGGCAAAAGAATTGTGTGTCTTTCTACCAGAAGATCATGCTGGACATTTTTCTCTCTGGGGCAGAGGTTTTCCCTTCTGGGCCAGACTTTTATCTTGTAGTGAGAAGACCTATCCCGACTGTCCCAATGTCACTCCTTTGACCTTGTGGATCTGAATAAGGCCTTATTCACACAGGCTGCAAAAATCGCACGATTTTGTAGAGCTACAAAAACACATGTATGTGGAGCCCATGGTTTCCAATGAGTTCTTTCACATGAAAGGTTTTGCAGCCTCAAAAGAACCCATTGGAAATCATGGGCTCCACATGCATGCGTTTTTGTAGCGCTATAAAGTCATGCGATTTTGTAGCCCGTGTGAATAAGGCCTTAACATACATATATTTAACTAAAATGGGCTACCTATCAGAGCCAAGATATAACACAAAGTTTTCAATGTCATTTTCATTTCTTCCATGATGAAGTGATTACGAAACACCTATTTTCAAGTCGGAAAGATTTTCACTGTTGACCATATCGCTCCGATGTTTTCACGCAGGAGCGATAATCATTCAGTGAGTAGAGGCGGCACAGGGTAGAGATAGTTTCCACCCACTTGCCTCCGTTCACAGTATATGCCTGCCTAAACTGGACAACCGATAAGCGAACAAATCGTTCAGTCGCTGGCGGGGTTTACACAGAAAGATCATAATTAGTTCCTCATGATCCAGTGCTAAATTGAATCATTCCATGCAAAAGGGCGCCTAGATGAAGAAGAAACCTTTATGAAAGAGAACACGTTTCAGCGCTGAACAGGCGCCTTCATCAGATAACGACAGTCAGCAGCGTTAGTATCTTCTTTACATTTCTTTTAACATTGCATTCATCCAATCCAAGAGAGGCAACAGCGGTCATAGGCTATTCCTCAGTGCTGTTCTTGACTTGCACAGCTCAACCGGGTATGAGACATTTTCTTGTCTTGGTACACTATGGAACACTCTTCTAGTGTTCCTACATAATGGATTAGATCTATGTGGCATTGCCACCAACTAGGGACAGTAAGGGGAAAAAAGTGAAAAATAAAGTTTCTACAGTTTTTGAACTGAAATAAAATGGAGCCCACGATGCTCGATTGGCTTGTTAAAATTTTTGTGGGGGTGGTAATGTGCAGCTTTGTCCCTTTCTTACTAAAAAGCATAAAAATACTGTAATAGCAGATCCTCATCATCAAGCAGTCAATGGAGTATGCCACCGCTCTGAGCGAGATCATTGCATCAGCTCCCTGTCAAATGTAAGAAGTATTGAGTCCACATAAAGATGGACACGTCCTACAGTACGTGCGAAAATAGTGCATCGTACTGCAGTCTGTGCAACCTACCTGTGAAACGGTCTGTTCTGTGAGCGGTACATCATCGCCCTAGAAAAACAAAAATGTCACATTTAATATTAAACTCTTACTTATTGTACAACTGCGGGACTTGGGTTCCTCACCTAAATAGCAGCTTTTCCCCCTATGAAGCTCCACTCCTCCAGACACCCTACTGATGTTCCCTGCACTACAGCCGTACTGAAGCCTCTTCCATCATTCTCCGGCTCAGCAGGTGGCACTGCCAGTAGCTGGGCACAGACTCCTAAGAGAGCACCGCAAACACTGGAACAGCATGCTAATGGAGCCCATAAATCTGCCTTCTCAGCAGGCATTCACAG
This sequence comes from Eleutherodactylus coqui, assembly GCF_035609145.1. Classification (NCBI taxonomy): domain Eukaryota; kingdom Metazoa; phylum Chordata; class Amphibia; order Anura; family Eleutherodactylidae; genus Eleutherodactylus; species Eleutherodactylus coqui. The sequence continues at coordinate 461,954,651 of NC_089837.1, read as the reverse complement.
GCAGCGTTGTGGAGGACCCAGGGGACAGATGCTGGTAAGAGAAACAACATATGGCGACACGGCACTTAACCACTTCACCACTGTCACATCAAAACGCACTCCCAAAAGTACATCCAGCAGTTCTCATACTGTTGGAGAATCTTTCAAGAGTTGGGTAGAGAGCAACACCCCGGACTATATTGCATATAACGGGCATTCAATAATGCCCATCATCAATAGCTGTTACCCGTGCCGTGGTTTCTGTATAATAGGGTGGGGTCCCAGGTTCTAGCCTAAAAAGCAGCAACCACTATATCCCTCTATTGATGCCACTCTGCCGAAAAGTGGCAGAAAAATTAAACTTCCCCTTTTGGCCAGTCTCTTGCAGTGCTACATTCCCCCCCCCCCCCAGGTTAGCAGAAGTTAATATTTGGCACATTGGCAAATGGAATTGAGGGCGCCAAGCCAAGACTTCAGGACGTCAAACTACACTTGTTTACCCCAGATATGCGCGGGTGAAGGACGATATAAGGTTAGATAAATATGAAAAAAAAACCCTATTAAAGCAAGAGTTAATTCTTTTTTTTGGTTACCGCTTACACTAAACTCAAAAGTTGACAGGAGTTATGGATCATGTAGCCACAGGGTGTGGTAGTGACTAAAAGTGGGGATAGAATTAAAATGGCATTAGGAGACAACACACAAGGTTACTAGTATTAATGTAGAATTAGGATTCGGGGATTTATCCGATTGCCAATTATCTGTTTTTGTTTCCCACTTTATAGCAACTTTGTCTATTCCGTTCAAGGATGGTTTTTGCCTTCTTTCAGATTAACTGAGGTTTTAAATATAAAAAGGCAGAACGTGGACGATGAACTGCGAGCCAGCGCGCTGGAAAAAGACCCGAGTACTCCAGGGATGTACCAATATAACAGACTGTCGGAGTGATTTCGACCTTATGGATGTGTTCACACACAGCCAATCTGCTGCAGCAAATCTGCACCAAACTTTTCACCATTTGGTGCAAACCTGCTGTGTATTTCCCCTCTTCAACTGAATTTAAAGAGTTTGTTCAGTTACTGAACATTCCCTCTAAACCACCAATTATGCTAAAATATTAAAAAGACCAGTAATTACCCCAACTCTGCAGTACCGCAGCGGTCTGGGTGTTTGTTGTGGCAGACAATGCCAACAGCTAATCAGAAGTTTGCACGGTTCTTGAACTCCTGGTATCATGGCACTCAGGATGTGAGCGTTGATGCCAGGAAAACGGATGGCAGTGCTCAGCCGACTTCCGCCAACGTCCTCTACCACAACAATCACTGGGATCACAGCTGGGCGGCAGCACTGTGGCAGAAGAGGGGTAAGTACTAATCCTTTTGTTATTTAAGCACAGTTGGTGGCATAGAGGAATGATGTCCAATAACCGGACAACCCCTTTAAGTTGTAGGTTATTAGTGATACATACCTGCGACAAAATCTACAACAAAAAGGTGCATTTTTTTCAGTTGCGAAAAACCTGCAGCCATCAGCTATGTGTGAATGCACTCTAATTTATACTACCGGCAGAATGCAGTCCTAAGCTCTCTCACAACCGGAAGGTTGCGAGTTCAATCCCCGCTTGGTTCAGGTAGCCGGCTCAAGGTCGACTCAGCCTTCCATACTTTCGAGGTCGGTAAAAGGAGTACTCAGCTTGGTGGTGGACAGAAAGATGACTGGGGAAGGCAATGGCAAACCACCCCGCAAAAACAGTCTGCCAAGATACGACGTCACCCTAGAAGTCAGTCATCACTTGGTGCTTGCACTAGCAATTATAGTAACCTTGTCAGCCTGTCTCTTTCATAAAACCTCACTCACTTTCTAAGTAAAAAAAATGGCGATAGCAAAAGTACAAATTCGAGTCCTATTTTTGCGTAACTGTGCCATCCATCAAAAACTTTTACTTTCCTACCAGAACTCTTATGCAAAAACATAGATGAAGCAACTTCCATGCCATGTGTACCCAGCATGGAATATTTAGAGCCAACGTACCCTCAAGGCAACACGATGAACCACTTGCTGGGGGTCACTTTCCAAAATGACACTGTTGGAAAAAAAAAGGGGGGGGGGGGGGGGGGGACAATAAAATCAGATGTAGTCCAAGTCAGCTATATCCAGTCTACTGTACACTCCAGGCCGGTGGAGAGCGTTAGTTATTACAGAGTTAAAGAAAAGGCAATTCTTCTATGTCTTTATAGCCGGAGCACGGCTGCTCGATCTGCAGAAGCCTATGATGGAAGCATTCCTAATGATGTCATTACATGGATACATGGCCGCTCTTACACGGTAATGACATTGTTAGGAGCCGTTCTCCTTACAGAGTCTCTATGGTGGTAACTGCTGCGCTATCACAATTCAAACAAAAACAAGCACAGACGGGAAATGTACAGCTTCCAGATTAACACTTCTATTTACAATCACAGGAGGGTTTTACTGTCTTCATTTGTGAATGTGAATTGCCTTAATGTTCATGCTGAATGTTTAACCGCTGCGCTGCCGGTCACTTAAGCCGACGCCGGAGTGCTTTACAAGACGGAGAAGAGCGCTGTAGCATTTAATGCAGCACAGACTTTATAACCTGAGAAATAGATAGAGGTGAAATGAAGGAACGGCGTCGATGGCGCACTCCCATCCCAAACGGCGGCGGAGGAACAGATGTTGTTGTAGATCAGAGTCACTGTTAAAAAGCTAGACCAGAAACCCAATTAATCTCTTACCCGCCATCTATAATCTCATCAACCGCCAAGAACAGCCCTTCCATATTCTCCAGCAGAGTTCGCTTTTCGACATTTTTCCTGCAGAATTAGGAATGTTCATCAGTCATTTAATCAAAAAGTACGAGTCGGGTTTAAAGGGCCTCTATCAGCACCTTTGAGCCCCATAAACTGTGGTGGGGCTCAAACGTGAGGACACAGGGGGTCCGAGCAGCTGCTTTTCATACTCACCAGGTCCCCTCATTCTAGCGTTGTGCGCCCGAGAAATCGGTGCATGCACACAGCTCAATTCTTTTCAGAAGGCGGTGGGCACAACCTCTCTACTGGAGAGCAGGGGCACAGAGCCATTTGGAGAGTCACGCTGCGTGTGCACTCCGAATTCTTGGTCTCACAGTGCTGGAATGGAGGGACCTGGTGGGTATAAGAAGCAGCTCCCCAGAACCCCCCTTTCTCTCACCTTTAAGCCCCCATAATGAACCTTTGGGGCCCACAAGTGCCGACTACAAAAACAGGGTTTACGGGTAAACTTATGTTATAATCCAAGTAACTTGCCAATAAACACAACTTTAACATTGACTAAACAATACAATCAGAGCTCCCCACCTATCCCAACTAAGTGCTATAAAGGGTTAATTAAACTAATGGATGCTAAGGGATCTGGGGGGCCTTTATACCGAGTCTGGCATCCAGCTGAAAAGACGACCCGGGAGCCATTCAGCTGCTATCAGCCCATCAGCAAGAATGTTCTCAGTGAAGTTAACTGGCTGAAAGCAGCCGATAGACCTAGCTCTGCTCATAAGGCCTCCTTCACACGGGCGACACGACATGGACGCAAGAAAATTGCAGCGATATAGCAAGGGTGGTCTATGCAATATCGCCGTGGTTTCACCTTAGTAGTGCTATCCAACTCCGGCCAGTCTTCTCTCCGGTCCCCGGCACTGGTCTTCAGCAGCTCTTCTGGCCGGGGATTGGAAAATCCCTGCCTCCAGGAAACGCTGGCTCTGATTGGCTAAGTGTGGTGATGCTCAGCCAATCAGAGTCAGCACTTGATAAACCAATCGCAGCCTTTCATTGGCTGTGATTGATGCATGGAGCACTGGCTCTAAATGGCTGAGGGCTGCGATTCAGCCAGAGGCAGCGCTTCCTGGAGGCGGGGATTTTCTAATCCCCGGCCAGAAGAGATGCTGAAGACAAGTGCCGGGGACCAGAGAGAAGACGGGCCGGAGCCAGACAGCACTTCTTAGGTGATGTATGTGTAGGTTTTTTATTTTTTCCTGCAGCTAGGGCTTAGTTTAGGGCTTTGATAGTAGGATTTCCTACTGTCAAAGTTGCATTGCATGAAAACCGCATTTTTGTGCCATGCAATACAGAGGAAGGCTCCATAGGTAAACATGGGCTACAGCACCTCAAGTCGTGTGCAGATCGCGAAGCACGCAAGGTTTTTGACTCACAATGCAGCATTCTACAAAACATTGCAAATGGGAAGGAACCCATAGTAAGCATGGGCTTCACATATATGCCATTTGTAGCATTGTCGCATCACGAGAAAATCGCCCGTGTGAAGGAGGTCTAATGCTTTTCCCAAAGTCCTGTTCAGCAGGATATTGGTGCGGCAAGCAGCTTCCCATACAGTTTGTAGCGAAGGAAGGTCTTAACACCATTTTTTTTTAAGCAAGGCTATATACTGTATATGAAGGAGTAAACAAAATGGAAATAATAATATTTAAAAAAAAAAAAAAAAAAAAAAAACCTTAACAGTTTCATTAAAAGAAGCCAGCCATTCACGTACCTCAGCATCTGACTTAACGAGTCAAACAGGCAATTTAGGACAGCCATCAACATGAGCTTCATGGGATGAAGTAAACAAAAAAAAAAAAAGAAAAGAAAAAACACAAAAGCATTACAGAACAGAAACACACTTGTTGTCTTCTTCTGAAGGGGCGATATCGTTGGGCTCTCTTCACGCCCGCATCGTATTTGACAAGATAAATAGTGTTTCCCGCAGCAGTATTTTTCCTGTCAAAGACGACAGACATCTCAATTCAATCTGTTGATCCCCTCTGTAAGTCAGCGGAGATCAGTCGTGTAATGGATACAGCCAAGTATTGCGCTTCCGTTCACAGCCAAAGCCACGACTCAAGTGTGACCTTAGCCTGCTAAATATATTTGCACTAATTTCATTGACAGATGTTCGGCGGTATTAAACAGCTCACGCTCCTTCAGTAGCCGTTGACTTGACAGCTATTTCTCCTGACTCCCCCAATAAACATGACAGCTCAGGTCAGCTGGGCGTTCATGCAGTTTCTAGCAGCACCTTTAAAGGGGTCCAGCGGGACTTTTACTATGGATGACCTATCCTCAGGATAGGTAATCAATAGTCGATCAGTGGGGTTCCACCACTCGGGATCACCATCGATTAGCTGACTGCAACGCCCACTGACAGCGCTGCCCAGGTTGGTACTACAAGCATAATTCCCATTGAATACAATGAGTGTTGTGCCTATAAAGCCAAACCAGTCTGCAGCAATACAGACAGCACCATCTGTCCGCCCTGACCACAGAGCTGGCAATCAGCTAGCATTGAGAGTGGAGGACCCTGCTGATTAACTATTACTGGCCTATCCTAAGGAAAGGTCATTAATAGTGAACGTCCCAGACAACCCCTTTAACTTCAGGAAGAACAAAAAGATCAGAATTAGTGATGAGCGAGCGTACTCGCTAAGGGCAATTGCTCAAGCGAGCATTGCCCTTAGCGAGAACCTGCCCGCTCAAGAGAAAAGGTTCGGCTGCCAGTGGCGGGCAGGGAGCGGTGGGGGAGAGCGGGGAGATCTCTCTCTCCCTCTCTCCCCTTCCTGCTCACTGCCGCAACTCACCTGTCACTCGCGCTGGCAGCCGAACCTTTTCTCCCGAGCGGGCAGGTACTCGCTAAGGGCAATGCTTGCTCGAGCAATTGCGCTTAGCAAGTATGCTCGCTCATCTCTAATCAGATGTTGAAATTCCAAAACTGTTTTTTCCCCGTAATCTGCAAGGAAAACGTTGCACGTCCCCCATCCGCCAATCAGCCGGTCACATGCAAAACAACAGTCTTGGGTGACTTTTTCCTTATGTGCATGTGGGACTTTAGACCAAAAGTTCCTGCAGTGGGATCTAACCCTGTGCCTGGCCAGGAACCCCCACACGTACCTGAACGGATTCTTGTTCTCTGTGCTGCGGATGTGCCACCCAGCACACATGCGCAGCACATATAATGCTGCACCTTCGCTAGGCGATGATACAGATCCCACGTGTCTAACGGCTTCCATTGACTTCAAGCCGTTAGAAGCCGTCCGCACGGACTCCGTCTCAAAATAGAGCTGGTCGCGATTTTCTCAATGGATTTCCGCTTGTGGGCATGGAAACCCGCTTTAACATTGCATGCCTATGGCAGGTATTTTCTACGAAATCCGGAGGCGGACGCCCGCTCTGTATTCCGCAATGCAAATTCGTCCGTGGCCATTGAGCCTTAAAGGGATCTTAAAGGGATCTAATTGTCTCATGATGATAATGAAGCAGCCCTATGACATAGCGAAGCATGCCACAGAGTAGATGACCAAAGAAAGCCGTGCGTCAACAAAACCACTGTGTTATTAAATCCCACAAATCTTTAGGGTTAATTTCTAGACTGTCGGAAGAGTAAATGTCTTGTAATCATAATGTAGAATTGAAAGCAGTCTGCGTGCGGGCCGCAAAAGTTCAAGATCAAGTACGACGTAGCGCCATTTACATAAATGTAAAGCACGGCATAAAACATTTAGAAGTGACCCATTAACAAAGACATAATGTATTTAAGATGACTGAAGTGGTATTAGCGCAGCATTAAAAATATATGGGGTGGAAGGATTAACCCCTTCCTTACCAGACTGCATAAAACTGAACGTAAGAACAGGACGCCCCCAAATAGCTTCGATCTTGTAGATCTACTCTACAAATGACTGCAAGCCATACAGTATAATATAACCTGCAAGCACATCATGTGCATTTATAAATGAAGTCAAAGGGGTATTTAAAAGCTGAAACCGACGAGATCCATCAGGGGAGCTCACCTCTAGCAGCCATTTGTCTTCATTGACAAAACATGCAGACGCTTCTGAAGTTTATGGGATGGATGTCTTTGCGAGTTCACTTCTATTAGGTAGGCAGCCTTAATGATCACTATTAGATTATATCACCCCATTAACATGCTGTCGAATGCAGTTCATTAATATTACCTAATGTACACAGTAATATAATTGCGCTGAGCACAGGCAGGGGTGAGGTTATCTAACCAAATGACTGCCGCGTCTCAAACGTATTAGCGGAACAAGCTGTGACACGTACCTCATTTTCATGGGAGCTTCCAATGACATAGAAGTACAAGTCGATGCTGCTCTTATAGACCACGGTCAGGCCCTCCAGGAGCGCAATCTCACCTGCGAGGAGAGAAAAGCAATGGAGAATCAAACACTGTATAAATAAACTGACAACTACTAGGTGTTACTATTTCCGGTCAGTGGGAGGTGCCCTCAGTCACTGGCCAATCTGACTGCACAAACACACATAAAGACTGGCAAAGTCGAAACGTCGTTGCCGATTTTGACATGGCGGAATAAAATGGACTTTAAATCGTTTGCACCATATCTGCTGCCACTTTTCATTTTTGATTAAGGTGTCAATTATTGTCAAAAAAGGAGGGACAACAGAGAACACCATAGAGTTCTCAAATTAAAGAAAACACCGAAAATTGATGACAGGAAAAGGCCACATGGTCCATCTAGTCGGCCAGTAGATTATTTTCTTTGTATTGCTCTCCCAGGATAGATAGATGCTTATTAAAGATGAGCGAGCATACTCGCTAAGGGCAATGCTCGCTCGAGCAATTGCCCTTAGCGAGTATGCTCGCTCATCACTAATGCTTATCCTAGGCAGCCTGAATTAATTTAGTATTGATTTTTCCACCATGTCTGCTGGAAGTTTGTTCCAGTCATCTACTACCCTTTCAGTAAAATAAGATTTCCTGGCACGGCTTTCCATTACATCCTCCTCTCCCTCCTGTAGCATATATAAAGGTTTCCATCATGTCCCTCCTCTCCCCCTTCTCTCCTCCTGTAATATATATGGAGGTTTCTATCATGTCCCCCCTCTCCCTTCTCTCCTCCTATAACATATATAAAGGTTTCTATCACGTCCCCCTCCCTCACCTCTCCTCCTGTAACATATATAAAGGTTTTCATCACGTCCCCCTCTCTCCCCTCTCCTCCTGTAGAATATATAAAGGTTTCTATCATGTCCCCCCTCTCCCTTCTCTCCTCCTATAACATATATAAAGGTTTCTATCACGTCCCCCTCCCTCACCTCTCCTCCTGTAACATATATAAAGGTTTTCATCACGTCCCCCTCTCTCCCCTCTCCTCCTGTAGAATATATAAAGGTTTCTATCATGTCCCCCCTCTCCCTTCTCTCCTCCTATAACATATATAAAAGGTTTCTATCACGTCCCCCTCCCTCACCTCTCCTCCTGTAACATATATAAAGGTTTTCATCACGTCCCCCTCTCTCCCCTCTCCTCCTGTAGAATATATAAAGGTTTCCATCATGTCCCTCCTCTCCCTTCTTTCCTCCTGTAACATATATAAAAGGTTTCCATCATGTCCTCCCTCTCCCTTCTCTCCTTCTGTAACATATATAAAGGTTTCCATCATGTCCTTCCTCTCCCTATCCACCTCTCCTGTAACATATATAAAGGTTTCCATCATGTCCTCCTCTCCCTCTTTTCCTCCTGTAACATATATAACGGTTTCCATCAGGTCTCCCTCTCCTTTCTCTCCTCCTGTAACATATATAAAGGTTTCCATCATGTCCTTCCTCTCCCTCTCCACCTCTCCTGTAACATATATAAAGGTTTCCATCATGTCCTCCTCTCCCTCTTTTCCTCCTGTAACATATATAACGGTTTCCATCAGGTCTCCCTCTCCTTTCTCTCCTCCTGTAACATATATAAAGGTTTCCATCATGTCCTCCTCTCCCTCTTTTCCTCCTGTAACATATATAACGGTTTCCATCAGGTCTCCCTCTCCTTTCTCTCCTCCTGTAACATATATACAGGTTTCCATCATGTCCCCCTCGCTCTCCCCTTTCCTCCTCTAACATATATAAAAGGTTTTCATCACGTTCCCCTCTCCCTCCTCTAACATATATAAAGGTTTCCATCATGTCCCTCCTCTTCTCTTGTAACATATATAAAGGTTCCATCATGTCCCTCCTCTTCTCTTGTAACATATATAAAGGTTTCCATCATGTCCCTCCTCTTCTCTTGTAACATATATAAAGGTTCCATCATGTCCCTCCTCTTCTCTTGTAACATATATAAAGGTTTCCATCATGTTCCTCCTCTTCTCTTGTAACATATATAAAGGTTACATCATGTCCCTCCTCTTCTCTTGTAACATATATAAAGGTTTCCATCAAGTTCTTCCTCTCCTCCACTCCTTCGGTAACATATATAAAAGGTTTCCATTTTGTCCCGCCTGTCCTCCTGTAACATACCCTGCCTTATATTATTTTTTGCTCCACAAGATTTTACTTTTTTTAAATATATAGCTGCCTGGACACTATTTACATTCACTTTTTTATTAACTGTAACTAGGGCTAATAGTTCAAGAATACTCAAAAGTCCTGAAAAAGCATTCTGCATCCTCAAAAATCCTGAAAAAAATCATGCTAGGGCTTATTTTCAGGAAAACAGGGTATATACACAGGTTTCCATCATATCCCCTTCTCTCCCTTCACTCCTTCAGGCTATACAAATTAATTTCTTTAAGTCTTCTATGTTAAGTTTTGTTCTTGAGACCTTACAGCATTTTTGTAGCAGTCTTTTGACTTGTTCTATTTTATCAATGTCTTTCAGTTCTGGAGACTTCATCTACAGAACACAGTACTCCAGATGTGGCCTCATCAGAGTTCTATACAGCTGGATCACAATCTCCCTCTTTCTACTGGTTATACCTCTAGCTATGCAGCCGAGCATCCTACCTGCTTTCTCTGCTGCCTGACCGCACTGTGGACTCATTTTGAAGCTGTCATAAATTGGAACCCCTAAATCCTTCTTTTCTGAAGTCTACGAACAGCTAATTCAATACGCTTTCTGAGGATTTCTTTTTCCCAAGTGCATTATTTTACATTTGGAAATATTGAGCTGCATTTTCCATGATTTTGACCATTTATCCAGTAAGGCTAAATCTTTCTCTAAATTCAAGACACCAGCAGGAGTATCAACCATATTGTACACTTTTGTGTCATCATCAGATAGGAAAAGGTTTAATAGGTAAGGTCTATGTTACCTACAAAGATATTAAAAAGAACAGCCCCTTGTGGTCACCATCTGTAACTGGTCCCTGTTCAGGATGCACTCCATTAACACCACCACTCTGATATCCATCCTTTAACCAGCTGAGAATCCATTGGACCATCAAAGGATTAAATCCAACTTTATATAACTTCTCTCTGAGCTCTTTATGTGAGATTTTATTAAAGGCTTTACTGAAACTCAGCCAAGTGATCTCCAGGGCCCACCTTCATCCACCACTTTTGTGACTTAGTCATATAAATCAGTGGGATTAGTTTGACATGGTCTTCCTTCAGTAAAGCTGGCTGTTTAGGGGCCAACAGGTTGTTGGTTTTTAAGTGGTCAAATATCCTATTTTTCAAGAGAGTTTCTATTAGTTTAACTACTACAGATTTCAAATTAACTGGCATGTCAATGGATGGCCATTAATTCGCGGCGGGTGTCTGACTGCGAATTCCGCAGTGATAATCCGTCTGTGGGCACTGGGCCTTACTTTTGCTAGTTTGTTTCATAAAGTTTAGTTGCCTTTAGGATGGCCATATTAATAGTGCCCACTGGGCACGCACACGACTGCGGTTTTATTCCACCCTGTTAATTCATTTTGTTTTAAACTCACCCATGTCATTGAAATTGGTCTTTCTAAAATGAAAAACTTTGGTTGTAGTAAAAGGTCTGTCATGTCAAACCGTAAACATTGGTGGTTGCTGGAACCCAAATTCTCTCCCACCTTGAAAGGGGTTTTCCAGGCAGCATCCGCTATCAGTGCCAGACTACACCAGGGTCGGAGCAGAAGCCGTTGCTCTGACCCCCGTGTAGTGGCCGGTGCTTTTAATTGCAGGCATAACTCCCATTCATTTCCATGAGAGCTGTGCCTGCAGTTACAAGGGCCAGCAACGATAAAGGGGTCAGAGCAGTGGCTTCTGTACGATATCTGAAAACCCCCTTTAAACGCAGACACCAGATCCCCATTTGTAAATACTAAGTCTAGAAGGTTATCTCCTCTGGTTGATTAAAAATCCATTTTAGAGAGGCTTCTTCAACCCTTTAACTCCACAGGACGTACATTTACATCCTGGCTGAGCCCATGTGTTCAGCCGTCGGAGACTGCCGTGAGCGTCCGATAACTTGTGTTAACCTCTTACATGCCACAATCAATGTTGACCACATCGACCTGCCACGATGTCATCAGGGAGGGCTGATGGGCGCCCCCGACAACCAGATGCCATTGTCATGGCACACGATAACTACCATTATGTATATAATTAAAAAAAAAATAAAAAAAAAATAAATCAAGCCCTCATATGGCCATGTTAACAGGGAAATAAAATGTAAAAAAAGGATGGCTTTTGAAAAGAGAGCATAAATATCCTCCCCCAAAAAATCGTTGCATTGTTAAACCCAAAATAGGCCATGTCCTTAAGGGCAGTTCTATAGGACGACTGGAAACGTAAGACAAGCCGATATAAGGAAAAAGGACAATATTGACAAGTACGCACAAAAACAGATACCCCATATGAAATCCCACGGGACACCGTTACAACATGTATAAACAATTGGATGAGATAAATTAAGAATAGAGATGAGCGAGTATACTCGCTAAGGCACATTACTCGAGCGAGTAGTGCCCTAGCCGAGTATCTTCCCGCTCATCTCTAAAGATTCGGGGGCCGGCGCCGGTGACAGGTGAGTTGCGGCGGGGAGCAGGGGAGAGAGAGATCTCCCCTCCATTCCTCCCCGCTCTCCCCCGAATCTCATCGCTAATTAAGAAGCATTAAAAACAATTTTTAGTAATTAGATAAAAAGAAATCGTAAATTAATATAGTTGATAAATCCTTGAAACTATCCCTTGAAATTAAGAGAGAAAATTAGTCATAAATACTAAATTCGTGTATCCTGAACTCCAGCAGTGTAGGTAATACATTGTGAACCGGCCTATGGCTAATGGTCTGTAGTGGCATCACATGGGGGCATGAAGAAATTCAATGAAGGAATGGCAGTATGAAGAAGCCATATGCTAAAACTACACATAGCAATAAAATCAGAAAGTTAATTGATTCTGGCAGGTAATTCGTTACTAGTAAAAATGCAGATAAACAATGATGTTACAACGACCAATAAGGAGCTCTACGAACGAGTAGTCTTGTAAGCTCCTTAATGGCCATTGGATCCTTTAGTTCAGGATCGTCTAATTAATGCCTTTCCTTACATTGGCTTTTTGAAATATGTGGTTGAGGACTCCGTTTTATGTATATCCCATCATGTGACTGTGGTCACATGACCTTGTGATGTCACCCACTAACATTTGCACATGGCTTTTAAATACTTTCTTTATTGTGTTGGAATGTGTAAACGGCCAGATGAAGATGCCGGTCGGGCAGTAATACACGTAGCCTCTCACCAATGAAGCTTGTTATGTCACGTTCCCGGTCCTCCTGTCCGGCGCGTCTCTTGTTCCTTGCTGGCTTCAAGTTTATACATGGAGGTATTGACCTGCTGTGGGAGCGGGCTGCAGCTGGAGTATTCTGCATACAAACGTGTTGTGCCTTCAGACAACCATCGGAGGGACCAATATACCTTTATTTTTCTCTTTGACATCTGAAGTGGAGAGGTCACTATGGAGCACCGCTTTATTTGTTTCTTCAGATAACCGTAAGGAGTTAAGTGCCTAAATCCAATTTCTGCTTCTGTTTGGAAATGCACTAGAAATACTCTAATCTACCCATTATTGCAAAATATCTCCCTTCAGTGCCATTTGAGTAATTTCACAACAGGTTACGATTCCCAGTTTGCCTCAGAGACCTATATATGGTAAACTGTAATCATACTGAGTTTACATGAAAACCCAAAAAGTTTCAAGTCCTTTGTGTGTACTCCACTGCCCCTTCTTTCTACTCTGCTTTTTTCTGTACAGTGTGTATCCAGGCATGGCTATTTCCCAAGCATTACAATTCTTAAACCAAGTCTCTATTATGACAACCAGGTCTAAATTATCCCTGGATATAATAGCCATTAGCTCAGAGAGCGTGCTTGCTTTCCTATGTTACGAGCATTAGGACACATTGTGAGGAGAAAGTTACTTTTTGCATTACTCTTAGCAACTACATTAATACCATCGCCAAAATTAACCCCCATGTAATGTTGTGCCAGTTCCCCACATGCCTCAGTAGAGTTATTTCATCGGGAATACCAGCATTTACTAAAACACCTTTTTTAAAGATCAATTGGAGACCAAAAACGTCTACACTTTATTGCTGAACGCGCAAAATATCAATACAAGCTGCAAATAAGATCAGGAGTACGAAGAGCCAAATGAGGAGAACTCTGAGCAGACCATTTCCATATGTAAACCTAGAGAAGACCTCTTGCATGTTCAGATGAAACGTTGGTGGCGTTTACATACTGCAGGTAGAGTATTTTCAGTGCACAAATTTTCCACATTGAAAACCATGCGATGTTTAAAAATGTCATTCATACTGTGCAGAAAGAAAACCTGCGAAGATTTCACATCATGTTGCAGAGATTAACATCCCCTAAATGTTATATCACTTATGGTTTGTCTCTGTAATGTAAACAAGGATAATTTAGGCTACTTTCACATTTGCATTGGGGGCTTCATCCAGAGCCTGCGGCACAGATAGTCACGTAATGCCAGATGAGATAGCCCACCGTACTGCGCCATTTCATCTCAGAAAGGTTCAACCGACATGCCGGAAGCCAGATAGGCCCAGTTACTAATCAATGGAGTCTGTGCAGATTCCGGTATTTTCATTGTTGGGCTCAAGAGGACCGGGCCGAGCCACTGCTGGGCTCAAGAGGACCGGGCCGAGCCACTGCTGGGCTCAAGAGGACCGGGCCGAGCCACTGCTGGGCTCAAGAGGACCGGGCCGAGCCACTGCTGGGCTCAAGAGGACCGGGCCGAGCCACTGCTGGGCTCAAGAGGACCTGGCCGAGCCACTGCTGGGCTCAAGAGGACCGGGCCGAGCCACTGCTGGGCTCAAGAGGACCGGGCCGAGCCACTGCTGGGCTCAAGAGGACCGGGCCGAGCCACTGCTGGGCTCAAGAGGACCGGGCCGAGCCACTGCTGGGCTCAAGAGGACCGGGCCGAGCCACTGCTGGGCTCAAGAGGACCGGGCCGAGCCACTGCTGGGCTCAAGAGGACCGGGCCGAGCCACTGCTGGGCTCAAGAGGACCGGGCCGAGCCACTGCTGGGCTCAAGAGGACCGGGCCGAGCCACTGCTGGGCTCAAGAGGACCGGGCCGAGCCACTGCTGGGCTCAAGAGGACCGGGCCGAGCCACTGCTGGGCTCAAGAGGACCGGGCCGAGCCACTGCTGGGCTCAAGAGGACCGGGCCGAGCCACTGCTGGGCTCAAGAGGACCGGGCCGAGCCACTGCTGGGCTCAAGAGGACCGGGCCGAGCCACTGCTGGGCTCAAGAGGACCGGGCCGAGCCACTGCTGGGCTCAAGAGGACCGGGCCGAGCCACTGCTGGGCTCAAGAGGACCGAGCCGAGCCACTGCTGGGCTCAAGAGGACCGAGCCGAGCCACTGCTGGGCTCAAGAGGACCGAGCCGAGCCACTGCTGGGCTCAAGAGGACCGAGCCGAGCCACTGCTGGGCTCAAGAGGACCGAGCCGAGCCACTGCTGGGCTCAAGAGGACCGAGCCGAGCCACTGCTGGGCTCAAGAGGACCGAGCCGAGCCACTGCTGGGCTCAAGAGGACCGAGCCGAGCCACTGCTGGGCTCAAGAGGACCGAGCCGAGCCACTGCTGGGCTCAAGAGGACCGAGCCGAGCCACTGCTGGGCTCAAGAGGACCGAGCCGAGCCACTGCTGGGCTCAAGAGGACCGAGCCGAGCCACTGCTGGGCTCAAGAGGACCGAGCCGAGCCACTGCTGGGCTCAAGAGGACCGAGCCGAGCCACTGCTGGGCTCAAGAGGACCGAGCCGAGCCACTGCTGGGCTCAAGAGGACCGAGCCGAGCCACTGCTGGGCTCAAGAGGACCGAGCCGAGCCACTGCTGGGCTCAAGAGGACCGAGCCGAGCCACTGCTGGGCTCAAGAGGACCGAGCCGAGCCACTGCTGGGCTCAAGAGGACCGAGCCGAGCCACTGCTGGGCTCAAGAGGACCGAGCCGAGCCACTGCTGGGCTCAAGAGGACCGAGCCGAGCCACTGCTGGGCTCAAGAGGACCGAGCCGAGCCACTGCTGGGCTCAAGAGGACCGAGCCGAGCCACTGCTGGGCTCAAGAGGACCGAGCCGAGCCACTGCTGGGCTCAAGAGGACCGAGCCGAACCACTGCTGGGCTCAAGAGGACCGAGCCGAACAACGGAAAAAGACTGCAGGCCTGAGCAAAAGTCTGAATGTGGCCTATTATAGAGACTTTGTTGCATTTCATGAACAGGCCTCTTCCATGAGAGGCAGGTATTAAGAATAATTAGAGGTTTAACTGAATGTGTAGCTTCTTTTACCTGGCATGGCATATTCAGTAATGGTACACTCAGTCCCCACACTGCCACACTTACTGTCTGTCCGATGAGTTTTATTGAAGATGTTCTTTTCAAAAGCCTTCTGCTCCTTCACCGAGGGATACGTCTCATCGTAGTACTGTTAAGAGGATGTGATCCAGTTTAGTGAACAATATACAACGGGGCAGATTTACTATTCTAAATGCGATAATTTTCTGGAGCAAATTGTGCCAGAAAACTGTCTTACATACTTTGTGTCACATTTACAGCGGGTCTGAAAAGGGGGCCATAGCTTACATTGCCCCAAATTGAGCCCAATGTTTGGCGTCACCCAAGCCAAAATAATAGGCGGTATAAAATTAAACTAGATGTTTTTTTTTAAAATTCAAGACTTCCCATCCAGCAGGTGATGAAACTGGTTATTTTAAGACTGTCTGTCTTAGTTTACATGGTCTAACTTTATTAGTAAATGTGCACCAATCTGTTTGTGTAGTTTACAATGTATGCCCAGTATTTAACCAATGCAGCTTAATCTGCCTGAAACGGCCTAGCTCCTTCCCACGGACAGATTTCCGCCGCAATCTGCTGCGTTGCCCGCAGCTATTAGGTTCTATTGAACCTAATAGCACAATGCTTACGGTGCGGAATTCCGCACCGTAAAATCACCCGTCCTCACCCGCGGCATGCTCTATTTGCCGCGGGTGTATGCGCGGACGGCTTCCATTGCAGTCCGTGAAACCGCTTCCCCGCCTACCGCAGCCGCGTCACGTGACGCGACGGCGCATCACGCGCTCTATTGCACATGCGCGCCGAAGCGTCCTGCGGGACGTAGGACGCCGGATCCGCAGGTAAGTATTGGGGTCTCTGGGGGGGGGGGGGGTCACCGTGAAGCCGGACGGTTCCCAACATAAAAATGACAAATTTTACTTGTAGGGTGACTGAGGGTTCAGCTGGAAAACTCTGCACAACCAACTTCTGTAGCATTGGAAGACAATGGATTGGACAGGTTGAAAGTTAAAGGGGGTGTTGGCGTTATTTTATTTTTTTTCCATGCTCCCTATACTCCCCTCTCCTGGCTACCCCCCAATCTTCACCTCTGATGCCGTGTTTGCAGGCTGCAGGCAGTCTATGTATTGGATGACACACCATTTGAGTGCTGAGGTCTTTGACCGGCTGCAATCCAGCATGGAGTACTAAGCTATGGCGCTGAACATGAAAGGAGCGCGGAGAGATGAATATAGGATCGTTTATTATGTTTGGGTATGAGGAACATGGATTTGGAAAAAAAATAAATTAAAAAAAAAAAAAAAATCACCTGCTTTGCATTAATTACTGCAAACCCCAGTGGGGTGAAATACTCAACATCCCTCAATGAACACATCATGGGGTCTAGGCTTCAAAATGGGTTCATTTATTTAGGATCCTCTACAAATTTGGTTTAATGCAGGAAAACAAAAATGTGTTTTAAAAAAAACTTAAAACACTAAATGTTTAAGTGTCCTAAATTGCTTGAAAAGTTTAAAAACTTTTCAACTAAAGAAGGAGTTACATTTGTGGAACAGATCGAATATTTACCTTTGCGAACAGCCTCTCTCCGTCATTGTCTAATATGAGAACAGCTTTCACTGTGTACAGTGAAGGGTCCTGCCAAAAACAGAAAGATACACAGAAGTCACCATCAATCAGCATCCACACCCCACTCCCCTCCCCACAATCCTCATACAGAAGAACCATGATATACGGGTACATCAACACGGAACGTCCGAATGTGTTACAGGTGGAGATTTTACCTGTTTTATTGCAAGGGGAAAATGTGGTGAAAATCTGCAGCATAAATTGACTTAAAATCTGCACTGCAAGTCAAATCACATTTTTTTTACTCAAGTGCGATTAAGATTGGAAATAACTCAATCCAATCCCACCCACTTTGTTGGTAATGTAGATTTTATGCCCGCAGATCTGCACTGTACCCAAACATGTGAACATACCCTTACGGATCATCTATTAAATGGGCATGCAGAAGAGAAACTGGGCAGATTTTAGGATATTTGGTAACGGAACCTCATATAGATTCTCTATGAAATATCAACAGAAGAAGCGAGTTATGAGATGAGAAACTAGAAGAGAAATATGGAAGAGGAGTTGGAGGCAGAAGTGAAGGAAAACTTTTAACCCCCCCCCCCCCCCCCATCCCCTCCACGGCTTGACCTGCCATCCTGCTTGTGCTTCTTCAAGGTAGATGCAACAGAGCCCTCGAGACAAAGTTCTGTGATGCACTGACTTCCACATACTCACAGCCTGAGTGTATAACAGAACTTCACCTCAAATGCGGATTGTCGTTAGAGTTCTACATCGGGGGTCACTCGCTGGCTTACCGTAAGAGGCCATTTATGTAAAAAGTAACTTTTCACGCATTGATCGCGTACAGCAGCATGAGTTCCTACAAGTTTAAAACTAAGAAACCAAAGGCACCCCCATATTATGGAAATGTACCCCAACAGGCAACAAAATGCGCTGTTGCAGTTCTCTCTTTTCAGACTTTGTATGAACCTACGAACTTCTATGGGTGCCACATTACAGCTTCAGAAACTCGGCGCATGTGTGCGAGGCCGTACACCGGTTATACAAGCACTACCGCAAATCTGCCATGAGAAAAAGGCACTTTAAAAAATAATATAAAATTAAAAAAAGAAAAAAAAAAAAACATGAAGAAACTTGTAAAAAAAAAAAAAATAATAAAAACACAAAACAATTTTTTTAAAGTTTGCTGTGGCCTAGGGGATAATTGCTGACCACTCTTTCGGTATCCATCCGCCTTCCCGGTAGTGTTCACAAGAGTCCTGCAGACAAGCATGAATATGGAGCAGGTGTTGGAGAGCTTTCATGGGCACTGAGCTGAGGAAAATGAGTCAATAAACAATATGCGGCAGGAGCGGACGTGGCGATATTAGTGTAATGTCAATGAGCTCCGCAACAGTCTGCTCTGCCTTCTAGCGGATAAGAAACTTTAATCTAGAACTTTCCATACTCCATTACTATCAATGGAAACAATTACAGTAATGTTGGCGTCACACGCGGGTCTACAGAAAAAAAAGCCTCACTTCTGCGTCAGGTTTTCATGCAGTTTTTATGCCAAAGCCAGAAGTGGATTGCGAAGGATTGGGAAATATACGATTCTACTGCCCATGGGATTCACTTGTCGTGGATGACGCAGACAGGGACAGGTCGGCGGAGCTCCGCCGACCTGTCCCTTTTGGACAGCACCTTCAAAAGGAGGTTTATTCTGAAGGCCGCAGCACTTAAGAGTAAGACGTGGATGGGCCCATTGTACATACCTGTCCTTGCGTCCGGCTGCCCATACTTCGGACAGCATGAACCTGGTGACAAGTTCCCTTTAGGAAAAAAAATTTCTATGGCCATTGAACCACATAAAATAAAAAAATAAAAAATAATACTTGCCTCCTTCAGTGGCTCCCCGTCCAGGCCTAGAACCACAGTCTCCATCGCCAGCTGTGCTCACGGGCCATTCATTGTACCCATGACCGCACAACCAATCAGAGCCTCCAGTGGTCACATGCTGCTCACAGCGGAATGACTGCAGAAGCCAGTGATTGGCCGAGTAGTCACATGTACAATGAACGACATGTGACCTACGTTGTGGGGCTCAATAATAGGGGAACAGAGGGTCCAGGTAGGAGTTTACTACTCACCGGGTGCCCCATTCCAGTGCCATCTCCCTGGGAGGTTGGCATACACATACAGCGCCACTCCCTTCTGATGGTTCTTGAGTCACATTGAGACTCATAGGAAACATAACTCCAAGGACTACCTGTTCCCTCAGCTTTGGAGCCCCATAAATTAGATTATAAGGCTCAAAGTGACGACAGGCTTCCTTTAATCCTTGCTTTAGTTTGGGCGAATGCAGGCGAGTCTTCTTAATTGGTCTGTAGGTAAAACCCCTTTATCATCCCCACAGGATAGGCGTTATGTGAGCGATCAGTGGGGACCTCGTCTTCCGGTGTGAATGGAGCAATCACGCCTGCGCACTATTGTGCTATACATCTATATGGGACTGCGGAGATAGCTGAGCGCTGCACTCCACTGCCTCCTAGTGGTTGGACCCCAACTGATTATTACCCATCGCGTGGATAAGTGATAAACTGCTATGGCGGTCCAAGCCCTTTAACCCCTTTCAATCCAATTTTGGATTCAGGGTTTCCTAAAAGGCTCCCTTTTTTTGCGGTAATACAACGGTGCCATCTGCTGGCTAAAGCCAGTGTGTGCGCGCCAGGGAGGCTCCGACAGCAGAATGGCTGGCAATAGATGGTAAGAATACCCTGTCGGTTGTCTGCTGACATTGGAGCAAGCTTAAATCGGAATGTAGGAAGACCCCAGAGAGTGGATTGGAAAGGGTTAATGCCGGAAAATCTTTTTTTAGGCGAGTTTCATACGGGCAAGTGCGATATCGGGCAGAAAAACTCGGAAACGTTTAACCAGGGAATATTAGCCGTTTTTTAGGGAAAAGCGGCTCACATTGCTTCCGTGAAATTTCGATCTTCACTCGCGAAAGAGGATCAGAAGGGTTTCCTATTGATGTCAATGGGAAGCTTCATATTTGCAGGGGCATCACACGGCATGCGAGTGCCATGTGATGTATTTAAAGTCCCATTGAAATCAAGGGGTGATGTGTTCACAGGAGCATGGGAAAAACAACAATAGGACATGCCGCGATTTTTTTTTTTTTACACCTTTTGTCAATGTGTCATAACTAGTGATGGGCGAGCATTGCCCTTAGCGAGTACCTGCCCGCTCGAGAGACAAGGTTCGGGTGCCGGCGGCGGGCAGGGAGCTGCGGGGGAGAGCGGGGAGGAACGGAAAGGAGATCTCTCTCTCTCTCCCACCGCTCTCCCCTGCTCCCCGCCGCAACTCACCTCTCCCCCGCGCCGGCACCCGAACATTGTCTCTCGAGCGGGCAGGTACTCGCTAGGGGCAATACTCGCTCAAGCAATTGCCCTTAGTGAGTATGCTCGCTCATCTCTAGTCATAACCTTAGTGGGAACTCTAACGGGCATTATATCGGTGCTCACCCACAAACAGATATAATGAAGAAACTAGTCTTTTTTTTTTTTTTAGCAGTTAACTCACTAACTAAAAGTAAAGTCTAAAAATGAGCGTTAAATGCAGACGAGCGGCTCGGTCCGGCGGTGCCAACGCTTATCCGACATCTTCCTTGTACATATTTTCCATCTCGAAAATCTTGCTAAGCATTTTCCAGGCCAAAGCGAAGCCCCTTGTAAACCTCGTTCGCTGCCAGGAGGCTTTTGTGCTTAATTAATCAGCCAACATCCCATTACTAATAAACGGAGGGCATTTACAGAGGCCCTTTAATCATTTCACAAATCTATGCTAGTGGCCCGGGACAGCTACGGAGCGCTGGAGCGCATGATTAATCTCGCTCCGGAGATGGAAGATGAGCGATCGGGATGGGACGGTGGAAAGTAAGTAATTAATTCTTATGTGCGCATTATTTACTAGCGCTGCAATTACCTCTCAAAGGCTGATGGAAATAAATACTGACCTGGCCATTAAAAGCTGGACAGGCTGCGACATTGCTGTATGACAGAACGCTAATTGTGCCGGGGACATCACATCGCTCCGTTACATACCTGGAGACGAAGACTTCCGCAGACTGGACTTTCTCCAACTAGTACGACTCAACACAGATCATCCAGGTAAAGCCATCGCTCGCCTATACCTTGCCGCCTTCCGTTGGGCATATACCCAGTATGTCAAATGGAGACTGAAAATGTGATGTGAGCAGGTCCCGAATACATCGCTCATCCTAATCAATCCAGCAGGTATTAGAAGCTACAATTTTGTAGGCTTCAGAGCTGAAATCTTAGTGGTTGAATGCTTGCACTGAACTAACAGTCCTATTACAAGTGCTGATGACTGGGCATGAAAGTTCCTCCGAACACCAATTTGGCTGACAATTGGGCCCGTGTCAAAAGACCAACAATCAGCCAATGAATGAATGAATGAATGAATGAATGAATGAACTCCCACTCGTTGGCTGATTGTTCATTACAATGCTTGCTGATCAGCAGTACATCGCCCCATGTGAACAGGAAGATGTACAGACCTGGGGATGACCATTTGTGATAATGACCATGCGCCCCATAGGGCTCTTTCACACGTGCGCATAAACGGCGAGTTTTTGTGGGTGACCGATATACGCGACCATCTGTGGCATTGGTTTCCAATGTAGTCGTTTCCACGGGCAATTATATGGCGCATAAGAACACGGAAACTTGAAAAATGGAATGTACGCGACCAAAATACGTTAGGCAACATATACACCAGCGGGTTTTGGCCAATATACACCGGCGGGTCCCATAGACTTCTATGGGAGCTGGGAAAAAAGGGAGGCAAGGCTGGGAACCGCTTACAGGTGCCTCTACGTAGGCAATAGAAGTCCCTCGGAGGAATAAAGCCAAGCGAGGGTTTTCTGTGGTGCGACGTATTTTTTCGCTAAAAACCGCGCTCAACGATCGTGTGAATAGGTAAGAAAACACTAATTACCGTGGCGGAAAAAAGTCCTTTCACACAATTTTATGGCGCTGGCGAGAAAACGTAAAAATGCATACACTTGTGTGAAAGAACCCATAAGCCGATTCTCGGACCCCGTGAAGGAAAATGAGTGGCGTTTAGAGATGAGCGAATATACTCGTTGCGAGCAATTACTCGATCGAGCACCGCGATTTTCGAGTACTTCTGTACTCGGGTGAAAAGATTCGGGGGGGCGTCGGGTGGGAACAGAGGGGAGCCCTCTCTCTCTCCCTCTCCCCCCCCCCCCCACTCCCCGCTGCAACCCCCCACTCACCTACGTCGCCCCCCGAATCTTTTCGCCCGAGTACGGAAGTACTCGAAAATCGCGGCGCTCGGGCGAAAAAGGGGCGTGGCCGAGTAGGTTTGCTCATCTCTAGTGGCGTTCAATGTGTGTTTTGATTTGCACTCATTAAGATTGGACTGAGAACTCTGCAAGTGTAAAGGCCCATTAACGGAAGGATTGGTAGTTTGGGGAGTGAAGTCTTTACACCAGACCCTTCTATGGGAGTATTCCTTATTGCACTCTGAGCATCGAGGGTTCCGTCTTCTTGCTCCGCTCAGGGGGCAGGAAAGGGGAATCCTTGCGGCTGAACGTATCAGTCTTCCCACGGAACCGAATGGTGCCAAACAAACACCATTGACTATAATGGGGTCAGTTTGGTTTCCGCTCAGCTGTCCGGCATGTTACTGGCAGAGCTTCTCCTGCTGGTATTTTGTCTTGGATCTGCGATAGAACCTCCGAATGAAGGTTTCAGCACAGACGTGAAAACAGCCTAGGGCCTCATTCACATTATAGGCGCGTGAAGGTAAAAAAAAAACAACACTGTTTACAAGGGATTTCCCTATAGCGGGGAGAAAGAGTTGTGCAGGGTTTCAGGGCTTCCCCAAAAGCGTGGAAGTAGAAGGCGGGGCTAGAGGGATCTCTTTGCTATGGGGAATCCCTATGAGAAGCCCAATAGCCACGCCCCCTCTCTCTATATCCCTCGGGGATCCTCAGAGCAGGGAGAGGTAGAGCAGGGCTATGGGGGATTAACCCATAGCAGGGTGAAAGAGAGCCGGGCTATGGGTTAATTCCAACGCCCTGCGGGGCTTCCTCTCTCTCCTCCTGGGGCAGCTGCGCTGTTTTAAAGCCACGCGCTGCTTCAGTGAATGGGTGATTTTCACACGCATGACGCTCGGGTTTTCTGCACATGAAAAATTGCCCGTCATGCGATTTTTAGTGCAGAGCAGTATAGGCATGATATTTTTTTCGCACACCTATACTGCGCTAAAACCACACTTGTGTGAACGAGTACTAATACTAAGCAGACAGTTCCTCCAATGTGTAGTGTGAGGGAGGTCGTTCAGCAGTATTTTGCATCGCTGCAATGCTCCTCCATACAGCAGTCTGCCCGCTGAGGGCCTCTATACGTGTCCTTGTATCAGTATACCGCCGAGTATGGCCGCCTTATTATGCATCGTTAGTCTATAAGCCACTACATCTGCTTTAATTGACCAGTAGCGCCCGTGTGAGCAGCCCTGACCAGTCGGATCAGCATGTGGGGTCTGGGACTAGTGATGAAGAGTCTCTTTAAGGACCGCTGCCCACTGTCTTGGTCTTGTTGCAGATGGTCAGTCAGTTTGTATAGATTTTCTATAAAGAGGCCTATACTACTACTAGAGCTCCTTATGGCGGTGTAACATTACAGGGGTGATCCGGGAAGTGGATGTAGAGACAGAGTTACTGAATTGGGATAAACCGATGACGCTGGGAAGTTGCTGTATACCATGTGACCAGGCGTTAAACCAGACTGGAAGCGGAGGTGCCAGCCGGGCTGGATGGGATTGGATCGTGTATTGGTGCTGGATTACCCCTTTAAACGAAATCTGTCAGGTCCCTTATTCTACCCCCTCTTATAAACAGGGCGCTCTGTGAGCGTGAAAGATACCTCCCCGGATTTCCCACTGAGCCCCATAACTCAGTGTCCTTCTAACAAGGACGTCTACATTGTAGCAATGATAAACAACAAACACAGAAGGGTTAAGAAGACCACCGGTGGGTGTAACAAGACGACCTCAAGACGTGCCAAGAGGGTGTAATAAACGTGCCATGGTCGATGAAAACATTTGGGCTAGTCTTAACTGGATCTGAGTAAAGCTGCTGCAGCATTTATGCTCTCTGCAGACAAGGCAGCTTCACTACTGCCCTTCCAGGACCTTCCATACAAGTATGACTCCGCTCGCAGTAGTATGGCTTTGGGATGGCGCTTCATAAGAGACTCGTACTGATTGGAAGATAAAGAGTAACATGTCTCAGCCCTTCGGATTTCGGAACCAAGCAGTCCACGTCCAAGATCTTCAGTATGACAAACCCTTCCGATTTAGCAAACAACACTATTTCACACAGTTAGATTACAACTAAATGTTGTTGTTCCTCTGTTACTCTTCCTGGAAATTTATGAATAAATTGACAGCTGGGTGTTACTAGTTGTATCCTTACACAATCTCGCATTGTCCAATCAGTGCTGACAATATCAGAATTGGGCCACGTCAAAAAGGGGAATGGTAACAACCAGTTGTCAGTTTATAAAGGGCGAGGCAAATGTCTGGACACACCAACGAACTGCTGTAATCATGAGAAAATTGACTTTTAAAACACATGAAATTATGAATTGGGAGAGAGGCCGCAGACGGTTTCAGCAGCCATTTTGAACTCGGCCATATTGAATTCAGCTCAGGTTTTTTAAATGGGAAAGGGGGGGGTGGAGGGTCATGTGATACATTAATCTTACTAGAATTTACTCAGAAACACATTTTACTTGCAGGAAGCAGACAGCTCCATTCCCACTGCAATGGCCAGACTTGGTTTTAGAGGCCATTCACTTCAATGAGAACTTTGCCTGCAATACCAAGCCTGGCCACTGCAGTGAGAACAGAGCTGTCTGCTTCCTGCATAAAACCACTCCATGCATGAGCGCATCGAACTGGGAAACCGCTGATTAGTGAGGGTCCCGGGAGGCAGATGTAGATTTGCTGACCCTTTTCGCTGAATGTACACCCCCTGCGTGGATACACTTGGACTATCCTTCCGAATATAGGAATAGATTTCCATACGAGTTCGGTCCAATTAAAAATCGAGCCGTACTCACATGATTAAAATAAAAATAAAAAAAAACACCCGAGTACATAAGCCCAAACAGAGGAGTCTCCCCACCGGACAAAGTCACTCGACTTTGTAGTGACACAAAATTGCGAGAAAACGCAGCGATATCGCACACAACTCCAACGTATATCGCTGCGACTTCCTCATGTGCAACCGGCCTTAGAACAGGTCATCAATAGCAGATCTGTGGGAAGTTGGGACCCCCTACTGATCAGGAGCTGCTGAGAACAGCCTGAATGCTCCGAGCGCTGCAGTGGCCAGGTTGGGTATTGCAGCTTCCTCCCATTCACTTCAATGGAGCTGCAATACCAGCCCACGCCACTGTGCTACAGACAGCATTGTGAGTGAGGGCTATCTCACAAGGGCGTATCACAATCACATATTACGCACGCAGGTAATACGCTGTACCAATATCGCAAAGGCCGCCATGTTGCCGCTCACACAAAGTGCATTTATTAATAGCGCATGAAAAAGCGCGGCATGCTCTATGTTGGTGCGTATCACCCACGCCTACACGCCAAGATAGTACATGGCGATGTCATTGCGGTGAACTCGCAGACCGCATACAGAAATACGTCCTGTCAGCTGATCAGTCCCCCACCAATCCACTGTTGATGACCTTTAAAAGGGGTTGTCCAGAATTAGTAAAACATGGCTGCTTTCTTCCCAACACAGCGCCACCCTTGTCCGTAGGTTGTGTCGGGTATTGCAGTGCAGCTATTAACTTCAATGGAGCTGCAATACCGGACACAGCCCTACAGACAAGGGTGGCGCTGTGTTGGGAAGAAAGCAGCCATGTTTTTGTAACCCCAGACAACCCCTTTAACGTCCTCAATGACCACTTCTCAGCTCCCTGGCGTGAGGGTACTAGACTAGACTCTCCTTGTGCCAACACTGGCATGGAAGGAAGCCTGAAGACATTACAGACCATATATGAGGATGCCCTCCATGGAACTACCTCTATACACACAGCTGTGAGGGCCACAGCACTCCTCTCACCGTCCTCCTGTCAGCAGACATGGCAGCTGGTAGTGACGTGCGCCCCCTCTGCCATACAGTCACATACCGCACCCAGCGCCCTCACACAACACACCAGCTACGTCCCCGTCCACACTCTGCAGCCTCACTCACCAGCAGTACTGCGTCCATCTTCCTCAGTCCTGCTGACGTGGAGCAAACCGTGGATTGGTTACCCCAGCTGTCACTCAGCACAACCTGCTCCGCCCTAACAAAGTTCTCATTGGACGCTATCAGTTGGAGACCGGAAGTGAGCGCCGCGCTCTCCTATTGGTCTACGCCTCCTACTCTGACGTCGTCTCGGGTGTACAGGCGGAAGTCGCAGCTATTGGTCGCCGGTTGTCCGGGTCCTTTGCTAATTGGCTGACTTATGCTATAAAACTCCGCCCAGTTATTGCAGCTTCGTACTCTTGTGGCTTCGTCGGAATTGGTTTAGCTGCTGTTAGGAAAAGAAAGTCTATCTTCTGATTGGTCCAGAACGTAGACCAATGGAAATAGTTTTCTTGTTGCTATGGTAACTGGTGAGCTGAGGACGTGGCTTCCGCAGCCAGGTTCCGGCTAGTCTTGTTGTATCCGCCTGGCTATGAGGCGGCGCATTACCGCTAGTTATACGTTATGTCTGATACGACCAAACATGCCTCAGTAACCGGCCACTGTGAAGACTGAGGTTACCTTCACACTGGCGGTTTTGGATTCCGTCTAGCTGTTCCGTTGTGGGAGGAGCTAAACGGAAAGAAAACACTTTTCTGTGCCCATAGACATGCATTGAAATTGAAGATCTTCAGTTTCAGTCCATTTGCTAATTTTCTGCCACCATGCTGTTTTTAACCCCTTAACGCCAGGACATATATTTCTGTAAGGTGGGGTTTGTATTCAGCGGGGTCATAGGTCGCTCCCGCTCCCCTGACAGCTGACACCGCCCAAATGCGAATTGCCCCGATTCTCCACGGTCAGCCTATCTATTAGATTAGGCTGACCAGCTGAGATTCGTGTGCGACTCCCGCAGCGGAGATGTGCAGCAGGACTTCGCAACGCCCGTCCACAGGGGGCCTAAGGGCTAATGCCCACAGACGGATTTCTGCCGCGTTTCACACGGAAAAGAAATCGCGGCATGCTCTAATTGTCGCGGAAAAACACGTGTCCAGCTTCCAATGTAGTCAATGGAAGCCGTCCGTCACGTGATACTTCAGGTATGAACACAGCGGAAGTATTGCGTCATTACTAGAGATGAGCGAACGTGCTCGGCCACGCCCCTTTTTCCACCCAAGTACCGCGATTTTCGAGTACTTCCGTACTCGGGCGAAAAGATTCGGGGGGCGCCGTGGGTGAGTGGGGGGTTGCAGCGGGGAGTGGGGGGGGAGGGAGAGAGAGAGAGAGGGCTCCCCCTTGTTCCCCGCTGCTACCCCCCGCTCCGCCACGCCTCCCCCCGCCCCCCGAATCTTTTCACCCGAGTACTGAAGTACTCGAAAATCGCGGTGCTCGATCGAGTAAATACTCGAAACGAGTACGTTCGCTCATCTCTAGTCATTATTCTTCACCGCCGGCCGCGTCATCGCCCACTGCTGGCGCATCATGCACTGTACTGCACACGCGCACTTATGCCAGGGGCAGATTATGTATGTAAATTAGTTTTGCAGCTGTATGCTGCTCGGTTTAGGTATGGGGGAAGGGGAGCAAGCTGAACTTTTGCACACGGGCCCCTTAGAGTGGATTCAAACGAGCGTATATCGGCTCGGCTTTCACACCGAGCCTATATACGTCGTCCTCATCTGCAGGGGGGGGGGGGGGGATGGAGGAGCCAGGAGCAGGAAATGAGCTCCCGCCCCTTCTCTGCCTCCTCTTCACCCCCTCTCCGCCCCACTGCACTACTTGCAATGAAAAGAGGTGGGGACAGGGCGGGGCTAAATTCCCCGAATTATCTCCGCCCCTGCCCCGCCTCTCTCCATTGCGAATAGTGCAGAGGGGCAGAGAGGGGGCGGGAGCTCAGTGCACTGCTACTGGCTCTTCCAGGCCCCCCCCCCCCCTGCAGAGACAGACGTATATCGGCTGGGCATGAAAACCGAGCCCATATGCATTTCTCTAAATCCAGCCTCAGGCTGTAATTATACCCCTGGGTATAATCCAGTACTATTGTATTGCATTTTACTCTCTGGGCGATCAAATGATTGCAAGTTCAAATCCCTTATCTATATATATAAAATTGAATGTATGTCTGTCTGTTTGTCCTTTATGCGCTACTACACAATTCATCCGATCGCCATGAAACTTTGGGAAGTTGTTGAGTACACTCCTGGGAAGATTATAGGCATAGTACATTTATGCTACGATAAATGGCGCGCGTGCGTCGTCGACAGTTGCGCCCCCCCACGTAGATCGTTCGATTTCCATCATTGCCACTAATTCTCTCACTTCCCGATGTTGTAGAAACATGAAATTTGGCACGAGCATTGATTATGTCATAAATAGGAAAAGTTAATGGGTCCCAACTCGATTATTCAATTGTAAGCGCCAAAAAATTAGCGTCCAAATTTTACGTTCGGAATCTAATTTTCTCGCTTCCCAATGTCATAGAAACTTGAAATTTGGCACGAACATTGATTATGTCATAAATAGGAAAAGCTAATGGGTCCCAACTCGATTATTCAATTCTATACGCCAAAGAATTAGCGTCCAAATTTTACGTACGGAATGTAATTTTCTCACATGCATCTCAATGCAGAACTTGCTCCCTGTCTTGTTTGATACGGCCCTGTACATTTTATAACGAAGGAGGTAAAGTCATGTTATGATAAGCCCCGCCCCCTGACCATGTGCCCCTGACCCTGGGAAAATTTGTGTCACCTTGTAATAAAATAATTAAAAAAAAACATGCTTGGTATCGCTGCGTCCGTAAAAGGCCAATCTATCAGAGTAACACATTATTTACTCTACTTGGTGAACATTGTAAAAAAAACACACTGCCAGAATTGCACTTCTTTGGTTACTCTTTCTCCAAGAAAAAAAATGTAATAAAAAGCGATTAAAAAGTCTTATCTCCTTGAAACGGGTACCAATAGAACTACAGAAGTTCTCACACAAGTAAGTCGACAGAAAAGTAAAAAAGTTATAGCTGTCAGAAGATGGCAGAAAAGTTTTTACAAAGATGTCTTCCTTTTTTAAAGTAGTACAGCAAAAAAACCTACATTATATTTGGTATCATCGCAATCATACTGACCCACAGAATAAAGTTATCGGCATTTTTTCTGTAGTGTGTACGCCGTAAGGGTGGATTCAGACGACCATATATCGGCTTGGTTTTCACGCCGAGCCGATATACGGTGTCCTCATCTGCGGGGGGGAGGATGGAAGAGCCAGGGCCAGGAACTGAGCTCCCGCCCCCTCTCTGCCTCCTCTCCGCCCCTCTGCACTATTTGCAATGAAAGGAGGTGGGATGGGGGTGGGGCTAATTTCCGAGAATTAACCCCGCCCCCGTCCCACCTTTCCCCATTGCAAATAGTGCAGAGGGGGCGGGAGCTCAGAGCACTGCTCCTGGCTCTTCCAGGCTCCCCCCCCCTGCAGAGAGAGACGACGTATATCGGCTGGGTGTGAATACGTTCGTCTGAATCCAGCCTGAGGCTGCATTCACACGAACGTATATCGGCTCAATTTTCACGCCGAGCCGATATACGTCGTCCTCATGTGCAGGGGGGGAGGATGGAAGAGCCAGGAGCAGGAACTGAGCTCCTGCCCCCTCTCCGTCCCTCTGCACTATTTGCAATGGGGAGAGGTGGGATGGGGGCGGGGCTAATTCTCAAAATTTAGCCCTGCCACTGTCCCACCTCCTTTCATTGCAAATAGTGCAGAGGGGCGGAGAGGAGGCAGAGAGGGGGCAGGAGGTCAGTTCCTGCTCCTGGCTCCTCCATGCCCCCCCCCCCCCGCAGAGGAGGACAACATATATCGGCTCGGCGTGAAAACCGAGCTGATATACGTTCGTGTGAATGCACCCTAAAGACGAGACACGCGCCTCCAAAAATGGCAGATTTTACATGTTTTTTTTCCATTTTGCTCCCCTAAAGTTTTTTTCTAAGTTTTTCAGTGCATTTTATGGTACATTAAATAATGCCATAAAAAAAAATACAACTTGTCCCACAAAAAGCAAGCCCTTCAGACAACTACTACATGGATAAAGCAGTTATAATCCTTTGAAGGTGGAGAGGGAAAAATGAAAATGGGGGAAACAAAAAGTCTGTGTCTTTAACCCCCTTCCCTCCCCATGACGTAAGGGTACATCACGGGAGCGGGGTACGTCCCGCAAAATGACGTACCCTTACGTCATAGGGATAGCACAAGGTCATACCATATCTTGCGCTATCCAGCAGCGGGAGACGGCTATCACTGATAGCCGACCTCCCACTGCAACAGCAGGGGTGCATCAGAGATGTGCCCCGCTGTTAACCCCTTTCCTGCTGCGATCTAAGTATCTTGCGCGCTCCCTCTGTGACTTCAGCCGGCTCTCGCGATGTTATCGCAGAGAGCCCGGCTGGTTGCCAAGGCAACAGGACACCAGATACCGGCGTCCTGTATTCCCATTGCCGATGATCACTGTAATAAGTGATAAGGCATTGCAGGCGAGAAGTCCTGCAATGCCTTATTGTAGCGATCATCGGTGGTATGGTGTCTCAGAGGGACATAGATGGTGTTAAAAAAATAATAATAATGTACAAAAATTAAAAATATTAAAAAAATGTAAAAAAACATGCTTTTTTATGCTTTTTCTCAAACACGCTTTTTATCCTGCACGGCAAAAAGCGTGAAAAAAACTCCAAAAAACTGAGGCCAGATGCTAATTTTTAGCATTTTGCCTCCCAAAAAACGTGATAAAAAAACCTATGTACCCCAAAAATGGTACTAATAAAAACTACAGCTTGTCTCGCAAAAAATAAGCCCTCACAGAGCTCCGTCCATGGAAAAATAAAAAAGTTATAGGACTTTGAATGCAGTGATTTAGAAAAAGATTTCCAAAAAAAGGGTTTTTATTACAGAAAAGTGGAAAAACCTGAAAAAAATGTAGTGTATCATTTATGCTGCATAATTAACACTTAAAAAAAAAACAAAAACGAAAAATCTATGGCAGAATTGATGCGTTTTCTCTCCCTACGATCTTAAAAGAAATAATAAAAGTTTTACAATATAGTCTATGTACCCCTAAAATGGCACCGATAAAAACTACAGTTCGCCACGCAAAAAACAAGCCCTTATACGGCCGCGTCGACGGAAAAATAAAAAAGTTATGGCTTTTGAAAAATGGAGATGAAAATCTACCAAAAAGGGCTTATTCCCACAAGCGTATATCGGCCGGCGTTTTCACGGCCGGCCGATATACACTTCAATCTAACCAGTCCCCCCTTCCCCTTACTGGCTCTCTGCCTCTCTCCTCCACTCCGGCATTTGCAATGGGAGGGGTGGGGCGGAGCTAAGTTCTGCTCTGTTCCACCCACTCCCATTGCTGGCTATGGACAAGGGCAGGGGGCGGGAGCCTAGCTCCGCCCCCATCCCACCCACTCCCATTGCAAACCGCTCGGAGGGGAGGAGAGAAGCAGAGAGTCGGTGGGTGGGAGGGACAGCGTATATCAGCCGGGTGTGAAAACCCAGCAGATATACGCCCGTCTGAATAAGCCCTAAAGTGCAGACTGCTGTGCCTTTGTTTCCAGTTCACAAATCGGAACCACAACGGATTGTATCAACTATGATTTTTTTTAATGTTGCTGTCAATGGAAAATGGAAGCGGACAGAAAGCTATCCATTTGCTTCCATTGTCATTTCTGGTCACCAAAATAACTTTTACTTTTTTTAAAATTGTTTAAATCAACCCACTCGACAATATTCACAAGCAATAAACACACGCTGCTCAACTGAGTACATGTTGGTGGTAAGCGCCTGTTTGGTGGACACATCTCGACGTCACAGGTATACTCCGCTTCGTTGAGAGGTGTGCTGGTTCTATAGACATAGGTGAGATTTATGAAACTGTCTAAGACAAAACCTGTTTTTCTTGTCTATACCAACCAATCATAGCTCAGCTTTATTTCCTCATAGTGCTCTGGAAAAAAGGAAATCTGCTCTGTGATTGGTTGCTATGGGCAACAAAGTTAGTTTTTCTTTTAGACAGTTTTTGTACATTTTCTCCATAATCTTTGTTAATGTCCATAGGGAACCATACAAAAACTACAAAGTTATTGAGGAATATTCAGCTTTCCCAGCAAGAGAATCACTAAGTATATGCATCTTGAAGTTTGAGGTCTGGAGTACAGTGAGGGCTGCCAACTTTATGGCCTCATGTCCACGGGATAGATCCGCAGCGGATCACCCGCACGCGTGATCCGCGCCCAATAGGGATGCATTGGACACCCATCATTTTCCCTTGAGGCGCAGATTGCATGTGCGGGAAATCACCCGCAGCATGCTCCATTTTAGGGCGGGCCTGCCGCGGGGACAGCTCCCGCAGGCATCTATTGAAGCCTATGGAAGCCGTCCGGATCCATGGCACACCCGCAGCTGAATTCCTGCTCTCCGGCCCGGGAGAGCAGGAGTTTAAAAAAAAATTGAGTGCACAGCGCAGGCGCGTGGCACGCTGCCAACGTGCCGAGCACATCCGCCCGGCCGAAGAAAGGAGATCCGGCCTCGACAGAGGTAAGTAATGCTTACTTTATAGCCTCATGTCCGCGGGAAAAGAGAGACCCGCTGCGGGATTCTGCATGAAGAATCCGCGGCGAGCCTGATTTTCCCCGTGGACATGAGGCCTATCACAAAAAAATACCGCCCAAGGCAAAAGGAAGTGTGCTTGGAGGTGTGGCTTAATTTTGTCCTCCTCAGTGTCCCCAGTAGTAACAATGCCTAAAGTAGTAATAGTTCCCCTAGTAGTGCGCTCAATAGTAACAGTGCTCTCAGTGGTAATAGTAGCCCCAATAGTAATAGTGGATCCCAATAGCAATAGGGACCCTTCTGTGGCCAGGCAGCAACTCCAAAATATTCAGTATGTCACTCACTCTGTCAAGTTTCGAACCGGGCGCCGCTAATGCAAAACAAATGGCATGACCCCTGACCTCTCCTCCTAGTGTCTGTGCTGCATATAGGGCGTAGAAGCCGAGAGGAGAGGTCAGGGGCCACAGCACTTTTACAACAGCGGTGGCCAGACAGATTAGAGTGACATACTGGATGGTGGAGGGTTGCTGCCGGGGCAATAGGTGCTCTCAGCTCACATTTATTTTCTACCAGCCTTTAATGTGGCTGGTAAAAAATAAATGATGGCACCGGCCTTAGGATTTGATTACCTATCAGGTCGACGGGTTACCAGCCTGATGATCACATGGCACTCTACTGGTTAGTATTTTACATCAGTGTTTGTAAGTCAAAACCAGGAGTGGATCAAAAATACAGAAGAGGTACAAATCTATATATTAAACTTTTATCTTTGTAGGTTCCACTCCTGGTTTTGGCTTACAACTACTGACATAAAATACTAAGTAGTATTGTGCCATGTGGTCATACAGCCTGATCATTGGGCCCTGTAAAAGGCCCCCCAACAATATCACTCATGCTGGCTGGATAACACTATGATTACTGAGAAACTAGTGAAACATAATACTAATTAGCCTGTGATCTCTGACGTTTCAAATAAGTTGTGTTAATAACTGGCAAAAGTGCAAATCACTTTATCTAAAAATATGTTTTTCTGAAAAATAATTTTAAAATGCTGATCACTAAGAGTCTTCCTTCTAATTTGCTGTCCACTGCCTGTTGTCAAGTTGTGCCTATCTTTTGTAAAATATATAGCAAAACTAAGAGCAGGATGTGAATGAGGGTGATGATTCATCTTCCCCAAAGAAGTCTATATATGGGAGGGGGAAGAGGAAGAAGCTGAAACTGACTCAGACGTGTCATTAGAGTTAATGGTAAATAATTTACTCTCATTTATTCACATCACCACTGCTCAGTACTGTTGTACACTGTCCAAAATGATATTATGTCTCTGTATGTGCTACAGACAGAGACCAGAATCTACAGTTTTCTCCATGTGCAGTGTATAGAAAACAGCATAACAGGAGACCCTTCCCTCCAGCTAATGGAGAACTGAAAATCAGATATACAGCCTGCATTAAGGAAAACTGGTCTTAAACGCAAAATTCAAGTCATATAAAAAAAGTGTTATATTCCATAGCCAGAAGAAGCGTTATATTCTATGTACACACATGATAGTTTATTCTGAAAAGTCAATTATGCTTGTTTTTACACACAGGTATTTGTGGCCGCTGTTCACACAGTTTTGTGAGCCAAAGTGAATTTGGAAGGAGTGGGAAATATAAAGGAAGAACTGTTACTTCTTCTTCCTGCTGGATCCACTTCTGACTTTGGTTCAAAAAGCTACATAAAAAACTGCAGTGGTGTATTTAGAGAAAAATTCAATTCCTGTGTGTGATACCATGCTGAGGGCCAATTTCACACAAGTGTACTACAGGCGCATGTATATCTACTGACCTGAACTCAGAGCGATCAATGATGGTTTAAAGGTCTGTAGACCCACAATCAGGATGGTAGACCCTAAGTCAGAGGATCAATGGGATAGATAATACTCTGATTTCAGTTCAATAGATCCGTGGTCGGACCAAGATACTCACCGATACTTTCAGTGCACAAATGCTTCCATAATATATTCATGTGAAATGGCCTAACGATGCATTCACATGTCACTTATTTCTGAGGATCTGCGGATTTTGTTGTGCATCTTCAGATTTTCCCCTTTTAATTGAATTCAAATTGAAGGGTTGAAATTTGCTGCAGATTCACATCCATAAACAGCAACAAAATCTGCAGCAAATCAGCAACGTGTGAACAGACCCTAAACATATCACATGTAGGGGAAATGCTGCGGATTTTCCACAGGGGAAAATCCACTACAAAATCTGCAGCATTTCCTCATCAAAAACTACTCAGATTCAGCTGCGAATCTGCGGCTAATCTCAGCCTGCACATAACAGCCCTCCTCCGAATACTGAGCGCTCACTGCTAGCACCAATGGTTTGCTATGAGAAAATGCTGTGAATTGTGCTGTGGATTTACTGCTACAGAACATCTGCAGCATTTCCGCTACGTTTGGACGTACCCTTAGGGCTCTTACACACTGGCGATAGACTTTCCTGCGATGCGAGAGTAAGTGAAAACGCATGATAATTAGAGATGAGCGAGCACCAAAATGCTCGGGTGCTCGTTACTCGAGACGAACGTTTCGCGATACTCGAGGGTTCGTTTCGAATAACGAACCCCATTGAAGTCAATGGGCGACCCGAGCATTTTTGTATATCGCCGATGCTCGCTAAGGTTTTCGTTTGTGAAAATCTGGGCAATTCAAGAAAGTGATGGGAACGACACAGCAACAGATAGGGCAGGCGACGGGCTACATGTTGGCCTGCATCTCAAGTTCCCAGGTCCCACTATTAAGCCACAATAGCGGCAAGAGTGGGCCCCCCCTCCCAACAACTTTTACTTCTGAAAAGCCCTCATTAGCAATGCATACCTTAGCTAAGCACCACACTACCTCCAACAAAGCACAATCACCGCCTGCATGACACTCCGCTGCCACTTCTCCTGGGTTACATGCTGCCCAACCCCCCTCCCCCCCCCACGACCCAGTGTCCACAGCGCACACCAAACTGTCCCTGCCCAGCCTTCAGCTGCCCTCATGCCACGCCACACTTATGCCTATTTATAAGTGCGTCTGCCATGAGGAGGAACCGCAGGCACACACTGCAGAGTGTTGGCACGGCTAGGCAGCGACCCTCTTTAAAAGGGGCGGGGCGATAGTCCACAATGCTGTACAGAAGCAATGAGAAATCCAATCCGTGCCACCTCCATCTGGAGCTGCACACGTGGGCATAGCAATGGGGAACCTATGTGCCACACACTATTCATTCTGTCAAGGTGTCTGCATGCCCCAGTCAGACCGCGGTTTTTTATAAATAGTCACAGGCAGGTACAACTCCGCAATGGGAATTCCGTGTGCACCCACAGCATGGGTGGCTCCCTGGAACCCACCGGCTGTACATAAATGTATCCCATTGCAGTGCCCATCACAGCTGAGGTAACGTCCGATTAAATGCAGGTGGGCTTCGGCCCACACTGCATGCCCCAACCTGACCAGGCTTTTTAATTCATAGACACAGGCAGGTACAACTCCCTATTGTGAAGTCCCTGTGGACCGACAGCATGGGTGGGTGCCAGGAAGCCACCGGCGGTACATAAATATATCCCATTGCATTGCCCATCACAGCTGAGGTAATGTCATGCTTAATGCAGGTGGGCTTCGGCCCACACTGCATGCCCCAGTCAGACTGGGGTTCTTTAGAAGTGGACACATGCAGTTACAACTCCCTGTGGACCCACAGCATGGGTGGCTCCATGGAACCCACCGGCGGTACATAAATACATCCCATTGCAGTGCCCAACACAGCTGATGTAACGTCAGCTGTAATGCAGGTGGGCAAAAAATTAATTTGATTACACTGTAGGCGAGGGCCCACAAAAATTGGTGTACCAACAGTACTAATGTACCTGAGAAAAATTGCCCATGCCCAACCAAGAGGGCAGGTGAAACCCATTAATCGCTTTGGTTAATGTGGCTTAATTGGTAACTAGGCCTGGAGGCAGCCCAGTTAAAATAAAAATTGGTTGAGGTGAAAGTTTCAACGCTTTAATGAGCATTGAAACGTCTAAAAATTGTTTAGAAAAATTATATGACTGAGCCTTGTGGGCCTAAGAAAAATTGCCCGTTCGGCGTGATTATGTGAGGTTTCAGGAGGAGGAGCAGGAGGAGGAGGAGGAATATTATACACAGATTGATGAAGCAAAAAGGTCCCCGTTTTTGATGGGGATAGAGAACGATGCTTCCATCCGCGGGTGCAGCCTACGTATTGCTTAGGTATCGCTGCTGTCCGCTGGTGGAGAAGAGAAGTCTGGGGAAATCCAGGCTTTGTTCATCTTGATGAGTGTAAGCCTGTCGGCACTGTCGGTTGACAGGTGGGTACGCTTATCCGTGATGATTCCCCCAGCCACACTAAACACACTCTCTGACAAGACGCTAGCCGCAGGACAAGCAAGCACCTCCAGGGCATACAGCGCGAGTTCAGTCCACGTGTCCAGCTTCGACACCCAGTAGTTGTAGGGGGCAGAGGCGTCACAGAGGACGGTCGTGCGATCGGCTACGTACTCCCTCACCATCCTTTTACAGTGCTCCCGCCGACTCAGCCGTGACTGCGGAGCGGTGACACAGTCTTGCTGGGGAGCCATAAAGTTGTCAAGGGCCTTAGAGAGTGTTGCCCTGCCTGTGCTGTACATGCTGCCTGATCTCCACACCTCCCCTGCTACCTGGCCCTCGGAACTGCACCTTCGGCCACTAGCGCTGTCGTATGGGAATTTAACCATCAGTTTGTCCGCCAGGGTCCTGTGGTATAGCATCACTCTCGAACCCCTTTCCTCTTCGGGTATGAGAGTGGGCAGGTTCTCCTTATACCGTGGATCGAGCAGTGTGTACACCCAGTAATCCGTAGTGGCCAGAATGCGTGTAACGCGAGGGTCACGAGAAAGGCATCCTAACATGAAGTCAGCCATGTGTGCCAGGGTACCTGTACGCAACACATGGCTGTCCTCACTAGGAAGATCACTTTCAGGATCCTTCTCCTCCTCCTCCTCAGGCCATACACGCTGAAAGGATGACAGGCAAGCAGCATGTGTACCCTCAGCAGTGGGCCAAGCTGTCTCTTCCCCCTCCTCCTCATCTTCCTCCTCCTCCTCACCGCGCTGAGATATAGACAGGAGGGTGCTCTGACTATCCAGCGACATACTGTCTTCCTCCGCCTCTGTTTCCGAGCGCAAAGCGTCTGCCTTTATGCTTTGCAGGGAACTTCTCAAGAGGCATAGCAGAGGAATGCTGACGCTAATGATTGCAGCATCGCCGCTCACCACCTGGGTAGACTCCTCAAAGTTTCCAAGGACCTGGCAGATGTCTGCCAACCAGGCCCACTCTTCTGAAAAGAATTGAGGAGGCTGACTCCCACTGCGCCGCCCATGTTGGAGTTGGTATTCCACTATAGCTCTACGCTGCTCATAGAGCCTGGCCAACATGTGGAGCGTAGAGTTCCACCGTGTGGGCACGTCGCACAGCAGTCGCTGCACTGGCAGATTAAACCGATGTTGCAGGGTGCGCAGGGTGGCAGCGTCCGTGTGGGACTTGCGGAAATGTGCGCAGAGCCGGCACACCTTTCCGAGCAGGTCTGACAAGCGTGGGTAGCTTTTCAGAAAGCGCTGAACCACCAAATTAAAGACGTGGGCCAGGCATGGCACGTGCGTGAGGCTGCCGAGCTGCAGAGCCGCCACCAGGTTACGGCCGTTGTCACACACGACCATGCCCGGTTGGAGGCTCAGCGGCGCAAGCCAGCGGTCGGTCTGCTCTGTCAGACCCTGCAGCAGTTCGTGGGCCATGTGCCTCTTATCTCCTAAGCTGAGTAGTTTCAGCACGGCCTGCTGACGCTTGCCCACCGCTGTGCTGCCATGCCGCGCGACACCGACTGCTGGCGACGTGCTGCTGCTGACACATCTTGATTGCGAGACAGAGGTTGCGTTGGAGGAGGAGGAGGGTGGTTTACTGGAGGAAGCATACACCGCCGCAGATACCAGCACCGAGCTGGGGCCCGCAATTCTGGGGGTGGGTAGGACGTGAGCGGTCCAAGGCTCTGACTCGGTCCCAGCCTCCACTAAATTCACCCAATGTGCCATCAGGGAGATATAGTGGCCCTGCCCGCCTGTGCTTGTCCCCGTGTCCGTTGTTAAGTGGACCTTGGCAGTAACCGCGTTGGTGAGGGCGCGTACAATGTTGCGGGAGACGTGGTCGTGCAGGGCTGGGACGGCACATCGGGAAAAGTAGTGGCGACTGGGAACTGAGTAGCGCGGGGCCGCCGCCGCCATCATACTTTTGAAGGACTCCGTTTCCACAACCCTATACGGCAGCATCTCCAGGCTGATAAATTTGGCTATGTGCACGTTTAACGCTTGAGCGTGCGGGTGCGTGGCGGCGTACTTGCGCTCCAACACTTGCGCTAGCGACGGCTGGACGCTGCGCTGACAGACATTGCTGGATGGGGCCGAGGACAGCGGAGGTGAGGGTGTGGGTGCAGGCCAGGAGACGGTAGTGCCTGTGTCCTCAGAGCGGGGTTGGATCTCAGTGGCAGGTTGGGGCACAGGGGGAGAGGCAGCGGTGCAAACCAGAGGCGGTGAACGGCCTTCGTCCCACCTTGTGGGGTGCTTGGCCATCATATGTCTGCGCATGCTGGTGGTGGTGAGGCTGTTGGTGGTGGCTCCCCAGCTGATCTTGGCGCGACAAAGGTTGCACACCACTGTTCGTCGGTCATCTGCACTCTCAGTGAAAAACTGCCAGACCTTTGAGCACCTCGGCCTCTGCAGGGTGCCATGGCGCGAGGGGGCGCTTTGGGAAACAGTTGGTGGATTATTCGGTCTGGCCCTGCCTCTACCCCTGGACACCGCACTGCCTCTTGCAACCTGCCCTGCTGCTGCACTTGCCTCCCCCTCTGAAGACCTGTCCTCAGTAGGCGTAGCAAACCAGGTGGGGTCAGTCACCTCATTGTCCTGCTGCTCTTCCTCCGAATCCTCTGTGCGCTCCTCCCTCGGACTTACTGCCCTTACTACTACCTCACTGATAGACAACTGTGTCTCAACGTCATCGTCCTCCTCACCCACTGAAAGGTCTTGAGACAGTTGGCGGAAGTCCCCAGCCTCATCCCCCGGACCCTGGGAACTTTCCAATGGTTGAGCATCAGTCACGATAAACTCCTCTGGTGGGAGAGGAACCACTGCTGCCCAATCTGAGCAGGGGCCGGGGAACAGTTCCTGGGAGTCTGCCCGCTCCTCAGAATGTCTCATTTTCATGGAGTGAGGAGGCTGGGAGGAAGGAGGAGCAGCAGCCAGAGGATTCTGAGTTGCAGCAGTGGACGGCGCAGAACTGTGGGTGGACGATAGATTGCTGGAAGCACTTTCTGCCATCCACGACAGGACCTGCTCACACTGCTCATTTTCTAATAAAGGTCTACCGCGTGGACCCATTAATTGTGCGATGAATGTGGGGACGCCAGAAACGTGCCTCTCTCCTAATCGCGCAGCAGTCGGCTGTGATACACCTGGATCAGGAGCTCGGACTGTGCCCACACCCTGACTTGGGCCTCCACGTCCTCGCCCGTGTCCACATCCTCTAGGCCTACCCCTACCCCTCAGCATGGTGTATTACCAGTAGTGCAGAAACAGAACGCTGTAATTAAATGTGCCGCTTATTGGCCTGTGGTTGGAGGCTGACTTCGCTTACGGAACGCCAGGAAATAATTTTGCGCAAGCCTGCTGTAACACTTAGCTGGCTGCGTATGAATTTGGAGAACTACTACACCCAGCACAGACCCAGAACACTGAGGACACTCACAGGCAACCCAAATAGATTTTTTTCCCCAAATTTTTTTTGCAAAGGCCCACTGCCTATATTCAATCAATATGTCTTCTGTCCCTGCCTAAGCGCTTCTGGCCCTGGGGTATGTCACAGAACTGCAGAGTGTTGCACTGTGAACTGCAATACAGCAGTGATTTCACAGCCCAGACAGAGCCAGGAAATAATTTTGCGCAAGCCTGCTGTAACACTTAGCTGGCTGCATATGAATGTGGAGAACTACTACACCCAGCACAGACCCAGAACACTGAGGACAGTCACAGGCAGCCCAGATAGATTTTTTTCCCCAAATTTTTTTGCAAAGGCCCACTGCCTATATTCAATCAATATGTCTTCTGTCCCTGCCTAAGCGCTTCTGGCCCTGGAGTATTACTGCAGGGCGCAATGCTCTGCACGCCCGATATACCAAAAAAAAAATGTGCAACACTGCAAAAAGCAGCCTCCACAGTACTGCACACGGTTAGATGTGGCCCTAAGAAGGACCGTTGGGGTTCTTGAAGCCTAAAATACTCCTAACACTCTCCCTATAGCAGCTCCACCAAGATACCACTTTCCCTCCTCTATGTCAGAACGCATCTGTGGCGAGCCGCGGTTGGGGCCGATTTTTATACTCGGGTGACACCTGATCTCCCCAGCCACTCACTGCAGGGGGGTGGTATAGGGCTTGAACGTCGTAGGGGGAAGTTGTAATGCCTTCCCTGTCTTTCAATTGGCCAGAAAAGCGCGCTAACGTCTCAGAGATGAAAGTGTAGTAACGAGCATCTCGAACACGCTAATACTTGAACGAGTATCAAGCTCGGACGAGTACGTTCGCTCATCTCTAATGATAATGAAACCAATGATTTTAAATGGTTTCATCCTCATTTGTGATGCCTTCACTCAAGCCTTGCAGTGCTAAGAAAAATCTGTGATATCGCCCTTTGTTTTCAATGGGAGAAGATCGTGAAGCAGGCTAGGAATCCCCCAAAGAGAGGAGAGACAGGAGCGAAGCTGCAGGGGATCCCTGACATATTTCCCCATATTTGGAGAGATGGGGGTAGAGGGCTAGCCTGCTAGCTCTGCCCCTTACTTGGCTAGAGTGGGATCACTATGATAACCTATCTAGCCCTGCCCTTATCAAGCCCCACCCCTCACCCCTGCTCTTGGGGAAGCCTTGGGAAAGCCCCTTAGCCCCGCCCCCTATCTCTCCAAATATGGGCAGATATGTCAGAGATCCCCTGTAGCTCTGCCCCCCCTCTCTCTCCTCTCTTAGGAGGATTGCTAGCCTGCTTTGCAATGTTTCCCTATTGATTTCAATGGGGCCTGTGCTGCTGCCGCCGGCCCTATTGAAAATAATGGGTGATATCGCAGATTTTTCTTAGCACTGCAAGGCTTGAGTGAAGGCATCGCAAATGAGAATGAAACCTTTGAAAATCATTGGTTTCATTATCATGCGTTTTTACTTACTCTTGCATCGCAGGAAAGTCTATCGCCAGTGTGTAAGAGCGCTAAAGAAGTATTTTCAACATAAATATGTCAGTAATGTCTGATAGCTGTAGCTCCCACCTCTAGGCCACGCTGCTATGTGAAGAACAAGGGTGCAATGACTGGTCCGGTGAGGCTGCTGCCGCACCCTGGTAGGTACTGAATGGTGACGTGGCCATGCTGATTGTAGGTGGTTTTATAAGCTACCACTGGTGTTCAGCTCATTGCTGGGCCAGCTTCAGTTGGAGAAAAAAGGTTGTCTTCATGCAGGGACGTAACTAAAGGCTCAGGGGCCCTGATGCAAAAGATGAGCTGGGGCCCCCCCTCTATCTGTACCTGTATCCGTACCCATACCTAAACCATGCTGCACAGAGACATAACTTGAAGCTTCTGGGCCCCAATGCAAAACCTGTAACAGGGCCCCCAACTATAATGCTTTATTCATAGTACTGGGCTCCCTATATGGAGAAGAGAGGCCTTATGGGCCCCCTAAGGCTCCTGGGCCCGGGTGCAACCGCATCCCCTGCACCCTCTATAGTTACGCCCCTGTCTTCATGAGTTAACCTGCCAAGTGCTTAATGCTGCGCTCACTAAGGCGGGTCTGTCACTTATGGGACAATGTAGTTAGTAGATTCCACGCACTTACATAGAAAAGCTCCTGTGCCCAGCAAAAGATAAATCCAGATTATTCATGAGGCGCTAATCACCGACTACCTGCCATGATTGACACTGTTGTCAGTATGCAATATAATAACTCGAAAAGTGTCAATCATGGCAGGTGGGCGAGGTGAGTGACATCTCATGAATAACGTGGTCTCATCTCTCGACACATGTACTAGCTATATAAATGCAAGAAATCTACTGAACATTGACCCATAAGTGACAGATCGCTGGAATCAGCATGTCTGTCACTACTTTATGCTGTCATCAGTGAGGGCAGCATGAAGTACCTGACAGCTTCCCAGTAAGTATGTATTCACATCTACCGGCAGTTTTACCTCTTATTTGATGTATAGAAGCCAGATTTTCAGGCATGCAATGTGGTGAAACCATCCTTATAATGCATTTTACGAACATCATTGTTGTGCTATCGTTCTAAGATAGTAGCATTTTAAAATAGGCCCCTGAAAGAGTCTGACGGAGCTGGAAGACCCCTGCTCAGTCTTCTGGAAAGGACATGCAGGAGTCACTTTTGGAGGGGAATAGGTTCAGACAGTGGCACTATGGCACCCACAAGCCCGGGGGGGTCCACAGAGAGGGTTTGGGTGTCAGTTTAGTCAGCGGCAGTGGCTCCGCAATTGCTCCTCTTATGTACCGTGACTGTGGGAAAATACCAGTGTGAATGGTATTTTCTAGTTTGGCGCTGGGTGGTACCCACGAAGTCGGGCAGGAAAAGATGGTGGTGTATCAAGTTTGTGACACCAGTCCGTATGTAGGCTGAAACTCACTCCGGACAAAATAATAATAACAAATAGGAAACACAAAATAAAAGGGGAACTGCCCTTTTCCTTCTGAAGTGTAGTGTGGGACCTCAGTGCAGATGTTGTAGGTGGTGGAAGGGACTCCAGAAGACAGGATTAAACGGTAAAACAATTGGACGTTTTATTGGCAGAGCGAGAGATCTTCACTTTGATGTAGTTATACAGGTTGCATCACTTTTATCTGAGACAGATAATTACACTTGGTTACAGGGATCTTTTATTCCTACATTTGGGAGACATGAGTTGGTATGCACATTTGTCCACTTTGCTTAACACTCCAGTTTTGCTTTCTGTGATTGACTATAAAGGTTTTGTTCACTCTTTATCTATTTTTCTAACTTCCCTCTGACTGAACCTCTCTCTCCTGCTGACTTTCTGAGCTTTGAATATAAACAGGCTATAGTACTCACACTTCTTCCACTTCTCACCGCACTGGCTCCTCTCTTCTCCTCCTTTCTTCCCTCTTCACTTAGATCCTGACTTCTCCTCTGGCTCGGTCTTCCCTCTCTAAACTCCACCCTCTTTCCTTTTATACCATCACTAACCTGTGCGAAGAAGTCATCCCCCAATCACAGGCCCTCTTTTTTTTCTGGCTACCTGACTAACCACTACCCAGCCTGTTGTTAGGTGACCTGAAACCCAATGGGGATGGGGGAACCTGTCAGTGAACAAGACACAGTGGGGAATAGAAAAGCTTATTAGGAGCATAAAACGTAACTTTTGACACACACAATAATAAATACTTTTTAACCATGATATAACCACAGAAGTGTGG
Organism: Eleutherodactylus coqui; assembly: GCF_035609145.1. Classification (NCBI taxonomy): domain Eukaryota; kingdom Metazoa; phylum Chordata; class Amphibia; order Anura; family Eleutherodactylidae; genus Eleutherodactylus; species Eleutherodactylus coqui. The sequence goes on along the minus strand of NC_089837.1, from coordinate 461,910,081 downwards.
TGAACCTTATCCAGTTAACTAAAGTAATGAGCTGTTCTACTAGCATCACTGATAGGAGATGGGTACATTTAATATAGGATTTAATTAAGTGCTCATAATTTGTCTTCCTTTGATTTCGTTTCCATTTATAATGGTAGAGCTCACGACAAGGATTAACTGGCCAGAATGTCACGACTTGATCCATTGTGACAATAATATCTATTGCGAATGCCTCTCTTTGATGACAACGATTGGTCCAAAAGGAGTGCTGCGTACATTCAGTATTTTGTTTCTGAAACACTTTTTTGGCTTTAAAAGAAAGTTTTGGAATGGAAAGAGGATGTAATACGTTCTGGTTACAACGTCTGAGAGCTGAGCTGTGGTCTGCCATGGAGAAGTTAGAAGGTTATTGTTAATTGCAAAATTACTACAAACGTTCTAAGAGCTAAATCAAGGTCCATTTCACAATTACCCTGAGTTCAAAACAACACGTTGGTCACAGCTGGATTCAGCTTCATATTCTTTGGAAATCAGCTTTACTACAAAGTCAACGTTAATTTTGATGTGCAAATGTATCTTCCAGCCACAACAGACTCATTTACTTGTCAGAACATGTGTTTTCTTCCACTTTTTCCCCTTTTAATGGCTCCTTAAAATGAGTACCAGGCAAGTGTATGTACCAAAGGTTATGTACCAAAGGTGTATGTACCAAAGGTTATGTATAGAGATGAGCAAGTATACTCGCTAAGGCACATTACTCAAGCGAGTAGTGCCTTAGCCAAGTATCTCCCCGCTCGTCTCTAAAGATTCGGGGGCCGGTGCGGGTGACAGGTGAGTTGCGGCGAGGAGTGGGGGGGAGAGAGGGAGAGAGAAATCTCCCCTCCGTTCCTCCCCGCTCTCCCCCGCCACTCCCCGCCCGCTGCCGGCCCCTGAATCTTTAGAGATGAGCAGGGAGATACTCGGCTAAGGCACTACTCGCTCGAGTAATGTGCCTTAGTGAGTATACTCGCTCATCTCTAGCTATGTACCAGAGGTTATGGCCAGCACCAGTAGGGACTGACTGTTTTAACAGTCAGGTACTGTCTGAGGGCCAAATCCCCTGATTAGCAGATTGGGAGTCAAGAATGAATTGTTAGATGCACTGTTCAGACACAGTCTTTTGCTTCTGTGTCTGGCAAATATGGGTGTCATCCCATTCTCTCTGTTCCCTGAGCTTGCATTCACTCTCTTTCAGCACTCCTAGAGTTAATAGCTTCTGGCCTGGGCCTTTCAGACCTTGCTGCAGTGTTGATGTGACTTTTGTTCCCTTCACATAGTGTTCAGCCACTGCTTTGGCAGTTACCTTGTTTCCTTGCTACCTGCTCGTGTTCTGTGTTCTCTCCGTTTGTGTATCCAGCTGTCTGTCACTCTCGTGAGTCTGCCCCTCTGTTCATCCCTGTCAGTTTGTACCTCCTTTGTTCCTGTACATCTCGGTATTGTTTTGTTGTTTAATTGTATATGTTTATGTTTTGTGTCCTGTCAGGGTCAGTCAGCGCCTAGAATAAGACCGTGGGGTCGTCCTTACCAGGACAAGTGCTCTGCTTATAGGCAGGGGTCTCCCCTCCTGGTTATTAGTTTAGGGCAAGATATCTTCCCTAGTTTCTATCTGCATACGGGGTTCGTACATCCGGTATCTTACCTCCCACACTGGAGTTGGCTGTCAACTGTGCTGGACTGGATTATCACTTACCTGGTAGGTTGACACGGTGGTTCCACGTCCACAGTCCTTACAGGAAATTTTTACCCTAAAATTATCAGTAATCAGTTTTCCATGAGCCCATGACAGCACCATTCTACTGATAGCTAATACCTCTTTGGATTGGAAAACCCACCAAAAATGTACCAGCAAAACTTTAGAAAACTGTCTTGTAGCTATGAAGTATCATCATTCTCTTCTGATGCTGAAAACTGTCGCCAACCAAATTTACAGAATTCATATCAGCTTTTTAGACCCCAGGATCCAACTCTCCCCCATTGTACTGGTTTCTCTATTACAGTCAACTAGGCTATGGAACGCGCTTAGTTATTCTTCTTAGGCCTCATGTCCACGGGGAAAATCAGGCCCGCCGCTGATTCTTCATGTAGAATCCGCAGCAGGTCCTTCATGTAGAATCCGCAGCAGGTCCCTCCTGCCCCGCGGACATGAGGCCTAAAAATTAGAATAAACTCACCTGCTCCGGAAGATGCGGATCTTCCTTCCTTCGCTGCCGGATCTTCTTTCTTCGGGCCCGGCGGATGTGCTCGGCACGCTGGCAGCGCGCCGCGCGCATGCGCTGGGCACATCCGCCAGGCCGAAGAGAGAAGATCCGACCGCGAAGGAAGGAAGATCTGCATCGTCCAGAGCAGGTGAGTTTAATTCTGGTACGGGTCTCCCGCAGATCCGGACGGCTTCCATAGGCTTCAATAGAAGCCTGCGGGAGACCCGCACGAAAATGGAGCATGTCCATTTTTTTTCCCGCACGCGGATCCGCACCTGACGGGAAAAATTTAACTACCTGCAGGTGTCCAATGCATCCCTATGGGGTGCAGATCCGCGTGCGGGAAAAACGCTGCGGATTTAAAATAAAAATTATCCCTTGGACATGAGGCTTTAGGAAGTATGATTCCCAGAAAGGAACACACTATTTACCCAATATTACACCAATATACTGTACCTAGAATCCAATAAATGTTCAAAAGTATAAATGCGTCCCATAACTACTCCACATTAGGGTGACTACCCACTACAGTTTTTTTTCAATGCGAAATTCGCAGCGTTTTTTTTTCTGCAGGGGTCTATGGGACTTGTAATGTTAAAATCGCGATCGCGCAAAATCACGATTTACCGTGAAATCACGATTTTGCGCAATCGCAATTTTAGCTTTACAAGTCCTACAGCCCAAAGACCCCTGCAGAAAAAAAAATGCTGCAAATTTCGCAGTGAAAAAAACTTTAGTGAGTAGTCACCCTAAGGATGCAACTTTGGGAAGATAGATTCTTATATAAAACTTCCCATCGTAGGTAAATTGTAACCTCCATCTACTGTATTTGTCATCTTATTCTTATCAACCATCAGAACAGTCTTACCTCAGATTTCCAAAGGTAGTCTTTACCATTGATGCCTTTACCGAAGATGTGAGGGAAGAAAAAAGAGGCTTCGTCTATTGATCTTTCCTTTGAAGATCACCTGTCAAGATTAGAGGTCATCGGCCAGCAGCCCAGCTCACAGGGTATAAGTAAACATAGGTCATAAGTAGGGCCCAGAGGCTATAGATCAAAGGCAGATCATAGAGCCATAAGCTAAGCTCCAAAGCCACAAGCCTACAGGCTAAAGGCCCGTTTACACGCAACGATTATCTCTCAAATTCGTTCAAACGTCCGAAAGTGCGCGATAATCGTTATGTGTAAACGCGGGCAGTTGTGCATTTTTCGTTCATCGCTGACTTTTAGTCCGCATAAAGACTGTCATTTGGCTGGTTGCTTTCTGCTTGGTTTAAATGACAATCAGCGATTCATGGGGAGGAGTTATCGTTTGGCAGGGTGTACTTGCTTGTGTTCAAAAAGGTGCAGCGATTGGCTGTCAAGACAAAGCAACTGTTTTTACACGCCCGCCTAGTGCTCCACCATTGGCTGGTAAATCATCTACCGTTCTAACATACACCGCAGAAGCTACAAAGGGCATTGAAAATACATTTGCCATCTTCTACTTCGCATGCTAAGGTCATGGCTAGAGATGAGCGAGCACCAAAATGCTCGGGTGCTCGTTATTCGGGACGAACTTTTCGCGATGCTCGAGGGTTCGTTTCGAGTAACGAACCCCATTGAAGTCAATGGGCGACCCGAGCATTTTTGTATTTCGCCGATGCTCGCTAAGGTTTCCTTGTGTGAAAATCTGGGCAATTCAAGAAAGTGATGGGAACGACACAGCAACGGATAGGGCAGGCGAGGGGCTACATGTTGGGCTGCATCTCAAGTTCACAGGTCCCACTATTAAGCCACAATAGCGGCAAGAGTGGGCCCCCCCCCAAAAAAAACTTTTACTTCTGAAAAGCCCTCATTAGCATGGCATACCTTAGCTAAGCACCACACTACCTCCAACAAAGCACAATCACTGCCTGCATGACACTCCACTGCCACTTCTCCTGGGATACATGCTGCCCAACCCCTCCCTGCACGACCCTGCGTCCACAGCGCACACCAAACTGTCCCTGCGCAGCCTTCAGCTGCCCTAATGCCACACCACCCTCATGTCTATTTAGAAGTGCGTCTGCCATGAGGAGGAACCGCAGGCACACACTGCAGAGGTTGGCACGGCTAGGCAGTGACCCTCTTTAAAAGGGGCGGGGCGATAGCCCACAATGCTGTACAGAAGCAATGAGAAATAGAATCCTGTGCCACCGCCATCAGGAGCTGCACACGTGGGCATAGCAATGGGGAACCTATGTGCCACACACTATTCATTCTGTCAAGGTGTCTCTGCATGCCCCAGTCAGACCGGGCTTTTTAATTCATAGACACAGGCAGGTACAACTCCCTATTGTGAAGTCCCTGTCGACCGACAGCATGGGCGGCTCCCTGGAACCCACCGGCGATACACAAAAATATCCCATTGCATTGCCCAACACAGCTGAGGTAGTAATGTCGTGCTTAATGCAGGTGGGCTTCGGCCCACACTGCATGCCCCAGTCAGACTGGGGTTCTTTACAAGTGGAAACAGATGCATTTATAATTCCCTGTGGACCCACAGCATGGGTGGGTGCCAGGAAGCCACCGGCGGTACATAGAAATATCCCATTGCAGTGCCCAACACAGCTGAGGTAGTAATGTCGTGCTTAATGCAGGTGGGCTTCGGCCCACACTGCATGCCCCAGTCAGACTGGGGTTCTTTACAAGTGGAAACAGATGCATTTATAATTCCCTGTGGACCCACAGCATGGGTGGGTGCCAGGAAGCCACCGGCGGTACATAAATATATCCCATTGCAGTGCCCAACACAGCTGAGGTAGTAATGTCGTGCTTAATGCAGGTGGGCTTCGGCACACACTGCATGCCCCAGTCAGACTGGGGCTCTTTAGAAGTGGACACATGTAGTTACAACTCCGTGTGGACCCACGGCATGGGTGGCTCCCTGGAACCCACCGGCGGTACATAAATATATCCCATTGCAGTGCCCAACACAGCTGATGTAACGTCAGCTGTAATGCAGGTGGGCAAAAAATTAATTGGATTACACTGTAGGCGAGGGCCCACAAAAATTGGTGTACCAACAGTACTAATGTACCTCAGAAAAATTGCCCATGCCCAACCAAGATGGCAGGTGAAACCTATTAATCGCTTTGGTTAATGTGGCTTAAGTGGTAACTAGGCCTGGAGGCAGCCCAGTTTAACGAAAAATTGGTTCAAGTTAAACTTTCAACGCTTTTAAGAGCATTGAAACGTATAAAAATTGTTTAGAAAAATTATATGAGTGAGCCTTGTGGCCCTAAGAAAAATTGCCCGTTCGGCGTGATTACGAGAGGTTTCAGGAGGAGGAGCAGGAGGAGGAGGAGGAGGAATATTATACACAGATTGATGAAGCAGAAATGTCCCCGTTTTGGATGGTGAGAGAGAACGATGCTTCCATCCGTGGGTGCAGCCTACGTATTGCTTAGGTATCGCTGCTGTCCGCTGGTGCAGAAGAGAAGTCTGGGGAAATCCAGGCTTTGTTCATCTTGATGAGTGTAAGCCTGTCGGCACTGTCGGTTGACAGGTGGGTACGCTTATCCGTGATGATTCCCCCAGCCACACTAAACACACTCTCTGACAAGACGCTAGCCGCAGGACAAGCAAGCACCTCCAGGGCATACAGCGCGAGTTCAGGCCACGTGTCCAGCTTCGACACCCAGTAGTTGTAGGGGGCAGAGGCGTCACGGAGGACGGTCGTGCGATCGGCTACGTACTCCCTCACCATCCTTTTACACTGCTCCCGCCAACTCAGCCTTGACTGGGGAGCGGTGACACAGTCTTGCTGGGGAGCCAGAAAGCTGGCAAAGGCCTTGGAGAATGTTCCCCTGCCTGCGCTGTACATGCTGCCTGATCTCTGCGCCTCCCCTGCTACCTGGCCCTCGGAACTGCGCCTTCTGCCACTAGCGCTGTCGGATGGGAAGTTTACCATCAGTTTGTCCACCAGCGCCCTGTGGTATAGCATCATTCTCGAACCCCTTTCCTCTTCGGGAATGAGAGTGCAAAGGCTCTCCTTATACCGTGGGTCGAGCAGTGTGTACACCCAGTAATCCGTAGTGGCCAGAATGCGTGTAACGCGAGGGTCACGAGAAAGGCATCCTAACATGAAGTCAGCCATGTGTGCCAGGGTAGCTGTACGCAACACATGGCTGTCCTCACTAGGAAGATCACTTTCAGGATCCTCCTCCTCCTCCTCAGGCCATACACGCTGAAATGATGACAGGCAAGCAGCATGGGTACCGTCAGCAGTGGGCCAAGCTGTCTCTTCCCCCTCCTCCTCATCCTCCTCATGCTCCTCCTCCTCCTCCTGAACGCGCTGAGATATAGACAGGAGGGTGCTCTGACTATCCAGCAACATACTGTCTTCCCCCGGCTCTGTTTCCGAGCGCAAAGCGTCTGCCTTTATGCTTTGCAGGGAACTTCTCAAGAGGCATAGCAGAGGAATGGTGACGCTAATGATTGCAGCATCGCCGCTCACCACCTGGGTAGACTCCTCAAATTTTCCCAGGACCTGGCAGATGGCTGCCAACCAGGGCCACTCTTCTGTAAATAATTGAGGAGGCTGACTCACACTGCGCCGCGCAAGTTGGAGTTGGTATTCCACTATAGCTCTACGCTGCTCATAGAGTCTGGCCAACATGTGGAGCGTAGAGTTCCACTGTGTGGGCACGTCGCACAGCAGTCGGTGCACTGGCAGATTAAACCGATGTTGCAGGGTGCGCAGGGTGGCAGCGTGCGTGTGGGATTTGCGGAAATGTGCGCAGAGCTGGCGCACCTTTCCGAGCAGGTATGACAAGTGGGGGTAGCTTTTCAGAAAGCGCTGAACCACCAAATTAAACACATGGGCCAGGCATGGCACGTGCGTGAGGCTGCCGAGCTGCAGAGCCGCCACCAGGTTACGGCCGTTGTCACACACGACCATGCCCGGTTGGAGGCTCAGCGGCGCAAGCCAGCGGTCGGTCTGCTCTGTCAGACCCTGCAGCAGTTTGTGGGCCGTGTGCCTCTTCTCTCCTAAGCTGAGTAGTTTCAGCACGGCCTGCTGACGCTTGCCCACCGCTGTGCTGCCACGCCGCGTTACACCGACTGCTGGCGACGTGCTGCTGACACATCTTGATTGCGAGACAGAGGTTGCGTTGGAGGAGGAGGAGGAGGAAGGTGCTTTAGTGGAGGAAGCATACACCGCCGCAGATACCACCACCGAGCTGTGGCCCGCAATTCTGGGGGTGGGTAGGACGTGAGCGGTCCCAGGCTCTGACTCTGTCCCAGCCTCCACTAAATTTACCCAATGTGCCATCAGGGAGATATAGTGGCCCTGCCCGCTGTGCTTGTCCACGTGCCTGTTGTTAAGTGGACCTTGGCATTAACCGCGTTGGTGAGGGCGCGTACAATGTTGCGGGAGACGTGGTCGTGCAGGCCTGGGACGGCACATCGGGAAAAGTAGTGGCGACTGGGAACCGAGTAGCGCGGGGCCGCCGCCGCCATCATGCTTTTGAAAGCCTCCGTTTCCACAAGCCTATACGGCAGCATCTCTAGGCTGATCAATTTTGCAATGTGCACGTTTAACGCTTGAGCGTGCGGGTGCGTGGCGTCGTACTTGCGCTTGCGCTCAAACTGTGGCGCTAGCGACGTCTGGACGCTACGCTGAGAGACATTGCTGGATGGGGCCGAGGACAGCGGAGGTGAGGGTGTGGGTGCAGGCCAGGAGACGGTAGTGCTTGTGTCCTCAGAGGGGGGTTGGATCTCAGTGGCAGGTTGGCGCACAGGGGGAGAGGCAGTGGTGCAAACCGGAGGCGGTGAACGGGCATCGTCCCACCTTGTGGGGTGCTTGGCCATCATATGCCTGCACATGCTGTTGGTGGTGCCTCCCCAGCTGATCTTGGCGCGACAAAGGTTGCACACCACTGTTCGTCGGTCGTCAGGCGTCTCTGTGAAAAACTGCCACACCGTAGAGCACCTTGACCTGTGCAGGGTGGCATGGCGCGAGGGGGCGCTTTGGGAAACAGTTGGTGGATTATTCGGTCTGGCCCTGCCTCTACCCCTGGCCACCACACTGGCTCGGCCTGTGCCCACACCCTGACTTGGGCCTCCGCGTCCTCGCCCGCGTCCACGTCCTATAGGCCTACCCCTACCCCTCAGCATGGTGTATTACCAGTGATTTGATTTCCCAGGCAGGAAAGAAAGTGGCGCAAGGCTGCACTCAACCGTAGCTGGTTGCGTCTGATTTTTTTACGTTCTCCACGCAGCACACACGTACCCAGAGCCCTGACGGCTGTCAGAGGCAGGGCAAATATACTTTTTTCCCTTTTGTTTAAAAGGATAGGCCCACTGCGTCTATTCACTGAATAATAATTTTAATAACTGTGTTGCGGCCCTGCAAAACTGTCACAGAACTTTACTGTTGCAGAGTTACTAACTGTGGCAGAGCAGGTATTTCCCAGGCAGGAAAGAAATTGGCGCAAGGCTGCACTCAACCGTAGCTGGTTGCGTCTGATTTTTTCTGAACGTTCAGCGCACAGCACACACGTACACAGAGCCCTCAGTACTGTCAGAGGCAGGCCAAATAGAATTTTTTCCCTGCTTTTTACAAGGAACACCCACACTGCGTGTATTCAATGAATACTAAGTTTAATAACTGTGTTGTGGCCCTGCCAATTTGTCCCAGAACTGCAGTGATGCAAAGTAATTCGCTACCTACAGCAGATCAGGGATTTCCCATGCAGGAAAAAAATTGCCGCCTGCCTGCGGTAAAACGTAGCTGACTGCGTCTGATTTTTTCTGAACGTTCAGCGCACAGCACACACGTACACAGAGCCCTGAGTACTGTCAGAGGCAGGCCAAATAGAATTTTTTCCCTGCTTTTTACAAGGAACACCCACACTGTGTGTATTCAATGAATAATGTATGTCTTCTGGCCCTGCCTACACAATTCTATCCCTGTAGTATTAATGCCGGGTGCAATGCTCTGCACAGCCGGTTTTGAGAAAGAAAAAAAAATATGCAACACTGCTAACAGCAGCCTGGACAGTACTGCACACGGATAGATGTGGCCCTAGAAAGGACCGTTGGGGTTCTTGAAGCCTACACTAACTCCTAACACTCTCCCTGCCTAACCCCCACTTCTGTCCCTATTGCAGGGCGCAATGCTCTGCAGATCCAATTTTGGAAAAAAAAATAAAAAATACTGTGCTAACACAGTACTGCACACTAGTAGATGTGGCCCTAAGAAGGACCGTTGGGGTTCTTGAAGCCTACACTAACTCCTAACGCTCTCCCTACAGCAGCTCCAGCACGATAGTACTTTCCCTCAGCTAACTCACAAGGCATGTGTGGCGAGCCGCGGGAGGGGCCGACTTTTATACTCGGGTGACATCTGATCTTTCCAGCCACTCACAGCAGGGGGGTGGTATAGGGCTTGAACGTCGCAGGGGGAAGTTGTAATGCCTTCCCTGTCTTTCAATTGGCCAGAAAAGCGCGCTAACGTCTCAGAGAGGAAACTGAAAGTAACCGGAACACCGCGTGGTACTCGTTACGAGTAACGAGCATCCCGAACACCCTAATATTCGCACGAATATCAAGCTCGGACGACTACGTTCGCTCATCTCTAGTCATGGCATCTACATCGAGGATTTATCTTTGGCCGCCAGCTGGTTTCACTACTTCTTCTGACTAAAGATTTGTGATAGTAAACAAATTCACAAAATGTCAATTCACAAAACTCCTTGTTTGCTATTTGCTCAAACCGACCACCTCCTGATTCTTTCACAAAGCGAATTCAGAGAACGCCTAAACCCAACACCTAGAGATTCCTTCAAATGTCAATTCACAAAGCTCCTTGATTTTTTTTTACACACCTACCTACTTTCAGAGGCCAATCCACACTTGCACAATAACAATGTGATTTTCATCACTAATGCACACTGACTCCTATCAAACAATGGTCCCAGAGGCCACAATCTCTAGGCCAAGCACAGTGAGTAGTAGTACCTAGGTTAAGGCCCATTTACACGCAACGATTATTTGTTCAAAATTCGTTAAAACTATGGCTTTTGTGTGATAATCGTTGTGTGTAAATGCTACCATTGTGCACTTTTCATCTGAACAATAATTTTTAGGTGAACTTAAAATCCATTGTTCAGACCGCATGCTGTGTTCTCCAGGGGACCAGGAGATTGTATTGTATTCTCTCTTCAGCCTTGGAGAGAAAACAGATCACGGGGTGTTATCTCCAGGGGGAGCTAAAGATTACGTTGTATTCTCTTAGCAGCCTGTTGCTGAACAATAGAGCTAATTGCAGAGCTCAGACCACCTGCTGAGTTACACAACCAGCTCTGGAGGCTCATTTCCATGCAAATGGAGCTGATAAAGTACTAATGGGCATTAGTGCCCATTAGTACTTTACGCAAAATGATTGCTAATCTTTCAATCATTTGAAAGATTATTTTTGCATGTAAATGGGCCCTTAGGCACAGAGGCCATAATTAAAATACAAAAATGGTATAGGCAAAGCTCAATGGCTTATAATTGCAAAGGTTATGAGGCCAAAACCACAAAGGCTAAAGGCAAAGCCCCAAAGCAATAAAAATTATAGGCAAAGTCATAAAATATATTAGGCCATAAGGCAAAAGCTACAAAGGCTATAAGGTCAAAACCACAAAGGCCACAGCGCCAAAACCACAAAGGCTGTAGGCAAAAGCCGCAAAACCATAAAGGTTACATGTAAGGTCATAAAGCCCGTGTGAAATTAGCCTAAATAGGATGCTATACATAAATCTGCTGAACCAGCCAACATCTATCTGTATATTTTGCATCCATTGGAATTAAACATACTGCAGTATTTACATGTGGATTTTGATATGACCTCCTCACATAAGTACAATGAGTGGAATTTGCTGACTTTCCATAAGGGATTGTGCATGCTATAGATTTCATTTTTTGCAGCATGCTATACCAATATAGTCAGAAATGTTTCTGCAGCATGTAAACGAGGGAGATAACCCCAAATCTGAACTATAATGTGTGATTAGCCTTACTGAGGAGCCGGAAACCTGAATAGTTAGACATGATGGACAGTGTAGACAAGGAGCTGTCACTGACATGACGCAACACTGTTGATCTGTGCGCTATATTACAGGTGACAAGCACAATGAAAAATCTAATTTATAGAAGAATGTATACAAAAAATATCCAAATAACACTACAAGTAACATTATCACTGGAGTTCAGATCTCAATGAAAATTAGCACAGGATTTCACACATAGCTAATAGGGCAATCCAGAGTGCATAGAGAAAACGAGCCATAGGCTGCATTCACACAGGGCGGATTTGCTGCGGAAATTCCGCGCAGAATTTCGCCACGGCAAATCCGCCTGCAGCCGCTAATCTCGGGATTAGCCAGCCATGTGGACGAGATTTCTCAGAAATCTCGTCCACACGGGACGGCCAATCTGCTGCGGTAAGTCAGGCTGAAATCGCGGCTGCAGTGACCGCAGCCGCGGCTTCAGAAGATGCAGCATGTCTATTTTTTTTTTATTTCCGCCGAGGCCGCTCTCTCCTCTATGGGAGCGCCGGCCGCAGCGGAAGAGCGAGCGGCCAGGCCGCTTCAAAGCCGCCGCGGGTTTTTCTGTGGCAGTTCTCCCAGCGGAGATCTCGCGTTTTTTGCTGCGGCCAAACCGCGGGATTTCCGACGGGAATACGCACAGTGGGAACCCAGCCATAAGATTGCTGTCCCAATTCTTTCAGAAAGGCACTTCATGCTCAAAAGGGGTTTTCGGACCCAACAGTTGTCTCTGGTAAAGGCACTTTTAGACATGAGATAGCTATTTCAGCCCACTCCACTATAATCATCTAAGCTGGACTTGGCCAAGCGGACATGTTTATTTGTATGTGGCATGCTTATCTCCCACTTGGGACAAAGAATCTAGTTTTTAATATCTAAATTGCCCAATTCCTATCACCCAGACATCTGGCATCAGCAGGTCCGCAAGCACATCAGATCACCAGCTGATTCTGCTTACTTTTCTCTTGTGTATGGCTCATATATTTGATGTCTTTCAGATGAAAGTTGGGACAAAAATCATTAGATCATAATGGAAAATTGTAGACTTTTCAGATAAAAGTTGTTACTTGTTTGGTAAGTTGGAAATTGTGAGAAGTGTGAGTCAAGTCCAAGGTCTTGGACTTCTTCTGAAGGGACAATTATCTCAGAGTTGTTGGCATTATCTAAGGAAGTGTCATCAGAGAATTGTCTTTATCTGATCTTTTGTCTACTGAAAATCTCAGCATGTACATGAAGAAAAAGTTACAGCTTTTACGCACAATGATTTATCATTCGCACACGGGAACAATGTCAGAGTTCGCTAGTTCGCTCATGCAGCTTGTTTATACAGGCAGTGAATGAGAACGACTGAACGATCAATATTTAAACGAACAATTAGCAAACGAGACAACGATTTCATGAAATGAACGATAAGCGAACAAAATATCTTGCATCGTTCGATCGTTGGCTGTGTTTACACTGAATGATTAACGTTCAATTTCACTCATTTTGAAAAATTTTTTGAACAAGAATTCTTCTGTGTAGAAGGGCCTTTATCTGGTCGTGATACTTTATAACTACTTTCCAATGTCCAGCCATAACTATTTATTGTAAACCTATATATTTAAAGGGGCTATCCAGTCTTGAAAGGGTGACAGTACGCAAGCCCTTTATAAATGTGCATCGTCTTTCTTGCTGATGTTTCCCATTTTTGGGATTCCATGAGACAGTGATTCTTGCCAGTCTTGTCAAAGGAAGGGTAGAATGTGTCCTTAAAAACCGAATCGGCCTTCGGTGACTTGGGAATGGAGCAGTGGTAAATTTCTTCATTGGTAACCCGATCAAGTGACCTTAAGCAGGCAATGAAGGTATCATTGTTGGAAAACATCGAGTTGCCACTTGATACATGCGGTTGCTTTCCATGTTCAGATGCATATACCACAGTTGGGATCACGATAGTGTTCAGAAGTAGAGATGAGCGAGCATACTCGCTAAGGGCAATTACTTGATCGAGCATTGCCCTTAGCGAGTACCTGCCCGCTCGGAAGAAAAGATTCGGCGGCGGGCTGGAAGCATCGGGGGAGAGCGTGGAGAAACGGAGGGGAGATCTCTCTCTCCCCCCCTGCTCATTGCCGCAACTCACCTCTCACCCGCGCCGGCAGCCGAACCTTTTCTTCCGAGCGGGCAGGTACTCGCTAAGGGCAATGCTCGATCGAGTAATTGTCCTTAGCGAGTATGCTCGCTCATCTCTATTCAGAAGTTCTATCTTCATTTGTAATGGGAGTGAAGCAGTAGCCCATATTGAACATAGACATTGGAAATTGCTAACGCCTTCCTGATGCGACACTGGAGTTCATGTTTAGCATCCTTGTCATTGGTAATTGTACTGCCTAGGTGGTCAAACCAGTTGACCTCTTACAACCGCTGTTGTTGGTTGACTGTGATTGAGGCATTTGTGAATGTTGCGCATCCAATTCGCAAAATCTGTGTTTCCTTAAAATTAATCCATAAACCAGCAAAAAAATAAAAATGGCAACAAATGTTATAAAACATAAAAAGAGCCACTACTCATCCGTTCTCTGCTCCGATAATCCAGGTAACTTTGGACGTGATGTACACACTACTGCCAATTAGTGGTCACAATGGTCACGTGCCTGTACTACTGTCACCACCACTGAGTGATGAGAGCCATAGTGCCAGGAATAAGTCACATGACCACTGTGGATACTGATTGGCTGCTGCGGTCAGCAGCAGTACAAATCGCCACTTCTGGGGGGATGTAAACAAAAGACTACAGAGGACCGCCATAGATACAGCTGTAGATCACTGAAACACAGGATAGGTGGTAGTGGTTCTATTTTAGGTTTTATATATTTGCAACCCTTTTAAAACATTTTTTAAAACCAGATGACCCCCTTTTACAGGGGTTTTCCAAGAATCCTTGACTTTGGTGGTAGTGGGGGGACCTGGAATATATATAAAAAAAAAATACTCTCCTCCAACTGTTTACTGCTCTTCCGCCGGTGGCCACTGCTCCGGTCTTCTGTTTACATTGGTTGCAGCGGTGATGTGGGTTGTTTAGCCACATGACCGCTGCAGCCAATGTGAGCCAAGCAGGGAAGTCATCAGTGATGTCCAATAAACCTGCCTCAGGGCTTCTGCATATTAGAACCCCTGGTGACCAGTTTACGGGATGTTACCTGGCCTTCTGGCCGGATGACGTCACCTATCAAATACTACGACACTGAACCAACAAAGCAGCAGTCTGGTGCCATGGTGACTATAATACTTTTATATAGTTTGGGGCATGGTGGAGCCAAAACTTTATAAAAGTAATGACTTGTAAAACACCTTTAATTCTGACAAGTGTTTGTTTGCATCAAATACTCGATGAAGTACTTGCATTGCCATACTTTGAACACAGAGCCGTAAAACCACAGCAAAAATGACAAATATAGTAGTCACATCTATTAGGTTATAGTTTCCATTCTCTGGGTCTTTTTTTAAACTGCAGAATCTGCTTGCTGATGGAATGTCCCCTGCTAACTGCCACCTCTAAACAGAGCAACTGTGGGGAGAACAGAGAGGAGGGAGGAGTTGGAGCGGGTAAGTATAGGCTACTTTATTGTTTTTCAGCCAGGCCAGCATATTTTAAAAATATATATAAATATATATATCGCTGGCTATGCTTTGAACCACACAGGCACTGAACTGTAACCCAGCAAGTCCCATTCATACGTTGATACCAGAACACTATGGAAGAGCTTTGGCCTCCCTCATCTTTAGAGGCTGCAGACAGCCTGAGCTGTTTACAAACAAGCTGCTGCAGCCAATGACAGTGCACAATGATAATCTCTGAATGCTGTCATTGGCTGCAGCAGCAGGTTTACGGTACTGACTGTATACAACACAGCGGAGACTGGAAGCGGTGGCAGAGGACAAGTGGGGAGCAGTGAGTATCAGCTCTTCTGTTATTTTACAATATGGGGACCCTTTAGGTTGCCTTTTCATAACTTGGACAACCCCTTTAATTAATGAATTAATACCCAGTCTTACATTTTATATGCCTATTTTATTTTACCATATTTTGCTCTGCTAATAGTGAAAACAGCAATTATGTGCGGAAGACTGAGACTAGAGATAAACTCTTCACGGAGAGCTTGTGGGACTTGGTTACAAATGCGGTCAATGTACAAGAAGTTTATATTCTCATAAAACCACATTCCATCCTGATTGGCAAATTTATTGTGCAATGAACAACGGAAGGACATGTGAGTCTCCAAGAGTTGTGGGCTGTGCCAAGGCAGCATACTGCACTGATGCAACCACCAGGAGGGAATATCTTCTGTCCATGTATTGCTACAGTTAACACATTGTCCACCAAACTAACTGTTGGCTACAACAGCTGATGTCCAAACAAGATGAGCTTTAAGGTAGTTGGATAAGGTTCTTTTTACACTACATTTCAGTAAGCTGTTTGCAATATGTGCCAGCAAAGTTCAAACAGATCCATAGGCCCCCATTCACTGGACAGAAGCCAAAGAGGGTCCTTTTTGCCTCCATTGAGCCAAAACACATTAGGGTTGTGTTTCTGCTGTATGGAATGCAGTCATTTGTGATGCCCCCTCCTATCCTCCTGTCTACATATGTCAATCACATTCATTCTCAAGACAAAGTCTAGTCTTTGAGAAAGAGAGTACTGAGGGAACGTGGCAGGAGGCTCCACCAATGAAGTCATAGGCTACTAGGGAAGTCGGCTCCAAGTTTGGAGCTATCAGATAATGGCAATAGGCAATTTTCAGGTTTTCAGCTATGCCCCTTAGTTCCAGTGAAGGGTAACATTAATGCTACAGCATGTAAAAACATTTTAGACAATTGTATGCCTCCAAATAAGGCCTGACTATGTCCCATGCCCAAAGCGAGCTCCATCAGGGCATGGTTTGAGGAGTATAGAATGTAGGAACTCAAATGGCTGCACAGAGCCCTGACTACAATGTCATCAAACGCCTTTGGGATGAATTGCAATGCTAGTTGTCAGCAATGCTTTCAAAAACCTCAGTACTTGACCTTAAAAATGTTTTTTTGGCTGAATTGGCACAAATTCCCTCAGACACACTCTACAATCTTGTGGAAACCTTCCCAAAAGAGTGGAGGCTGTTATATTTGTAGGAGGGACCCAACTCCATATTAACTTCTATGGTTTTGTCTGTAGTAAAATAACAAACTAAGCTCTATTTGCCCTTCTGCCGCTGCCGGGATCCAGCATTGCAGCCCTGCTGCGGTCCTGGTGTTTCTTGTGATAGCTGACAACACCAGAAGCCAGGATACCACTGCAGCCAATCAGAAGCTACAGAATCATGTCCCCAAACTCCTGGCATCATGGCGCTCAGGATGCGAGCACGTATACCAACAGACTCAGAGTTGCTAATTAGAGGCTGTAGTGGTCACCTGATTTCTGGTAACGTTAGCTGTCACAACAGAGGCTGGGACCACAGCAGGGCTGCAGCACAGACAGCCCTCTTGAAGGAATGTTGTCCAGTAACCGGACAACCTCTTTAAGGATCATCTCAAAGTTAGTTTATATAAGGAGTCCACTGTCATCAGAATCGCTTACAATCATCCATTCTGAAACTGAGGACAGAGTACCTATCAAGAGTTTATTATATACTATTATATAAATCGGAGGTCATGGTACCAGAAGGGGATAAGTACGGTTTCACTTGAAATGGAGTTAATGGCACCACTGGTCTGGTATTGAGGTCCTCTGTGCTGGCAGAAGTGGACATGTTATACCAAACAATGTTTAATGAGTAGTTATTTCTCAGAAAATGTGTATAATGGAACAAGGGTAACTGACTGCCTTCCTTTTTTCAGACGCTGCCAAAACTGGATATCTGCAATGTTTTGAATATTTCATGGAATTTTTGAGACACTTAGTCATCCTTTTAGGCAAATAATGAACTAAAAGCTTAATTTTCTCAAAACTATTCCTGTAACTGAGTATGGCTATGAGATAGCAAGAGAGCTGAAAGATATATGATGCCAGGGGGTCTAAGACAGTGGGGGGTCAAGTAAGTTACTGATTGACACTAGAGTTGGGTAAGGAGATCGTGCACAGTGGACATTGTGTGTCCTATTGTATTGGTCTATGTGAAAACTCACCCATGTTAATAGCCCCAAAGGCTACAATGGGTCTGTGTGTTGTCTATGAAATATATGGACAGTGTCAGGGTCAGGGACAGTGCTGGGATCTGTTGTACTACAGGGTTCTAGGAGCACACCTTCACAGGTTGGGGTTAATTGAGCTGGCTGGGTGTGATATTCTCCAGCAGCCAATCTCCTTTAGTCTGCAGCACATATAAACTCACCTCCTGTCAGTGTTTGTCTGGTGCTCAGGGTGAGCAGTCATTGACCTTCAGCTTCCTGTATGACTTGTGTCCTGTACAGCTTGCTGTGTGACTTGTGCCCTGTTGGCTGTGCTGTTGCAGCTTGCGGTGTGAACTGGGTCCGGTGTCACTGGACTCCTGGTTTGTGTGGGGACTAGTGGTATAGCCAGGAGCCATGAAGTGGCCTGCTAGCTTCCATGTTTCGATCAAAATGTCAACTAATCCGTCAGTAGGGGCCACCCCTTCCTGCCGCAAGAGCTTCAGGCTCACATAACGGTTATACCTAAGCCGGGTAATGATCCCTCGGCCTGTGGGAGCTATAGACCAATATCTCTGATCAATGTAGACATTAAGATGTTTGCAAAACTTACTGCCAACAGACTCCAAAATGTAGTGCCAAACCTGATACATAGAGAGCAGGTGGGTTAAAACACTGTCCCTAATAGCCAGGGCAAGGAATCTGAAAGTGCCCCTATGCCTCCTAGCCATTGACGCTGAGAAGGCGTTTGATAGGGTAAGCTGGCCCTTCCTCCCTGCCACTCTGGATAGAATAGGAAAAGGGCCGCGGATGAAGCAGTGGATCATGGCATTGGATCGGGATCCCACAGACAGGATAAGTGTGAATGTGGTGTGGTTGGAGCCTTTCGGGTGGAGAACGGTACCAGGCAGGGGGGCCCGCTGTCCCCCTTCCTATATGTCTTGACCATGGAGGTCCTTGCCAATGCCATCCGCGGCAACGAGTCGATCAAGGGGATGAGGATCGGCCGCATGGAGCATAAACTGGCGCTCTTCGCGGACGATGACCTGCTCCTCTATCTGTCCAACCCCTGGGTCAGCATGCCGGTTCTGCTAGATGAGTTTGAGAGGTTTGGGAGAGTCAACAATTATAAGATTAAAAGTCAGAGGTGTTGAACGTCTCACTCCCACAGGCCGAGGCCTCATTCCTAGAGGCCACGGTCCCCTTCCATTGGAGTGGGTCCCACATCAAGTATCTGGGCATCCAACTGCCGGCTGATATCTCCCAGGCCTTCAAACTTAATTTTACCCCCTGTGCTACTAGTCTAGAGAGGGATTTGAACAGAAGGAGACACCTGTTTCTCTCCTGGAATGGCAGGGTCAACGTAATAAAAATGGACGCATTACCCAAATTCCTTTATCAATGCCAAACTATCCCGATTGGGTTACCACGGTTGCACTTTAAAAAACTGAGGTCACTAATTACAGATTTCGTATGGAGGGGACATAGACCACATTTGCCCTTTTCGCTCCTGGTGAGAGAAAGAGCGAGGGGGGGTATGGAACTCCCGGACTTCTGCCTCTACTACAGAGCTAATATCTCCAACTGCGTATTAGATATTCTTAAAAACAGGGACTCGAAACTCTGGGTGGAGGCGAAGCACTCGGGGGACCCAGATGGCCTATATGGAGTTTTCTGGATTCCCCCGAAATGAATCAAATCTCTGCCTAACATTTCCCCATTTTGTCTTCAACTTGTTAAGACGTGGGCGGGGTTCGCGGCTGCGGGTGGACTTGTTACTGTACCAGGTCCACTTACCCCATTAGTTGCAAACCCACAGTTTGAAGCTACACTTAGATACCCCTCCCTCCTGGCACTCCCGGAAAGTCTGACCCCTAGACTGAGAGACGTCCTGTCACAGTCCAGCTTAAAACCAATGTCTGACATTCTGGGAGACCACTCAACACTGCCGGGGGCGTGGCTCCAATACTTCCAGTTGAGGGGATTTGTGAACACACTGATGACCAGGTAGAATCTAACAGAGCCCCTTACAGCCTTTGAGCAGTTGTGCATCTCCCCTTCATCTCCCAGGCACATGATCTCAAGGCTTTATAGGCTGCTGCTGGCCCGGGAGGCGGGGGAGGAGACCCCAGGATATGTGGGGACCTGGTAGGAGGAGTTGGGGGAGAGCCTTTCAGAAGAGAGCTGGTCTAAGGCGTGGATACTAACACATAAGCTGTCATCTGCGTGTAAGATCCAAGACCATACTTTCAAAATAATATCGAGGTGGTACAAGACCCCTGATCGGCTCCAGAGGATGTTCCACCAGCTTCCCTCCACCAGCTGGAGATGCAACGATAGTAGAGGCACAATGACCCACATATGGTGGGGATGCTCAGTGGTGGCGACCCTTTGGAAAGAGGTAACAGCGCTTTATAACCATATCTGTCATGCAGCGGTGAGGATGACCCCGGAGATAGCCCTGCTTTCCCTGTTTCCAGCATCGGTTAGAGGTGCCAAGTCTGGATTCTGAAATTCTTCATAACCACAATTAGGAGAATCATTCCAAGACTGTGGCGCTCCACGACTGTTCCTACCAGAGGAATGAAGGGTGGAGGAATGTCATACCCTCATGCGCTATGAGGAGTTGGGGGCTGATGATCCCGAAACTTGGAAGGCGACACACGAGACCTGGCAGGTCTGGATAGCTTTCAGGACCACAGACAGGTTTAGGAGCTGGATAGTATCAGGGGTGATCTGAGGGATGACGGTCCAAAAACCTCAGCAGCCCAGAACGAGACTAGCCTGAGGGGCAGACAGGTAATTGCGATGCAGAGAAGGATTCTTGGCCCCCCTTTTTTTTTTGCCCTATCTCGTCTTCTCCCCTTCCTCCCCATTTACCTACCCCTCCCTGTCCTGCTCACCCCACACCCTACCCCCAATGTCTATTGTTCATTGTCTATTATAAAACTGTGTCTATTCCCTTCCGTTGGTTGGGGCACTTGCATTCTATGGATTAGGCAAGATCCCTGATATATTCTCAGGTCAATGACCACGTAAAAGCACAAAAGAAAAAAGGGTTAGACGCAATGGGAGTTCGGTGGCCCCATAGTGTATGGGGTCAGCAGACCCAGCCTTTTATCTTCTGAACCAGGCCAGGTATGGCTACCAAATCCATTGAATCCATAGTAAACACCACCGAGAGCCACTTAATTAGCCATCAGATATTCCATTAGATGATGCCTATGACCAAACGCATGGCTACTCGCGCGCCGGGTCTACAAAGATCTCCTTAACTACAGTGGTGCTTGTAGCCCAGTTCCCCCTTCCACCTTTCCTTTGTTTGGGCTTAAATTTGTATGTAAATTGATAAATGATAATTAAATTTATTTGAACCATTTGTATTCAGCTTTACTATCTGCTATTAGTGTTTGCATTTTGGCTGTTGTATGCTGTGTTTTCTGGCTCTGTGTGTCTACTTGTTCTGTCCAGTTGTCCCTGTCATGTGGCATGTGTATGTATCTTGTTCTGGTGGCGTGGTTCCTAGGAGCAGGTAGGGCCCAGATCCAAAGACCGCTTGGCCGCCCTTTATCGGGGCGATGTCCCCACTCAGGTAGGGCCATGTCAGCCTCCCTGTAGTTCAGGACCAGTTGTCTGAAACCCGTGTGTATCCTTTGGTTACGATCGTGTGGGCCCCATGCTTAGTTGCCCACACGATCGTAACAGACAGCACATGGACATCAAATATGGCTGTCTCAATATGGCCTAACAGAAAATGTTAAATAAATACAATTTGAATGTCCCAATCATCATGTGCCTTTGAATAAGCCATCCAATATCTTGCAGTTCCTTCAATGCTTCCACGTTGACAGGCTTTTCTAACAACTGATTACACCTTCAGACAGTTTTTGTTGCCTACTGGTAGTTAAAATGATGCTAGTGAAGCCACTAGTAGTGTAAGAAAAGGCTTTACTGAGAACCAGCAGGGTGCTTTCCTTACACTACTAGTGACTCCACTAGCACCATTTTCACAGCCAATAGGTCATGCCAGGATCTTAGCCTTTTACCCTCATTTACTTCATGTCTATTGACGCTAACACCACCACTGGTTGATCAGCGTAACCAGGCTGGCAGCACCTATATCTGTTCAATGACAAAACCTCAAGCCAAAACATTGTACTCTTTTCTTGAGGAGGATATCCGGAGCCTGGGGTTGTGGAAAGGGAACAGTATCCCTATACTTTCAATCTGTAATGTTGCCCTGACTCTCCCCTTCTTAGTGACGCAGACAATCTGTTTGCAAGGATATCTGCCCCGTAGGAGCAGGGAAAACTTGCAACTGGAAACCAGTTATGGATGATTCTCATTGGGCCAAGTTACACAAGTCCCTGTCTGTGCTAAGGCAAATGTTTAGTAAATAAAATGGGCGGACTTTCTTAGTTTTTGAGTCATCAATTTTTTATATTTTTAACTTATTATATAGGCCAATAAATTACATGTCAATTATACAGTATATGGCGACACAAAGTACAAGACACAAATAGACAGATACTGTAAACTTAATGACTCCCCGCCAGACACAGATAAGCATGTTCCCAACTAATGGGCTTTGGCTGTGCTGATAATATAACTTTATCTATGGCTTGCAGTGTGAAAACGCCACTTGACTGAAGGGCTCTAGAGCGGCAGGTTAACATACTGCAGTAGAAGTACTGCCGAAAACTAGATGCAGCGTTGGTGTAAGGTCCATTACCATCAAACAATAAATGGGTCGGATCCAAAGTATTACAGAGTACCTAATGACAACCTGCCGTATCTATGACCAAATCATTCACTGATGAGTGATCAGTCATACAATAAAGCATCGTACACACATGCATATAGGGTTATTGTGATGTCCGTTATGTATAAACACACAACTTAACAAATGGAATATATTGCTACTTTTTCATGGCTCATTGGAGACTACGGCTGCCTGTCCATGGGCGTTGCGGTATCCGCCGCGGGAGCCGGAGCCCGGGAGCAGGAGTCGACAGACGGATCTCCGCCGATCAGCCTATTTGACAGATAGGCTGACTGCAGAGGACAGCGGAGAATCGCGGCAAATCGCATTATGCCGCGATTTGCCTGCCGCGAGCGGAGAATCGCAATGGTTCTCCGCTCGTGTACAGGGGGGAAGTGCTCTCCATAGCAACGCCATGGAGAGCTTTCACTGCGTTCCCTGTGGCCGGATTATCGCCGCAGGGAACGTAATGAAAACTCGTCTGTGGAAAGGCAGCCTACTTTGTGTTTTTTTATGTCTACGGGCCATTGGGTCATGGTTGCGCTGCCTGAGAACATACTTGACTACTTTTAAGAATCTGTTTGAGGAAGACATAAGGCTCATTTACACACAAAGACAATCTTTCAAATGATTGAAAGATTGACAGTTCTACCGATCGTTTTGCATATACTGCTAATGGACACCAATGCCCATTAGCACTTTATCAGCTTATGCATGTAAATGAGCCTACAGCAACTGTTTGCAAATCCCAGCATGTGGTCTGGACTTTGCTCTCAGCTGCATTGCCTTCACACAGGTTGTTAGCTGAATACAATGTAATCAGCTACTTCCGTGGAGAACATAGCATGCGGTCCCTGCTATCTCTCTCTGGCTGAACAATGGATTTTATGCTCACCTAAAAATCATCATTCAGCCAAAGAGTGCATTTACACGCAACAATTATCGCTCAGAAGCCATCGTTTGAACTCATTTTGAGCGATAATTGTTGCATGTAAATGGGGCTTAAGGCTCTGTATAGATTATGCCATAGACTACTGTTGAGTGTATATACTCCGGATATATATGTTTGATGTAGGCTTGTGATGAATGCCATACAGTGGTATCAGTCAACTATAGGAATCCATTATAAAAGATGTATACCGCAGAGTATACGTTATTTTACAGTATAGGAAAGGGCAGTTTGCTGTACTTTCCTATACAGTTGACAAAATGGTTATGCTAATTCATACTGGCAACATGGAAGACAAAAGGACACACTTTTCCCCTACATCTAGTGAATAAGGTCTTATGGAAAAGTTAACATATATGCTAAGAGCTTTTCCCAGCACATTCATTAGGCTTAGTGCACAAACATAGTGTGCGCTTAAAAATATTGAACAATGTAGAACATCTGTGCATAGCTGATAAATGTATGATCCCTGGGGGTCCCACCACTGATACCCCCACAGGAGTCCCGAGCGCCCCTTTTTAATGTAGTGGTGGTGACGCAAGTGCACTACTGCTCCATTGATTGTCTATGGAACTGATGGAGATAGGCAGGTGTGGAAAAAATGTTGCAAAGTAAGAATGCTTTCAAAAATAGAAGTGTTAATAGTTTATTATTGTCAATTAACAAAATGCAAAGTGAATGAACAAAAGAGAAATTAAATCTCAATATTTGGTGTGACCTTTGCATTCAAAACAGCATCAAGTCTTCTAGGTACACTTGCACACAGTTTCTGAAAGAACTCGTCAGGGAGGTTGTTCCAAACATCTTGAAGAACTAACGACAGATCTTGTGTGGATGTAGCTTGCTCAAATCCTTTTGTTTCTTCATGTAATCCCAGACAGACTGGTATTGATGTTGGGCCATATCATCACTTCAAGGACTCCTTGTTCTTCTTTACGCTGAAGATAGTTCTTGATGACAATGCCTGTATGTTTGGGGTTGTTGTCTTGAAGCCAATCAGACTCCTCCCTGATGGTATTGCATGATGGATAGGTATCTGCCTGTATTTATCAGCATTGTGGACACAATTAATCCTGAAGAAATCCCCAAATTTGCTGATATGCAGCCCCAAACATGCAAGGAACCTCCCCCATGCTACATTGTTACCTGCAGACACTCATTACTGTACCGCTCTCCCTATGCTTCACTGTTGTCTGCATACACTCATTATTGTACCGCTCTCCATCATGCTTCACTGCTGCCTGCAGACACTCATTATTGTACTGCTCTTCCCCAGGCTTCACTGCTGCCTGCAGACACTCATTGTTGTACCGCTCTCTCCATGCTTCGCTGCTGCCTGCAGACACTCATTATTGTACTGCTCTTCCCCAGGCTTCACTGCTGCCTGCAGACACTCATTATTGTACTGCTCCTCCCCAGGATTCACTGCTGCCTGCAGACACTCATTATTGTACTGCTCTTCCCCAGGCTTCACTGCTGCCTGCAGACACTCATTATTGTACTGCTCTTCCCCAGGCTTCACTGTTGCCTGCAGACACTCATTATTGTACCGTTCTCCAGACCTTTAGTGAACAAACTACCTTCTGTTACAGACAATATTTCAAATTTTGATTCATCAGTCCAGACCACCTGCTGCCATATTTTTGCACCCCAGTTCCTATGTTTACGTGCGTAGTTGTGGTGCTTGGTCTTATTTCTACATCATAGGTAAGGCTTTTTGGACGCAATTTTCCCATGAAGACCATTTTTGGCCAGACCTAAAACATAGGTGGTTATATCTTGTTCCCACTGCTTTTTGCTAGTTCTGAGCTGATGATACAGCCAGACATTTTCCAATTTTAAAGGGAAGTAAGCATGATGATGTATACAAGGGTGAGTCAAAAATTATCCGCACTCGGGCTGTAGAATTTATTTTAATCAACTTTCAGAAAAGAAAAATACATTGTTTTTCAACATAATCTTCCTGCTTTTCAACACACTTTGTCCATCTGTAAACAAGCTTTCGTATTCCCTCATTAAAAAATATTTTAGGCTGAGCTGCGAGCCATGAATGCACCTCTATCTGCAGCTCTTCATCAGACGTGAATCGTCGCCCTCGTAGGGCTTTTTCAGGGGACCACACATGATCTACTGTCACTCGTCTATCTAACAGAATCAATTAAGGTGCATGCTCAATGTTGTAATCAGCCATGGACGTGAACGGACATCTGGCTACTTCTTCATGGCTGACACATGTGCGACCTTCCTTGAACTTCTCTATCCATTCAAACATACTTCTTTGCGACAAAACATTTTCACCATACTGTTCACAAAGTCTTCGATAAATATTGGCACCAGACAGCCTCAGACCACAAAAAGCGAATCACTGTATGTTGCTCTTCATTCGTGCAAATCACAAGTGGTCTGCCCTTTTTTTCTTGCACAGTCCACACCAACACACCAGGAAATTCACACCACGCAGAACAGGGCTGTTCGCAGCACATGTTCGGCCACTGCTCAGACCCACAGAACACATCACTGCTCACACCATACTGAACACTATGCATGGAAGCAAACACCAGGGTGTTGGGAAACCAGCATCCTCTAGCCAGAGGGGCTGGTATATATGTGCAGCAGACCAGTGGGGATCGGCTGGCTGAAGAAACTCCATACCTGGCCAGCTCAATTATCCCACACCTGTGAAGGTATATTCCTAGAAACTCCTATTACAAGAGGTCCCAGGAGCACAACCTAACACCTCATAAAAGGAAGAGTACTGTGCAAAAGTTTTAGGCAGGTGTGGAAAAAATGCCACAAAGTTAGAGTACTTTCAAAAATAGAAGTGTTAATAGTTTATTTTTGTCAATTACCAAAATGCAGAGTGAATGCGCAAAAAAATTTTTTGTAATTCTCATTTTCAATTATCGATTTTCTAAATCAATATTTGGTGTGACCACCATTTGCCTTCAAAAGGCATCAATTATCCTAGGTACATTTGCATGAAGTCAAGTGTTGTGTAGGATTATAGTCAGGTGTATGGTTAATCAATTATACAGAACGGATAACATAGTGATCACCATTTTCATATGTAGGTTGAAATACAGTAATTAGCTGAAACAGAAACAGCTGTTTAGGAGGCTTAAATTGTGTGAAGAGCACCAAAATGTGGTAGCATATCCATAAATCCATAATCCAACTATTTTTATAACACAGCAGGCTCATATACAACAATTCATCAGCCCAGCTCTGGTATTCCTCTATGTCAGATACCAGTTCTACACAGAAAGAAGTGTCTACGGTGAAGTTACCTCCACTGATCACTGACTGGATTTGTCTATTTTTGTTTTCCTATTTTATCTGAGTCTAAACTACTTTAAGGCCTCATGTCCATGGGGAAAATCAGGCCCGCTACCGATTCTACATGGAGAATCCGTAGCGGGTACCTCCTGCCCCATGGACATGAGACATTAAAATAAGAATTACTCACCTTTCCGCGCGCTCCGGATCTTCCCTTCTTCGCGGCCTGATCTTCTCTCCGTCGCTGCCGGATATTCCGTCTTCGGCCCGGCGCATGCGCCGGGCACATCCACCGGGCCGAAGAAAGAAGATCCGGCCGCGAAGAAGGGAAGACCCGTATCGTCCGGGGCAGGTGAGTTAAATTCTGGTGCAGGTCTCCCGTGGATCCTGACGGCTTCCATAGACTTCAATAGAAGCCAGCGGGAGCCGTCCCCGCGGGAGACCCGCACCTAAATGGAGCATGGTCCGGATTATTTCCTGCACGCGGGACCCGCACCTGCAGGGCAAAATGACATCCGCAGGTATTTAACTACCTGCGGGTGTCTAATGCATCCCTATGGGGCACGGATCTGCGTGCAGGAAAAACGCTCTGGATTTTAATTCATAATTTGCCCGTGGACATGAGGCCTTATAAAGGTTCCTTCCAACCAAGACTTGTCTTTGCACACTATCTCCATCCTTCCGCTGTATCCAATGAGCCTCTTAGTGCCCTCCCCAATTGTCCCCTCTGCGGTCCCTCAATTTAATAGCACCCCTTCTGTGCCCCTAAAAGTTATAGTGCCCCCTTTGTGCCCCTCAAAGGTATAGTGTCCCCTGCAATCCACAGCCACTGTGAAACTTTGGTACCATCTTCATAAATCATAGAACTGTCATGGAACCAGATAACAAGTTATCTACATTTAAGTAATATATTATGTTTCATGGTCCCAATCTCTACAAAAAATAATCATTTTTATAAATGAACCTTGAATTAATTATTATACATGACTGTAGATTACATCCTCACAAAAACTACTTTCACTCTGACTACTCCGGTAAAAAGGATACCCATCTAACCGGTGGCATATTACAGTATGGTGCAGCAACAGTCGCACTTGTGTCACCACCTAATATTTGTAATTTCCTAGTCTTTCATAACATTAGAACCTAAAATCCTCCTATTCTGGGGAAGTTACTGGTTACATCCTAATTGTAGTGGCAAAACCATTGCCTATAATAGCAGTAAGAGGCTTTTATTGCTGTGTATTCACCCTCCAGATCCCTCCTTCTGCTTATTCTCGTGCCTCCTTCTCTCCCGCTGTAAGTGGTGACCTCTGTCCATACATGTGATATGATATCTGTGGTCATTGATATGTATTCTGTGCTGCAAAACCGGAAGTAGTAGAGTGGTATCCTATTATTGCATAGCCAAGGATGGGCAGATATGTGGTATGGCATAGGACTCGGGATTTAGATTATTAGCAAACACTCAGTGACTCGACGAAATTAGGATTTTTTAGGCACTTTTTCTTTATATTTTTAGTTTAGTTTCCATTTAGACAAAGGTTGAAGAAGGAACAACACACCAGATGTGACTTGTCTGTAGGATATCATTGGGATCAGGAGAACAGGTGACGTCACAGGTGCTGTTTAAAAAATGCTGGTAAATTACAAAAATAAAGGAGGAGATTTATGAAGACTTTTTGGCTTTAAAAAGTTGCAAATTTGGTGCTTCTACAAAAAGTTTGCAACTTTTTGACAGGTGTGAAAAATCAGCCTTAATAAATCAGTAGGAGGGAGGATTAATTTATTAAAAAAATATATAACGTGAACAACACAGTTAGGGCTCAGTCAGATGGGCGGTTTCTGTTTTGCGCAAAACGCATGCGCACAAAAATTTGCATGATGGAAGCAGGCGTCACTGAAAAAAATGCACTTGGCTGAGTTCAAAATTCGCAGATAAAGTGCGCTGCCCGCTATCTCCTGCTGCGGCTGTGACAGCTACAGCAGGGGATTCCTTGGATGTGAAACCCCTGGATGAAGAAATCCTCTGTGGCAGCTGTGCCAGAGGATCGCGATCTTCTCTGTATGTTCTCAATGGGGTTGGCGCTGCTGCCGGCCCCATTGACCACAAGGTGAAAGCCCTGGATGTGACAGCATCCGGGGGTTTCACATCCAAAAAATCCTGAATGCGGCATTTAGTTGCATTTTGCAATTTGCTGCCCTATTTTTACCGGTGCAAATTTTGCCACGCAGGTAAAAAACGGACATGTGACCGCTGTCATTGAAAAGCATTGGTTCTAATAGATGCGAACGCAAAAAAAAAGCGGCAAATAACGCCCGTCTGACTGAGCCCTTAAGGTCTATATTGTTATTTTTAATAAAGGGGTTTTTCAGGCAATTTCTATGGAATACAGATAGGTCATCAATATTTGATCGGCTCTCGTATACTGCTGGGGACCCTGGCCTATCAACTAGTCAGGCGCTTGCTGTTAGCGCCACAATACAGTGTACGTATTAGAAGCAGATCGCTCCGACCCCTGCATAGTGCCCGGCACTGATAATTGTACAGCTCCCATGCATTTTATTGGGAGCTGCACCTGCAATTACCAGCGCCGGCCACTACGGAGGGGTCGGAGCGATCTACTTCTACTCTGTGCACAGTGTACGGGTGCTGACCAGCTGATCTGGGTGGGCCACCAGCGGTAAACTCCAGTCAATTAAAGATAGGTCATCAATAGAAATTACCTAGAAAACCTCTTTATGTTTACTGCAAAAACAAGTATATTATGCAATTGGAATATTGAAGTGCTAGAGAAGAAAAACACAGGCAGAGCTCATCATAGGACAGCATGTAGTGACAATATACATAGGGGGAAGGATGGAGACTAGATGGAATCTGCTGTGTGCCCGACACAATAACCTAGGAGCATAGGCTAGTGCCAGTCTTGCATTTTCTCTGCCTATCTTCAATGCACATACATCCATCTGCCAGAACTGATATAGGGTTATATTTTCCTGCTCCAGAATATCAATAAAGTTTACAAAACTTTTTTCTTCTATGTGACTGTAGCCAGAACCACGTATAAAGACGATGCCTGAAAACTGGTCATCTAAGTAAGAGCGCTAACATGTAAGTCTGTTTTATCTGACTTAAACAACTGTCCCTAATCTTTAGCCATGTCCCTCGGTTACAGCGAAGGAGGTAGCTGCGATCAGGAGGGTGGGGGGAAAAAAGGGTGGGGAGAGGATGCCACTGTCTCAAGTTTGTGGTTTTGCAGCAGCAAGTGTGGATAAACAGGGTAGGACTATATGCAGAGACCACTTCCAATGACAGGATGGGGACTGGGAGGTAAGCAAGGGAAATGGAGCGTATGAAAATGTGAGGGAGCACATGTGACAATGAGAAATGTCAGGCTATGAACGTGAGAAGAGGAGTCTTTTAGACATTGGTCATTGGAACAGGTATGAAAAAGCAGAGAATGATCTGATGGGCATAGGACAGCAGAACCTCGAATGACCAATCTACAAAGAGAACTTACTACAGACATAGTAGAGAAGAAGACATTTGTGAAGGCAGCTGGCGGATGAGATCATCTTCAGATCAAGAAGTACCACAATTATCCATCAACCGGTTGGATTCTACCAATTCCAGATTCCTACATAGTCAACAGTATGGAAGGTAA
This sequence comes from Eleutherodactylus coqui, assembly GCF_035609145.1. NCBI lineage: Eukaryota > Metazoa > Chordata > Amphibia > Anura > Eleutherodactylidae > Eleutherodactylus > Eleutherodactylus coqui. Next base: position 461,880,030 of record NC_089837.1, on the reverse strand, counting down.
GACCACGGTATTAATCTATTGTTTTTTCTTGACTGGGTTTGGCAAGGCCCAAACAGGTGGTCCGACAATAAAGCCCTATGGCCTAACAATTGTTTTTACTGCCCCGCACTGGGCACTATATATTGTTCAAGTGGTTTCTGTGGCATTATGGGTTTGTATGTGGTATAGTCATGCTGTCTGAAACTAATTATCTGTCACTATTTACACCATTGCATTTTTTCCAAAAAACTAATGCTATTCTGCTGTTGTATGGACTTTCCTCCAGTTTTGGTTCCAACTAATGTAGCCTTTGTTCACACCTATGGTTTCAATAACAGAAGGCATAGTGCTCTGCCAGATTTGTCATACATCAGATCCTAGCAGTGTCTCACAGAGCCTATTGATTTGTGATGGGGTCCATCCAAGATTGGTCTACATTTTGGCTGTTTTCATGGCACAAATAGTACTGCATGCTGCGCCATTGATTCAGTCAATTATGAAATGATGAAAACCCAGAGAGAATGCTTAGCAAAGTGTTATAATTAGAGATGAGCAAACGTACTCGGCCACGCCCCTTTTTCGCCCGAATACCGCGATTTTCAAGTACTTCCGTACTCGGACGAAAAAATTCGGGGGGCGCAGTGGGTTAGTGGGGGGTTGCAGCAGGGAGTGGGGGGGGGAGAGGGAGAGAGAGAGGGCTCCCCCCTGTTCCCCGCTGCTACCCCCGCGCCGCCACGCCCCCCGGCGCCACCCGAATCTTTTCACCCGAGTACGGAAGTACTCGAAAATCGCGGTGCTCGATCGAGTAATTACTCTAAACGAGTACGTTCGCTCATCTCTAGTTATAATGCAGTTGTAAACTTGGCAATAGTCTTTATACATTGAACTCAACAATAACACACCAGGCAGTAAGCAATTAAGTTCCCTCGAGTTGCATCTGTATTCAGACAGAATTTTGTTAATTAATGGGATATTCCCATCTCAGACTTAATATCCACAGAATATGAAGTATGAGATGGGAATATCCCAAATATGCCATAAATGTCAGTTGTAAGCGACACCGCTAGGACAGATATCTACATCTAATTGTGGCCCCACCACCTCTAGCCAGGATGTATGTGGTGAGTGGATGTGGGTAAGGTAAAGGTAAAGTCATGACTCGGTGCTTGCTCCAAGGAAGCCGGTTTTCGGCAGACTGTTTTTGTGGGGTGGATCGCCATTGCCTTTCCCAGTTATATTTAACCCCCCAGCAAGCTGGGTATTCATTTTACCAACCTAAAAAGGATGGAAGGCTGAGTCAACTTTGAGCCGGCTACCTGAACCACGGGGATTGAACCCGAAACCTTCAAGTCGTGAGCATTTCTGCTGCCTTAACACTCTGCGCTACACAGAGTGACTTCCAATAGAAGTCAATGGGAATTGCACAAACACTGCATAACTTCCATAGACTTCTATAGCCGGTAAGAAAATAGTGTAGCCCAGCCGTGATTGGCTGTTTCTGCCCTTTCTAGCTAACTCGCATTCTGCGATGTTCTCATCACAGTCATGTTTGGCCAAGATGGGAACTTCACTTTAACTTTATTTCTTGCAGGGGATTTGGAACTCTGTATCAAAAATATGGACTCTGACTGCTCTTAAAATATATTAAAGTAGTTTTCTGGGCTCTAAAAAATTTATGTAAACTAAAGATGATGTAAAATAATAAAAAAATTAATTCTCACCTGCTCGAGAGGCTTCCTGTCCAGTCCTGCTTCCACAACTGAAACCTAGAAAAAGCCGGTGGGCAGGCACATGCTGTACATTGTGTATGTGACCACTCAGCTCGTCACAAGCTTTAGCAGACATAAAAGAATCACCATTGAAGACTGTGATTGGCTGTACGGTCACGTGCACACTGTGACCACCCACTGTCTTATCCCAGGTTCCAAGTGGGCTCCAGTGCTGGACAGGGAACCGCTTGAGCAGGGGAGTGTTTATTTTTTTATAATTTCATACCATTTTAAGCCTGTAAAATGTTTTTAAGTCCCAAAAATCCCTGCTACAATATCAAATTTTGGACTTAAAAATGACACAGTATTAAACCGCTGACATTCACTTTATAGTTACTCCAATCTACTCTGATTACGAGAATTACATTTTTGCCTACTAAGGTAGATTTGACCAAACTTTATAGAGTTTTATGCCTTTTTCTGTCTCATATTATAAAGCCACCCTCCAGGCCTGTAGAAACAAAGATGGCCAAACTCCTTTTCCAACTACCTGATGTACCGTGTACAGAGCATGCATTGGTAGTCCAAGACACTACATGCTGCTCTGACTGGCCAGTGTTGTCCACATGAGCGTTTTCCACGTGTCCACACTGCATGCTGCTCTGGCCAATCAGAGCAGCATGCAGTGTCCTAGAGCAGTGTTTCCCAACTCCGGTCCTCAGGGACCGCCAACAGGTCATGTTTTCAGGATTTCCTCAGTGTTGCACAAGTGATGTAATTATGGTCGGTGCCTCAGACATTGCCGCAGGTGTTCTTACTATAGGATATCCTGAAAACATGACCTGTTGTAGAGTACAAATGCATACTCTGCATCAGGTTGTCGAGTAGTGGTTAGGCCATCTTTGTTTCTCCAGGTAGCTTTAAAGTTGATCTGATGGACATTTATCTTTTTCAACTCTTCTATGAATCTCCTGTATTCCTCTGTTATATGTTGTTCCTGTATCAAGTACACTTGCATCCTTCTTAGCAAAGTCTTCACTGTGTCACAATTTGGCTAGAAGGTTATGTAATAACTGAAACACTCGTATTTCCAGTGCAGAATTCACTACACTACATGTTCTAGGATGAATGAAGGCGACTTACCAGACAAACCACATATGCACACAGTATACTGGCGCAATTCTGGAATACTCAGTAACTAGAGAACATACACTTTATGCTAATCTTTGTGATGCACCTTCAGTATAAACTTCTAAACCAGTAGCAGGATATATCTGCAAGCCGTTAGATATACTTTAGAGCAGTTCTTCTGAAACTGTGACGCACCCCTTAGGTGTCGGGGAGGCAGTTTTAAGAGAAGCGAAAATACACTCTTTGTAAAAAATAACCAAGCCCCTAGAAGAAGTTGTCATTTGGCTACAAAACTCGGCATGCAGTTACATCTCAGGCAGATATAGAAATAATTAGAGTTGTGGTGATTAGATGAACGATCTTGTCACCTGAGGCTCTAAAAGTGGTTCCCCCCTTGGCCTATAAAAAGGCTCTCGGAGGCCCCTTGTGTGTAGTGACCTCTTCTTCCGCTTGTGTAGAGCTTGTTGACTACTAGACACCTCTACGACGCAGTCAAGAGATTTGGCCTAGTTTGAGAGGGGCGCATTATTGCAATGCAAGAAGCTGGATGGTCATATCAACAAATTGATGCCACCTGGGCCCTTCTGACCAGACTGTTGGGCTGCTTTCACACATGCTGCTTTTTACAGCGCTTATCGTGAAGTTTCAAATGCTGTAAAATGCCTCCATTGATTTCAGTGGGGCTTCACAGACTTGCGTTCGAGCGCAGTATTTCTAACGCTGCGATTTTCGAGTGCTGTCTGCTCTATTTTTGGCATTTTGAAACACAATGTGTCGTCCATTGAAATCAATGGGGAGCATTTTCAATGCTGCAAAAATGGACTGTGTACAGCGTTTTATAGAGGTTTTGAACCACAGCGTTCTACGTGACCAGGAGGGAAAGGGAAAGTGGTGGAGTATATCAGCCTTCTTTGCCTGCGTTGTTATAACAGGGTACTACAGCCTTCATGTGTTCAGTCTTCCACAATAAATTATCCTTCCGCTCTGATATTGCTATCACTTACTTATATCAAGGTTACAATCACACAGAGAAAGTTTTATTCCATTCCGACAACTCCTTCTAGAGGATTTTTTTTTTTTTGGACAATGAGCAAATGTTGCCAAGGCCTTTCCATTATCGCACAAATCTCTGGTTTAGTAACATATCTAAAGGCCCATTTACACCAGCCGATGATTGCTAAAAGACAGTTTGAGTGACAGCTTTGAGCGATCATTTTGCATAAACTTTTAAGTAGCTACTCAGCTACTTAAAGGGGTTGTCCCGCGCCGAAACGGCTTTTTTTTTTTTTCAATAGGCCCCCCGTTCGGCGCGAGACAAACACAAGGCATGGGTTAAAAAAAAAAAAGTTTAGTACTTACCCGAATCCCCGCTCTGCGGCGACTTCTTACTTACCTTACCAAGATGGCCGCCGGGATCTTCACCCACGATGCACCGCGGGTCTTCTCCCATGGTGCACCGTGGGCTCTGTGCGGTCCATTGCCGATTCCAGCCTCCTGATTGGCTGGAATCGGCACACGTGACGGGGCGGAGCTACGTGATGATGCGTAGAAGGGGGCGGAGCCGAACGCCGCTCGTACCGAGACCCAAGAGAAGGGAGAAGACCCTTCTGCGCAAGCGCGTCTAATCGGGAGATTAGACGCTGAAATTAGACGGCACCATGGAGACAGGGACGCCAGCAACGGAGCAGGTAAGTGAATAACTTCTGTATGGCTCATATTTAATGCACGATGTATATTACAAAGTGCATTAATATGGCCATACAGAAGTGCTTAACCCCACTTGCTTTCTCGGGACAACCCCTTTAAGAGCAATTAAGTGTGCAAATAAAGCCTTAGCTGAAAGCAGTTAATAGCCTGAGGCCATTATCTGCTCCCAGATCCTTTGTTTTCCAGCGGAGAACTACTGATAAGAGTGAATGACAATTTTTAGGTTGGACTTAATTTAACAATAAGCTAGTAGTGCCCGAAAAGCGCACAATGGGCGCGCGTTTAGACCATTAGTAATGTCCGGCTCGTGAGACGCCCAGTAGAAGAAGAATAAGAAGCCATGCTTTTGAGTGTGATTTTCGGGTGTGATTGACCTACAACAGAAGAATATTAGGGAAGCAGTATTTAATCAATTTCTGGAAGTAGCTTGAATTAATCAAATGATCAGAACCCAAAAATAAGAAACAAGCGGTAGACTTTTCATTTTACCAAACTCTATCAAAGCGAAGGGCAAATGAGTCTGATGGTCCAGTGTGCCGATTGCCTCATAATTTGATTTTAAGGAGAGGAGATAAAAGGTCTGGAGGTGATTGCAAATGTTGAATGTGCATTTGGTTGCTATTTATGCAAATTTGTTGGTACCATTTCATAGACGGCAAAATGCCTAGGCACCAGCATGTTCTCGTTGGTGAGGCTACAATAAAAAAGACAGAGGAGCTGTGGATTAGAGAATGCTACTGAACTTTCCTTATTGTTTAGTATGGTGGAAGAGTAATGGTATTATTGGCGGTGGTGTAAGGGCTCATTCATACTTGTGCTATTGATTCCGTTTTCCTGCTTCATTATGAGAGCAGGAAAATTGAATACTGGGCTGAACAGATCTATCTCATGATGGAGCCAATCGTTGAACGGACCCCATTAACAGCCGGACAGAAACCACACGGACCCGTATAATATAATATGGGTCCTGTAGTTTCTGTCCGGCTCTGCAGCAATTTCCCGGACAAAATAAAGCAGCATGCTGTGCTATTTTGTTCAGGATTTTCATGGAACCTCTGATACGGATATGAACACAGTAAGGAGCTGACGCGTACATATACTTTTATTCTATTTTATTAAAATAAATGTTACGTTCTGTGCTGATTTATTTCACAATGTATCCTTATAATCATTAGTTCCCCATCCCGCATTTCTTCACAGAGTTGAATAATAAAATTCTGAATTCCTGTGACCACCACTAGGGGAGCTCACTGCATTTCTCTTTATATAGCCTCCATTGCTATACTACAGGGTATTTCCCTTGCAGCGCAACCTAGTAATTTCACAATATTTCTGTTTGGTTGATATCTCACAAGAGGGAATACTGATGCCTACTTTGCTTCTTAGTGAGCTCAGAGTCATCACAGTTGTTGAAAGTGGCCACTACTGACCTCCAAGAACTTCTAACCACGCTACAAGGACAGTCTTGTGGCCCTTTTGTACACAATGAGAACTGCACGATTCTTGTTTGTCCGAGATAACGAGCTGGTGACATCATTACCAGGTCGTTCGCGCTTATGCAAGCAGATCATCTTAGAGAATCATTCAGTTCTCTTTCACATTCCTACGTAACCTACTGATCAAGGAGTGTTTAAGTGCACCCTGAAGGGTTCAAATGTTGCCTTGAGAATGGACAGAAGATGCGCCAACAGTTGCACCAAATTATCGCGTGCGCCAAAAGTAGCACAGCAGAACTGAGCATGCTCACTAAGAACTTTCTGGAAGGATGAAGCCCTTGTATAAAAAGGCACAATTAGAGCTGTGTGTGAGTTGTGCAGAGAAGCAGGGCCAGTGTTGGACAGAGGAGAAGAGGCTGCCGCTAAGGAGAAGGTGCACCGGCAATGCAGTGGAACGGACCCTGAGCCAGAGAGGAGCTGAGAAACCTGCTGTGCCCATTACCTGGAGCCAAGAGCGAGACAGCTGAAATCCTACAGACCCAGTCTTGTGGGAACAACTGGACTGTGACAAGGACTGTGGAGAGCAGTTATTGTGCCACATTCATGACCCCAGACAAGTCTAGGTCAGTAGCAGTTGCAACTCCCACACCCTAAACTGTAAATGAGGCCGACCTCAGAAAAAATGCTACGTGTGCACTTGAAGGAAAGGGTTACATTCTAGTTAGGATACTAAACTGCTGTTAAAGGGGGTTTCCAGGCAGTGCCCGCAGTCAGTATCGGGATACACTGGGGTCGAGCAGAAGCCACTGCTCCGACCATTGTGTAGTGGCTGGCGCTCGTATTTGGAGGCACAGCTCGTTGAAATCAAAGCGAGCTGTGGCTGCAGTTAAAAGCACCAGCCACTACACAGGGGTCGGAGCAGTGGCTTCCGCTCTACCCCAGTGTATCCCAGCACTGACAGTGGACGTTGTGTGGAGAACCCCTTTAAGTGTCTAAGACTCGAGGCCATAGACATTGCGTGTGTATACAGGAACCAGCTTTTCTTAGAAGCTGTATCAAAGTGTTAAGCCCTAAAGGGAAAGCTGTCTATTCCATTCTAAAGCTGCGTTTTTAATGAGTGTAATTGTCATTGATCACAAGGTATTACTCTTATTACAGATTGCTCATAGTGTTGTTATGCCTACATTTTAGCTAGCGACCGAAGGTGAATGTTCAACTGGCTACTTAATACTGTTGCATTATTCTTCAATCCTGCTTTTGTGTTTTAAATAAATTTTGTATAACTTGGTTACTTCTTCTGTTGCATCGGATCCTGAACCCTATTTTCAGGATAGGTCATCAATAGTTGATTGGCGAGGGTCGGGGCCCCTGATGATTAGCTGACCCTCCAACCCGCTGTCAGTGCAGTAGGGCTAAATTTTCACATCAGTGGTCAAAGCCAGAAATGTAATAGACGGGCTTTGTTCCCATTGAAATCAATGAGAGCGATCCCTTCTATTACACTCTCCGCTCTGACCACAAGGGGAAAACCCTTTTAAGCAGCAAGCCAACAATCATTTGGAAGCAGGGGAAATTGGGAAGTAGATCTGAGCAACTTTGACAAAGACTAAATTGTGATGGCTAAATAATTGGGTCAGAGCAGCTCCAAAATGGCAGATCTTGAGGCGGAATTTACGGTAGGCAGTGGGTAGTAGCTACCAGAAATAGTTCAAAGAAGGACGACCGGTGAACCAGTGCCAAGGTCAATGGCGCACAAGGCTTATTGATGCATGTGGTGCAATCCCACTGAAGAGTAGTGCAGCACAAACTGTTGAAAAAGTTTACACTGGGCAATGATAGAAAGGTGTCAGGGCATAGTGCCTAGCCTCAGACCAGTAGGGTGCCCATACTGATCCTTGTCTAAGAGCGTAAGTGCCTACAATGGGCATGTGAGCATCAAAATAGGACCATGGAGCAATGGAATGTGAACTGGTCTGATAAGTCACACTTTTTTTATACCATGTTGACTACCAGGTGCATGTTCCTTGCTTACCTGGGGAAGAAATGCCACTAAGTTACACTTTGGAAAGAAGACAGGTCTGTGAAGACAGTGATGCTCTGGCAATGTTTGGTCTGGAAACCCTACAGTCCAACTTTGTATAGAAGAGCGCACACATGGGACTGTGAAAAGAGTCCGATTTTCAGACGGCGCATGGACCTAACAGGCAGGCATTGCGGGAATCAGGAAGCGGGCGAGTATAAAAAAAATCCATCAGCCGGCTCCCTGTCACCTCGCCTAACAGCACCATAAGTTAGTTTATGTGCTTTAGACAGGTTCCCTTTAAACATATTGATGCCAGGTACCACAGGACACCTTGTGGAGTCCATACCTTGAAGGATCAGAGCTGTTTTGGCAGCATGAGGGATAACTATGCAATATTAGGCAGGCGGTCTTAATGTTCTAGTTGATTGGTGTAGTACATATGGTTCTCTACTTCCAGCATTGTAGAGCCGGAGTGCTGCATGTCTCCTGATAAGTTTTATCTACTCTGTGCAGTACATGCAGAGGAAGAGAGGGAAGGAAAAAGGTCTTGCGGGGTAAACTAATTGACATAAGCAACTTGAACTGGAAAACTATACTTTGCAGAATAAAATTAACTATTTGTATTTGATTATGTTACCAATACAAAAGATCCACCCTGCCATAATGGGTCTGATGTGCATCAAAGAGGTATGCGGATGATTGACCCCAATGGCATATTCTCTGCATACGTCACAAATGTCACATCAAAAGGGTTCTGACTAGAGATGAGCGAGCGTACTCGCTAAGGCAAACTACTCGAGCGAGTAGTGCCTTGTGCGAGTACCTGCCCGCCCATCTCTAAAGATTCAGGTGCTGGCAGGGGAGAGCGGTGAGTTGTGGCAGTGAGCAGGGAGGAGCGGGGGGAGAGAGTGAGAGAGAGAGAGATCTCCCCCTCCGTTCCTCCCCGCTCTTCCCCGCCGCTCCCCACCCCCTGCCGGCACCTGAATCTTTAGAGACGAGCGGGCAGGTACTGGCATAAGGCACTACTCGCTCGAGTAGTTTGCCTTAGCGAGTACGCTCGCTCATCTCTAGTTCTGACTGTTGGACCACAAGCAGCCACAACAACAGGGTGCCCAGTGTCTAGTCCCAGAGGAGAAGTGGCCTTTCATAGTGAAAGTCAGTAATCTGAAATGTGACAGATGCAGCAAGTCCTGGCAGCATCACAGAAGAGTAATGTCCTGCAAACAACACTATTAGGCTTTCAGACGGGCATATTTTAACTCCGTATTTGGTTACGTGTTTTGTGGACTATAATACGGTGCTAATGATAATCTAAGTATCTATTCACGCGGCCATATTCTTCATTTTTTTTTTTTTTTTTTTATGCAGTATGACCTATTTTTGTCTGTTTTTGCTTTTGTACCGCTATTTGTTTCTATTGCACAAATACCGATCAGTATTTGCCCGGTAGACAATAAACCCAATGACAATAAATACAGAGGCAAATCCTGAATACTGGTGTAATACGGATCTGTATTACGGATGTTACAATACGCTCGTCTGAAAGAGGTTTTAATCTATTTCCGCTGTCTCCGATTTCCAGTATACTCCCACAAATCTTTGTGTTGCAGAGACATACATGGTGTACCGCACACAATTAGATAAATTGGTAATGTGTTTCTTTCTAAGGTTACAGTACTTAAAAGCTATGGACATCTTTGTACTGTTTTTAATCAATGTGTTTTTGGAAATAAAGACTTTATAATTGGTTTTCATTCAAATTTTTTGCACTTTTGTAGTTTTCCAAGACGCTGTAGACTGGAAGACTGAAACCTTATCAAATTCTGTCAGCTCCTCCCATAGCCTGCTTCCCTGCTGAGAAGGTGCATTTACTGCCTTTCCACTCATCCATTACATAGGGCAGTATGACAGTTACCGGGGGAGGGTGGACAAGATCAGGAGGACAGAGTGCAGAGAAAGCTACTATTACAGAGGGCTGTAATTCACTCTGGGTGTATTTTCTGCTCTTATCAGTTACAAAAGGGAATGGGACCAATAGCTACTCAAAAAAAGGATGAGATAGCTGTGTAGTATTAAGTAGGTGTGGTTTGCTACCCAGTCTCTGAAAGAAGAAAGGGGAGGTGAGCTTGTGTATGTTCATGAGAGAGACCAGCTGGTCGTTGCTGGAAATGCCTACAATCCAGAAAAATGAATGTTGGAGAGCCTACAAACCAAGTATGAGGCTTCTAAATGCATGAGAAAGAAAACTGCAGGGATTTAGTAAATATGCACATATTGATTTTTCATGCACAAAGGTTTCCATAGATTTTAAATGTTCCTAATTTAAAACAGCAATGTAATATAAAACTAATAAAATATTAGTAGCTTGGAAAATATCAACTCATTTGTTCATTAACCCTATTATTTTGCTTTTTTTTCAGAGCTAAAGAGAACTAATGTAAGATCTCCCCAATCTGCAGTTTCCTCAATGTAGAGCCTAGATTTGGAAGATATTGTTCATAAATGGGAGAACAGTGTTCCCAAGGAGACATGGATCTCACTTGGCAAGAGATCTTCTCTATCACTGTAAGTTTCTATTGGTCCTCCTAGCATAAAATGTAAACTGGCACCTATCAAACTTTTGGGGGGAAAAAGTGTAAAATTTCATTAAATCAGTCACACTTAGTTTTACTGGAAATCTCTTCACCTGCACACATAGTTCCCACCTGCACACTCTGAGTTCCCACAATTCATTGTGCACTGGTGTCAGAATTTTGAATTTAGAGTTCTGTCTGAATGGCATCACAAACTGTCCTATGATTAAAAACTAGGACAAAATGTGTTAACCAAAGTATTTGCATATGTACTCAATATTTTATATAACTTTAAGCCTTCGAATAAGTATATTGTAAAATGATGTGTTTTACTTGCGGGAATGCTGCCTTCCAATAGGTGGCGATGTAGAGGTATTGTTCCATCTTTCCATTTGCATATTTCCCAGAGTTCCATGCATGGCCTTATAAGTGTCCTCACACCTCCTAGGTGCTCTCCCAAAGGAGAAACAATACCCTTCTTTTAAAGCGTAACTGCACTTTTTAAAAACTTTTGGCACGTCAGAGTGACATATCAAAAGTTTTGATTAGTAAGGGTTTAGGTTCAGCAGCACTCACCTGCGAGCTGCGTCCCTTCGGCTGTCTTCTATGCCTGCCGGCTCCTCTTGGTATATGTATATATATCTGAGCATCTGCCTTCTGCTGCCAAGAGGAGCCAACATACAGCCGAAGTGGCGCAGTGCTCAGGTAAGCGCTACAGCCTCTTTATTTCAGCGAACAGTGTGGGGTCTCAGCATCTGGACCCACACTGATGAAAACCTTTGACCCACCTTTCTGCCATTTTAAAAGTTTTTAGAAAGTGCAATTACTCTTTAATGGGATTTTCCCATTACCTAAAATTTCTCCACAACCACTCTGTACACTTCCTGACTGCTGCTTACCATGACATGTGACTGCTACAGCCAATCACCGGCCACAGCAGTGATCTTCTATAACCAGTGATTGGCTGCAGCAGTCATATGTCCGGGTAAGCAGCAACCAAAAAGCACAGAGTGGTTGTGGAGCAATTTTAAGTAATGAGAAAATCCCTTTAAGGCCTCATGCACACGGCCGTGACGGGCTCCGCAAGCGGAATACCAAAGCGGAGTCCGTCACGGCGCCCCCCCCGCCCCCAAAGACTCCATACTTACCTCCGGATCCGCTGCACGAAGTCTCGCATGACGCTCCGGCGTGCTTGCGCAGTACAGCGCTTGGTGCGCTGGCAGTGTCATATGATCCGCCGGCAGCGTCATATGACGTGCTCGGCGGTGGGTGGGGCGCGTATTTACGCTATACTTCCGCTGTGCTGCAGCGGAAGTATAGCGTGACGGGACGCTTCCACTGACTACAATGGAAGCCATCAGCGGGTATACCCGCGGCAAATAGGACATGCTGCGGGTAACTTCATGCTGTGGAATTCCACAGCATGTACATTGAGCGTTTTGCGCGGCGGAAATACAGCCGTGGGAATTAGGCCTAATGGTTTGAATCCGACTAATAAACATCACATCAATTACTAACAAAATGTTACTGATGAACTTTTACTAAATACTATTATCATTCCATAATAACGATAAGTATTTAATTTTCTCATCCAGGGCATGGATTCATACCCAGAACCCTCATATGACATTGCGACTGGATATCAAACACCTATGTTACCCTTTCCAGGATGCAGCTTTGGCAGTTTCCCAAGAGATGGCCTTGTACCGAATGCAAACAATAATACACCAATCTGCAATCAATCTTACATAGACTGTCAAGCCCAGAATGTGGCAACAACCACCATGACTTCTGCATATGGTCCAACATCATATACGGGAATGTTAATCTCATCAAGTATCTCTCCGATGGGCGCAATAAATCACTATCCACCAAAGCACATACCACCTACGGCAATGAATGCACCAGGAGACCAGGTGATCATGCCTCAGCCTTACCTGGACAGCGTTACTTCTCTCTACCTACCCTCCAAAAACCATGATGACTTTGAATCGGATTCTGGTTTATCTTTGAACTTCAGTGATGGGGAATCGATAGAAATAGAGAATATAGACAGCCAAAGGCTTCACCCTGAATTCATGGAAATACTTCCACAACATGCCTACCAAAACCAATATCCTTTACCACCAAATCTCACACAACCTGTTCAAGAAAACATGTGTGAAGCACACACCTACTTCACATCCCAGACCCAAGAACTTGTCTGCAGTAGGGATGAGCGAAGGGCAGTCGCAATGCAGATCCCGTTCCCCACAGACAGGATAGTCAATCTTCCCGTGGAGGATTTTAATGAACTTCTGTCACGCTACACATTGACTGAATCTCAGATGGCTTTGGTCAGGGACATCCGTAGACGTGGCAAGAATAAAGTAGCTGCTCAGAACTGTCGTAAGCGCAAGATGGAGAACATTGCCATCTTGGAAAAAGAAATTGGGGCCCTCAGGTCAGAACGTGAAGGATTACGTAGGGAACGAGAAGAGGTGGAAACGATCATTTCTGAACTGAAAGGTAACATGAAACTACTTCAGCAAGAAGTTTATAGTATTTTACAGAATCAGGACAGCCATCACTAATCGGAAGATCTTTCGCTCCATCTGACACCAAATGATGTTTCTTTCTCGATGGAGTAGAACGGCCATTTTTTAGACTATTTTTCATCAAATGAAAAGACAAAGATACGGAAACCGTGCTGTCCTATTATTTCTGTACATATGGTCAATGTATATTAGTTGTAAGCTGTGGTCAATAGTCTGCAGTGGCCTTTCGAATGATTAAAGTGGAGCCGTAATCAAACAGGTGACCGTAGATTTAGTGCGTAGGAGCTGAAACTCTGCAAAGTGCAACAATCATTAGACATCATTAATTGTTGAAGTGTCAACATGTATCAAAACGATGACCGACCTCAGCTTGTTCCTGAATTCCTCCTTGCATCGTGAGTTAATATTTGCCTTTGTGATCATTAATCTCGGTGTAGTTAAAGGACCATACACATGGACGCGGAAGTGACTGCATGTTAATGGAAGAACCTTGAGGAACCACAGAATGTCAAATGTATGTTGTTTTATAGGAAAGATCTAATGACATCTTCTACATTTGTAAAAGAGTTCCGTAACTAAGTTAATAAATGAATGTGTATCGGTGAATGCTATGAAATAACACAACTTCAGCCACAATGTTTTGTACCATAAGGACCAGACACTTTGTAGGGATTTTACCCATGTGGTGCTTTTACTACCCTATTTTTTTTCCTTCAGCTACCAAAATTAATTTTGCAGATATTTTTTCCATGACATATAGGGCTATTTTTAAATATCTTTTTCACTGACTTTTTTCCCCATTTTTCAGTTTTATGGGTGGTAAAAATTATTTTTTTTAACATTTATAGTTGTTTTTTTTTAATTATTATATTTACGCTAAAATAAAGTATGGGAATGGGCTCCTCAATTTGTTTCGATATATAATATGTATGGTTTAGGATTATGGGGCGCATGCGAGGAAGGTTTTAGTTGGTGTCAGCTTTGGGTCATTCTTTTTTTTTAATGTAATATTTGTATTTTATTCTGTAATTATTTTGACCATCTATATTCCCCATGACGCCTTATAAGACCTCTGGGAGTCATTCACATGGGTCTTTTTTTTTTGTTACATACTTTTTCACTGTAGCTGGGGCAGCCATAGGAGCCCCAGTAACATCCCCCTGTAGCAACTACTAGAACCCTGCAGCTCTGCTGTAACAGCTGGCTCCCGGCGGTCACATGATCGCCAGGTCGCGTTGTGGAAGAAGCACTTCCACTTTCACTACTTAGTACATAGAGCTCATTGAGTGCTATGTACACGGGAAAGCTGTGACTATCAGGTGAGAACCCCACATGCTCCTGCTTGATTGCTGGAGAAGAGGCTTCAATCCCGTGCATATTTTTGCTATCGGCCAAGATTAAAGCCCAGGACCAAGCACCGTCTCAAGGAGCGACCCCCGCAATTAGTAAGTCTCCTCCTACATTTTACATTCATTTATGAATTGCACGAAATTTCCTGTGAGCTAAGTCCTGTTTTCTTCTTTTACTTTTGTTAATTATCCTGGACTGTAATATACCTTCTGGTGTTTGCACTGCTTGCTCTCCATCCTGATAGATATAGCATTATTCCTCTTACTATCCCTGTAAGGACTTTCTCGCAAGCCTACGGTCAGCTCATCTGAGCGTGTCTGAGGGGCCCAAAGGGGAGTCCAACATTTTTAAACCATCACCATTATGTTACGTTTTTTTCCCCTTTGGAGCATTGTCCCTTTAATATATTTGTCTCTAAATGCTCCATAGGATAACTTCATCCATTTCCAGGCATAAGTCAAATTGGAGACATCACTCCTTAGTCCTTAGGCCATTTCTGTGGCGTAATAAACCTTAGGGTGTTGCGATCCAAGTTTGGTATCTTTTAATAGTGGGAGGTTGCTTGTGCTGCGATTTGAATGGAAGTCGCGTTGTTCACACCAGAGGAAGAACATCTTTCAGACATGATGATAAATTTGGGAAGCGGTCTTTCCCGCCTTCATCATAGTTTGAATGACAGGCTTGTCAAAACCACGGGCTCTTGGCACCATGGCTTCAACCACACTATTAAACAAAGAGTGGACAAACTCAGGTGGCACACGTGTCCTTTTAAGTGATCTCAAAGAGGGAGGGGCCACAGTGTCAATAGGCAGATCAATGAGGTCTGTGTGCCTGGTGCAATGACAATCCCTGGTAGGCCTTCCTGAAAAGGCAATGTACAAGGAACTGGAATTCCGTCCAAGGAATTACTAGGGCATCTTCGGATGATCTGTGGGGAGTCCAGCCACCAGATCGCGTTAATGTGGAGGTAATCACATCTTGCAATTGAGAGTTCGCTGATTTCTCTCAGCAGGAGAAAATGGCCCACTGGAAAGGCCACGCATGCAACTGCCTAAGGCCTCATGTCCACTCAAAAATACAATCCGCGCAGAATCTGCCGCAGATTTGCTTTAAATGGCATTTTTTCGCATGCAGATATCCGCACACATAGCTATCAATGTGATAGCAATGTTGGCGATCCGCGGCAAATGGAGCATGCCGCGTTTTTTCTCCCGCGCATAAAAAACACAATTCTTTTAAAATGCCATCCTCGGGTGCAAAAATCAATTTAATGGACCCGCGGATGGCAATGATTCCCTATGGGCAAAATCCGCAGCGGAATCCGCAATTCCATTTACCCTGTGGACATGAGGCCTAAATGAGATGGCCTCAAAGGATGAGACCATCAGTCCCAGGACTCATGCAGTGGCCAATGGGACTGCAAGCGAAACTCAGCCCTGTATTATGTCAAATGATAGACCCAGAAAAAGCAGACATTGAGATGGTGAGAGGCAGAACTTGGGGTCATTTGATAAATAATCCACCTGAATCAGGATGTGTGCAGAGGGATGTTGAAACTGTACAGATTGTTCAAGAGGGCCATCACACATGCCAGAACCTTCGTGAAACCACAGGGGCCATGACTAACCCAAATGGCCGTCATGAATAGTCCGAGTGGATGGCAGAGCAGTTAAATCTGGTCTGTTCCCCCTCATTGCTAGGGTAAACAGGGAGAGTAGTGGCAGCCCTTAAGTGCCATAGTCAGGAAAACTGAAGCCCAAAAGCAGGAAGAGGTCTGCTTCCTACCAACACCAATCTAAAACTGGCTAGCTTGGTGAGGCTAGGAAGAACTACCCCCTTCTTTGGTTAGTGTCATCCTCCTTGTGGCAGTAGCTATACCCAGGCTGTGTCCCCCAATGCATTGATTTCAATGAGCTGCACTTAAAGGGGTTGTCCCGCGGCAGCAAGTGGGTCTATACACTTCTGTATGGCCATATTAATGCACTTTGTAATGTACATTGTGCATTAATTATGAGCCATACAGAAGTTATCAAAAGTTTTATACTTACCTGCTCCGTTGCTGGCGTCCTCGTCTCCATGGTGCCGACTAATTTTCGGCCTCCGATGGCCAAATTAGCCGCGCTTGCGCAGTCTGGGTCTTCTCCTGTCTTCAATGGGGCCGCTCGTGCAGAATGCCGGCTCCGTGTAGCTCCGCCCCGTCACGTGCCGAATCCAGCCAATCAGGAGGCTGGAATCGGCAATGGACCGCACAGAAGAGCTGCGGTCCACGGAGGAAGAGGATCCCGGCGGCCATCTTCACTGGTAAGTATAGAAGTCACCGGAGCGCGGGGATTAAGGTAAGCGCTGAGCGGGTTTTTTTTACGTCCCTGCATCGGGGTTGTCTCGCGCCGAACGGGGGGGGGGGGGGGGGGGGTTGAAAAAAAACAAAACCCATTTCGGCGCGGGACAACCCCTTTAAGTTACAACTACCAATCACTTCACAAAGATCGGAGCAGAGACCTCTGCTCCGACCACTGTGTATTTGCCCCGCTGTCAGTGGGTGCACAATCAGCTGATCGGGCAGAATCCTGAGCAACAGACCCCCTGCCAATCAACTTATCAATAGTATTCTCGCTGGAAAACCTTTTTAATGATGCTTTTCTACAGTGTTGCTTAACAAATAAGCTATAGACCAGTTGTCATGATTGGAGCATTGGATCTGTGGAGCTGAGAACTACTGAGAATCTAGTTTTAAGTATCTACTTGAACATATAGGTTTGGGTATCAATATAATGGCTGTGCGTTAGAAGGAAAAATCTCAGTTATGGTGCTGACATGACTAGAACAGTCCACAACAGCATTGGGGAATATGCCGACCTGGAAATCCACATCTAAGTGCAGATTTTGATGCAGAATTGCTGGCAGAGCTAGCATTGCTGATTGATACTGAATATTCCAGCCAGTATGTGAAGCAAGCATGTCATAGTTCAACATACGTCGCTTTTTTTTTTTTCCTTACAAAGGCCAGCACTAGACTTATCTGACACCAAATTACAGCTACAGAAGTGGTTTTTTTTTTTTTACATGGAATACTGTACATTTACACATACTAATTGCGTGAAATCATAATGTCCCTCATTAAGGCCTATTTAGAGATGGGACAAATGTCAGGCAGACAATGCTTGACACTCATCCCTGCACATATACTAGCGCGGGTGCTGCTGCCCAGGAGCTAGTATGGCTGGCTCACAGCAGGGTGGGTGGAGATTTCACTCCTTGCTTCCTCCTCCTCCCTCTATTGACTTACCACCAGCCGTTAGTATTAAACGGCCGCTACATTAAGTCAGTGGAGAGGGGCGGGGAGAGCGAGGAGTGAAATCTCCTGCAGCCACCCCACTGTGAGCCAGCGATAACAGCACAGGAGTGTATATGGGGGACCAGTGTCTGGCATTGTTTGCCTGATGTTCGGCCCGTCTAAATGGGCCTTTAGCTGAAGTAAACTCTGCATATGTTCCATGCAAGGAATCTCTAGCTAGCAGAATTTGAACTAGTGTGAAGAAAAACCATTGTCTTCACCAGACATGCGTAAAGGCCCATTTACATTGGACGGCTATCGGGCAAATGATGCCGGACAGGCGTGCCGTGTCTCCACGCTCCTGCACAGGAGCTAGCACAGCTGGCTGGTTCATGGTATGGCCAGGAGGGTGAGGGTGGTGCAGTGTAGATGTCTCCTCTCGATCGAGACTAAACAAATGCCATTTAAACTGAATATTGAACTACCGCGTGCCCGTTTTTATGTCGGCTGAAATTCCGTGATAAACGCAAGTAAAAAAAATAGTGCACAACCGCTACATGTTCACATGTGATTATTGCACAATTGCTTGTTTGAACACATTGAGAGATAACCGTTGTGTTAAATGGGCCTTAATTTCCCCTTTTCCAAGTTGTGATGACAGCCAACTCAAATATGCATATGGGGACTCCTTCACATGGGTGCTGGGATTTTTGGCCAAATAGTGTATCGAGAGGCATTTTCCGTTTTAACGCGAAGGCCTGTGGTGGCAAAGGACTAAAACCCCACCCCTTCTCTGGCCCTTGCTGGCTGCATGTAATGAGGGGGCAGGATCTAGTGTGCTACTACAGGACCAGCCGGTGTAGGAACTGCCTGTAGAAAAAACCCCATCTGATGCAAATGATGCGCTGGAATCTAATGCATCAGATGGACTTCAGCCAGTGTTTTATTGTGATAAAATTGCAGTGATAAAAACTTGTGAATGCCTGCGGGTCAGGAGGATCACCCCTGGGAGAATGAGCTTTTGGCTGACTGTTTAAAGTCCAGTCATCCCAAGTCTGGCTGGTCAGTAAAACTATGATGGTAGCTATAAATGTCAAGGCAGGCAAGGCATTATGGATTGCTCCTGCTCAGAAAAAAGTTACCTATTCTGCATGAAAACCAGGAAATGGTCACAGACCAAATATGCTATCCTTACCTTGTGCCTCATGACCACATCACAGAAGACGTACCAAATCATGATTTGGGGAGGTACAACTAGATGGGAGGATTTACTAGGTTGAGGTCCTTGTCTTGGCTTTGAACATGTAAATTCTGAATGTACTCAATTCTTGTGCTATTGTAAGTCTTACAGATTGTTTCCTACTTTACCTGAAACCATTTAGTTTAAAAAAAAAAAGGGAACCTGTCGCTTGGGGAAGCATACAGTAGGAACAGACCTGCTTATTCTAGTCTGTCATTACAGGACAAGTTCCAGAGCAGCAACATAGTGATGCCATTGCACTTGGCAAGACAGGAGTCCTGATTACTCATGAGTTGCCGCCTACCCTGCTGTAATTAACACTTCTATTATGTGCTGTGTAATAGCTAGAAAAGTGCCAATCACAGCAGCTCAGATCAACGGGGCATCACGATCACTTTTTCGCCCAACACAGCAACTTCTATATGTAAATATTCCAAATGTAATACTTGCCCCATAACACTTGTATACCTGTTACCAATTTACGCTGCCTACAATCCAGGGCAGCATGAGGTACCTCACAGGTTCCCTTTAGGAACCAAGGAAAGCTGGTATTTAAACCCCTATGAACTTCATATTTCAGCAGGACTTTCCATGTTCTGAACCCATCCAACTTTTTAATGATTCATTTACAGTTCTTATCAATATAAGCCACAGAAATATTTGTTTTTTTCTGTGGTTATTTTTTTCCCCCTCAGCACTGAGAAGGTGCACGAGCTCCCCTTGTGAACACATTTGGAGATGCTTTGCAGCAGGCATATGGGCCACGAGGACCTGGAAATACGAACATCTATGGGAGAGTTCTATGCATATGTAACCTTTACAGATGCGAGTTCTGGCCATCATATTCCATCACCATGTGCAGACTGACAGGAGGAGTGCTGTGTAGGTAAAGGGACACTGTCATGTAGGGCAGTTCTGTTATCTTGCTGCCCCATAGATTTTAGCTGTATATTGTTTTACTATGCAGATATTTGGCATCTGGTGAAGCCTTTAGCAGCAAACACTTTTGAGTACACTGCTGCCTGATCAGTGAATTACTAAAAACTGGATGTACAAAAAAGTTAAAAATCTTTATTTAAAAATTAAAAGTTCATAAAATAAAAAGACGTATATCTGGATGGAGTAGGTGCACCAGCTTCACATCATGTGCAGACAACAGCGACACAGGACTCAGCATCTTCTAAAACCTATAAAGACAGGAAAAAAAAAAGTTTACAATTTCATGAAAAGTTTATATATCTCCATCTATCTTGCAGCTGAGATGAAAGGGATAGGGTTCTTGGCTAGTGTGGCATCTACTATCAGTGCTAGACCAGGCAGGTGTTCTTGTAGCATAATGCCAAAGACTAGCATTTATTAGTGTTTGGTAGGACCATCCATACATTTGTGGTCACCTGAATGCAGGGGGAGTCTAAGACAGTGTGTAATTCACATCAACTGGGGCTGTTTCCAGGATACCGCCTTTATAGAAATAGCTAGGATTAAAGTATGTGCATCTTACAAGATAGCAAGATGTTAAGTACCACCATCTCACCTTAAAATCCATAGTCCATGACATCAGTTCCAGGTCTGCAGTCAGGTCAGCAGTGGGCCAAGGCGTGTTGAATCGTCACCTGAAAGGCAAGTCTGAGTTATCAATATGGATTTACATCATATTCTTTAGTGCCGACCTACCACTGCTCTGCAGCATTTTGGATGCTACACCATCTGCAGGTTGATGCTACAGCTATAAAGGACTTTTATTCAGGTTTCCATATTCAGGCATTTGGCCACAAATAACGGTTCATATTAAGAGAAGTCAACAAGCAAACACTAATGTCTATTCCAACTGATCACAATAAAGTGGTCCGACTCCAACACAAGTTATAGTAGGAGCTCACCGCTGCAAGGGGCAATGAGTTATGGAGATAAAGAAAGTGAACGGAGCACATGCATTCTGCACGAATGATGGTCTATTTGCAGCCTCCGTCCAGCACAGCTGACTTCTATATCTCAGCAGAACAAGTTCTACAAAGTAGTAGTCACAAGTTTCCAGGTAATGTTTGTTTAAATGCAGCTAGGGCTTAGACAGGAGGATTTCCTGGAAACTGTTTTCATGGAATGCAACAGAGAAAGGCTCCATAGGGAAACATGGGCTACAAAAGCTCATGAGTCACATGCATACCATGAAACCTGTGAGGTTTTTGACTCCCAATTTCGCATGCTACAACACATTGCAAATCTGAAGGAACCCATAGGAAAGCATGGGCTTTTCATACATGCCATTTGTAGCATTGTTGCAACGTGAGAACATTACATGACTGTTGCCCGTATGAATGAGGCGACAGACTGAAATCGCATGCAGTGTTGATCTAAAGCCAAGATTGATCGAAAAAAGGAAAGATTATACAGCAGCAACTTCTCTTCTGTAGCCAACTTGATGGGTTAACACATCTGCATTGAAGCTTCTGTGATCTTAACTTAAAGGATATGTCCACATTCACGGCATAAGTGCTTGATCGCTAAAATGCATCTAACAAGCAACTGTGCAAAAGCTCAATGGAGGATTGCATTTGTGTCTATAGGTCCTATGCAGATTTATACATCTCCCTTCCATCTGGCTCCTACTTTTTTGCCAACAGTAAGTACATTAGATAAAGTCGTGGACAGATGGAAGGGAATATGACTGCAGACTGACTAATGCAGGGTTTGCTTGTAGTCCACTACCAGGGGCTGACCACCAGTTTTCTTCCAGATCTATTGGACAGTTACTTCTTTAGATGCACTGCAGAAGTTGCAGAGGTGACATAACTAAGACCTTTCATATTCATGCACAATGCCTTTAAAAATTAACAAGTTTAGCAAAACTTTAACAGAGCTTAATAGTATAAAATAGCTTCTGGTACAAACTGCAGCTCTGGTGTGAATCGTCCAGTTCCAGGGCCCTCTGATTTTACCTTTGCCACAGTACTTGGGCCATCTGATGCCCACTGTACATTGGTAGTGCATCAGTAATCTGCTTGTGTAGTGTCTGGACTGCCAATGCACAGTGAGTGCCGCTACCTACCTTGGAAGACCAGAGGAGCCTGAAACTTGAAAATCCATGCCAGAGAGCCAACAGGCTAGTAATAGAATAAAGTTAGTCCCTCTGGGACCAGAGTGCTGCTTTAACTAGAAGATTAAAGTAACCAAAAGAAAATTTGAACAGTATGTAGCACAAAGTGCATTGAAATTCATGAGCGATCCATCCTTTTGCCTTAGTGGAAGCTAGAATTAGCATGTACATTGAATAAGAATACCACTAAGTGGGCATAAACTGCAGTTTCCTACAAATATAACTCAAACCACTAAGCCTGTATAACTGATGTCACAATATAGTACGGAAGAAAAGTCTGTTCTTACCTACAAGCAAGGTAACAAAACTGTCCCTTCTGGCTGGTACTGCATGCTAGGCTTGCCTGCCTCTGGTCTGCCTCCTTCCGATGTGCTGAGGAATCCCTTTCATTTTGCTATCTCACTGGATGTCACCTATGCTTAGAAGTAGCAAAACTGGGCTGAGCTGGAGAGAACATCTTTCTTGCTAGCAGTCTCTGGACCCATGTGCTATTGCGGCTGTTCCTGAACTGTCTTCGTCTTCCAATGCCACGCTAGCTCATCTTGCATATGACTTTCCAAGGCCTCCATGTCAAACCAACCCTAAAACTGAGTTACAGGAACTGTTCATGAGAGCACAACCCCAGTGCTGACCTGCCAGTTATAATGGGAGTGAATGGCTGTTTTACTAGCCCTGCTTACAGGACCCACATTAGATGCTGTAGGCCTACAGCTGCCAGGTCATATCTTCAGTGACGTTATAGACTAGCACAGATGTCCACGGTGCGGTTCTGCACACATGTGGAGTTCCTTCATAGACATGAAGCTGAAGGGGTTGCCAAGAACTTAGGGCATCAATACTTGATTCCCTGCACTGCCATCAGCATGGAAACCAATTGCACTGTCCATACTGCAGGCACAACTGCCACTCCATTGATTAGGAGCTGCACTGCCAACCTGGGCTGCTGCAGTACAATCAGCACAACCCACTTCTATACTGACAGCAGTGCCAGGGATCTCCCCCAATCATGTACTGTGGACCTATCAGGATAGGTAATCAATAGAAAATACCTGAAGTCCAGAATAACCCTCTTTACACAGTTAAAGGGAACCCATCCCCAGCCTAGCCATATGGTGCCGTTAGGCTAGAGGGAACCGGGTGCTTTTCAGAGCATCATGCACATGCCATTCTATACAAGTCTATGGGAGAGCATGCATGGGACTCTGAAAAGTGAGGCGCTTTTAGCCAATGGCAGGCACCAGGACAGGTTAGAGGCTCCCTTTAGTCTGTTCAACTGTGGTTGATTTCTATAAGCTTCTGGTACATTTGAGGCTCAAAGTCCAGTAAAGTTATACAAATCCCATGTTCTTGCTGCATAGAATGCTAATAGTCTCAATGCAGGCCATTTGATTTTTCTACAATTTTAGTTCTAGTACTCATCTGGATTTCTGTTAACCAAGCTTCTCAAACTCTTCTGCCCCACAATGAGTCTAGAAGTAGACGTGTGGAATTTATTTCCACCGTCAACCCATTCAGACTGTAACTCACAGCCTCACTTCACCTCCCTCTCCAAAAAAAGGAATGTCTTCTAAATGCAGAAGTATAAAAATGGCACATTTATTATAGAGTCATGATGCAGTTTACAGTTTGAACAGCCAAAAAATAAAATAAAAATTATATAAAAAGTCCTATACAATAAAACCCACTCCTAGGAATGCTTGACACTGTCACAAAACAAACTCAAAGTCTTCATAAGTAAATCATGAACAGTTCTGTGTTTTCCTCACACGTAAATTCTGATTTGCTAACATTTCTTCATGTAGCAGCTATGCCCTGCCACAACTGTGCTTGGCTGACTTGAACTTGTGTAGTAACCTGTCGCTTGCCTGGCTCTCCTCTCTGGCTAAGCATTGTTTCCTGTTGAATAATATGGGACAAGTATGTTAAATCTACACATACTTTTCACATCTGAAATTTAAAAGGCAGTTTCCTATTCTGTGCGTAGCAAGAATCACCAATTCACAAGATTGCCTGCAAACATACCTCCGTTAGAAGCGTCTGCCACCTCCATAATTGCTGCTTCCACCATTGCCACCACCATAACCACCTAAGGCAGAACAGGGCGTTAGAGAAAAAAAAAATCCTCCTATTAAGACTAACTAAAAACTTTACTACTTTAGTCGAGCTTTGATTCACTTTTACAGCGTACTCCTTTCAGGCGACTTCAAAATGAGGTGTGTACATGAGTAGCAGCACCAGTTCTGGCCATTATATCAATTGCGTATGGATTTCTCTTGTTAGTTCCTGCTATATACACCAAATATGAAGAAAACGTCAGATTCTGCTCCCTCTCAAACAGTATGCCATACTGGACATAGTGCCGATGCAAGGAGAGCAAGATCCAAAAGCATTAGCTGCAGCAGCCCATGATTTTGCTTCCCCTCTCCATGGACTGCCTCTGCAGCGCCTCTTTATAGACTGCATACAAGTTGAACTCTGAATGAGCCAACAGTCTGTCCCATGCAGCATATCTAAACTAAGTAAGGTGTAACTAATGCATTAATTACCGCCGCCACCACCACTGTAAGGTCCAGAATTCCTTCCACCACCATAGTTGCCTCCTTTCATGGGTCCAAAATTGGAAGAGGACTGGTTATTGTAGCTGCCAAAGTCATTGTAACCTCCGCCACCTCCTCCTCCTCCTCCACTGCCTCCGAAGTTACCTTAAAAAAAAATAAGACAAAATAAGCTCAGGTGTCCTAAAGTTTGTCAAAGAATTACTTCAGTCTCAGTATACACACTTACCGTTGCCTCCACCAAATCCACCGCCACTTCCTCCATTGTTGTAGCTGTCATAGCCACCGCCGCCACCACCACCACCATTTCCTCCATATCCACCACCATGGCCTCCTCCATAGCCACCTCCTTGGCTTCCACCGTATCCCCGATTGCTGCTGCCGCCACCTCCACCACCGCCATATGGTGGGTTGCTGCCATATCCATCATTACCAAACCCGTTGTAGTTATCGCCTCCATAACCACCGCGTCCACTGAAGCCACCTGAAGACAAACATGATCAGATTTTTGTGTTCTTGTCGAGATCTAGATTATATAACAGATATACTCAAGACACTTACCACCCCTACCGCCAAAGTTTCCTCCACCACCACGTCCTCCGCCATAATTATCGTTTCCACCAAAGCCACCGCGTCCACTAAAGTTTCCTCCGCCACCACCACCGCGACCTAGTGAAAGGGTAACATTGTTAATTTTATTAATACTTAAAGACTTAATTGGGCTGACAGGACAGGCACACAAAACTAATCTGTGAGGTCCCTAGAGTTTTAGGATACTGTAACCCTTATGGATAGTAATGGACCACCAAGATGTGGTGTCACCAGCACTATAATGGGAACCTCCTGATTAGTATGTTCAGAACCTTACTAGTAAGGCAGTCTAGACACTCACCTCTTTGAGTAGAAGATGCTGCCATCTCTTGCTTGGACAAGGCCTTCCTTACTTCACAGTTGTGATCATTAATAGAGTGGTATTTCTGAACTGAAGACACAGAAAGTGGTGTTATTGCACAGGCGCAGGTAAATGCCGTAATGGTGAATCAAAAGCTGCGCCACTTACTGACAATCCTGTCAACTGAATCGTGGTCTTCAAATGTGATAAAAGCAAATCCTCTCTTCTTGCCGTTGGCGCGGTCTGTCATCACCTCTACCACATCGATCTTTCCGTATTTCTCAAAGTAGTCCCTTAAGTGATGCTCTTCTATGTCCTCCTTGATGCCCCCAATAAAGATCTTCTTTACGGTGAGGTGTGCGCCCGGCCTTTGAGAATCCTATAAGAAAAACACTGTTAGATCGCGCACTAAAGGGCCTTGAACACAAAGTGACTGCCAAAAAAGCCAAAGACGTTCAAATGAGTGAAAATAAATAACTGTTGCATTTATAACAAATAGTATACTTTGTTTTATGCAAGTTAAAAAAAAAGTCAGTTTAAATACTGATTGTTCAGTCGTTTTCATTCATTTTCATTCACTTATAAAGTGAATGAACGAGCCAACAATCAGCAGGTTCTAAACAGACTGCGAGACTATTGCACTTTACAGTATTTTGGGTTTAGACACTTACTTCTCTGGAAACTGCACGTTTAGGCTCCACCACACGGCCGTCTACCCGGTGGGGTCTGGCGTCCATGGCAGCATCAACCTCTGACACGGAAGAATAGGTGACAAAGCCGAATCCACGTGAACGCTTGGTGTTCGGATCTCTCATGACCTACAAAGTAAGATAGATTAATTGCATGAAAAAAAAAAAGAGCCAGCGTACAGGTTGAAGAGGATATCTGGTCTAGAAACCCCATTCCCAAACCCCCACACTACAGGAAGCCCTAGTTTGGGGCCTGTTGTCCTCTGCAACAGCTAATGGATACCATACAGTTCAGAGCAGCTGTGCCTCGTGTAGCAACTTACTCCATTCACTTGAATGGGGCAGAGGCAGTCAGTGAGGGTCCCAAGTGGTAGACCCCCACCGATCTAATATTGACCACCTATCCCCAAGGACAGCTCATGAACATTACGCTTAAAGGGGATCTCGCACTTCTAGCCATTTTCAGACAGCACCATACAGTGCACAGCAGCCCGAGTTGCTATTGCAGGCCAAGTCCCATTCACTTCAACAGGATTCAGCCTGCAGTACCAACCAGGGCCACTGTGCACTGCATGGAGCTGTTTTAAAACAGATTAAAGAGGATTCACACTTCTAAGGACACATTCACACATGGTGACTTTTGGTGCAAATCTGCACCGAAAGCGACAGCATAATTTACTTCCTGCAGCAGATTTCCCCTTTTCAACTGCAGGGGGGAGAAATCTGCAGCAAACAGGCAACAGTAATGCAAAATAGGATGCAGATTCTCCACACCAAATCAGCCATGTGCAAACGCACCCTAAAGTAGCTCCCCCGGACTTTACTAGGAGGTTAGGTCATCAGTAACCCCCACCATCCCTTTAAAAATGGCCGCTCATAGAGTCCAGCCACATGGCATAATGGGGTCTGCACTCATTCCTGTGAATGGGCACAGAAGCTCTCATTCAGATTGAAGGTCGTCCTTTGTGTGACCCGGATGTCCGTGGGCCGCACCTAGCATCACCCCTGTAAACACCCTCAGTATCAGGACCCACAGATATAGTGTATCACTCACCACACAGTCGGTCAGGGCTCCCCATTGCTCAAAGTGGTTGCGCAGACTGTCGTCGGTGGTCTCGAAGCTCAAGCCCCCGATGAAGAGCTTCCGCAGCTGCTCGGGTTCCTTAGGTGACTGCAAGTAGTAAGAAACCCGTCACTTTCCCTCACACACAGGAAATCGCGGACATACACTGCGCGGCAGCCAATCACAACGCTACTTTCGCATAGCAACCGCGGCTAAAAATAAGAGCTGAAGCCTGATTGGTTACTGTATGCACGTGATCCGATCTATAAATAGAACGGCCGCCGCTATAGCGGGCAGCGAGGCGTCGGGCACGTGGTGAGAGAACTAGGCCGCACAAGATGGCGGCACACAAAGCCGGCTGCTGACTCATTGCGCAAGCACCCTCTACCCGCGGATTAGTTTATCCCCCGGCTTATCAACTACTCGAGCCGCCATTACTAACATAAAACAAGTGTCGCCAGCGCCTGCTCGCACAAAGCGCTGAGAAGAAAAAAATAAAATAAAATTTCCGAAGCATCCGCGCCGCTCCGGTCTCCCCCTCAGTTCACAGTAATCCCGCCGTCTCAGAGCACTGCACCTCACCTCTCCCTTGTGCATGATGTCCGCGATCAGTGTCCTCCGCTGCGCCACAAACCAGACGCAAGACCTGCGAGTACAGAGGGAAGGCCAGACAAAAAAGCACTTATTTAGTCACTTGGACACGCCCACAACCTTTCCCATTGGCCTCTATCGACTTCCGCCTTCTGTGATTGGCGAAAGCGTACCTCGTACTTTCTCTCCGATTGGAGGAGCGACGAAACCACGCCTCTTCCTTTCGGTCCAGAGAGAGACGGGGTGACGCCTATTTCGAGTCGCAATCTCATTGGACCAGAGCTTTGTCAATCTACCGTTTGAACTCGAGGCTTGTGTAACGTACAGAGCTCGCGGCGCGGCTTTACTTGTACATGACCGGTATACTCCCCCCGTCAGGGAGTCCTGTGAGAGGAGGGGTATAGCACAACTAGTCGGCGGGAAGTTTACTGTGGCGTTAGGTAGTAAAACCGTCGGAAAGGAAATGGAGGGGGAAGTGTGGGAGGTTCTGCGCATGCGCGGTGTAGGTTGTTTTTGGCGGGGTTTGGTCGCTGCGCAGATCCTTCGGTGATATTCCGGTGCGCCCGCCTGTCACGGTTGTCGTTAGGGAAGGTGAGTTCTAGCGGGGAGCCGGAGGGGCGCGTAGAATAAACGGCTCCTCACGGCTGATAGCACGCAGTGCCGGTACTAGTGGACGGGAGGACTGATAAGAGCGAGCAGCCAATCACAGGCGGCAGGTAGAAGCGGCTTCTATCAGAGGGGGCGGGGCATAGAGCGGCTGCCGGTGCTGGGAGACGCGTGCGGAGAGCTGCAGGTACCGGGGCGACAAGGGGGAACTACTAGTCCCAGCACAGGGCACAGCCTGCTGGGGTGGCCATCTAGTGCTGCTGGAGGTTAGCCTGGGGCCGTCCGCCTGCAAGGACTCGTTCACACCAGCGGATTCGAATAGAACCCCCTGATTGCTCACATCCGCGGCTCGCGGTTCCGTTTACAATCACTGAATGGTGGAAATACGTAGGAAAACGCGTATTCGCTGAGTGCGCACAAACGCAATGCGATCTGATGGCCTTTCGTATACGCAGTGTATTTGTGCGCACAGAATGGCGCGGAGCGGGCATAAGCCATATTTATATAGTTGTGTAATACGTGTCCGTAACACGCTTACACCCGTGTGGACCGTGCCTCTGGCGGCGCTCTCGCTGCGTCTCCTGCCTTCGCGAAGCATACATGTTTTATAAAAGCGTATCTCTCGCTGTATCCCCCGTCTACGGCTTCCCTGCGTTCGGCGCCCGCGGTTGCCATTCCCTTTCATCATTGCGCCGCCCGCTGCTTGTGTGTTTACACTTATTTGGTATCCGGTAACTTATGTTTATCACACAGCGCCGTGTGAGCGCGGTCGGCGTATTTTGATCGTAATTCCATTTGGGGAGACCTAAGTCTTCAGGCAGATCTTGTAGGCGTGATGGCGGTTACACATTAGCGTTGGATCCTCCGCTCGGCGGTTCTGTCACCGATGCGGCTGCAAAGACTAGAATAAAAAAGCGTTCCGTGCGAGGCGGCTGCTTCAGTCCGCAAACCAGGAGGCGGGCGGACGCCATTATAGTCAATGGGGACCGCCTGGTGCTGTACAGGACCGCTCGGCCGTGGGGATTCCCGCTTTCCGAACGGAAAGGTAAAGCGGAATCCCCAACGCAGGTGTGAAACCTCCCGTACGCCACAGAAGTCGCTGCAGCCTCGGCATCCTTCTGTGCAAGAGCTGATGGCCGCGTCCGTGCCGGCGGCGGTAACGCACTGAGGCCCAATGTCAACGGGCGGATTTGAATTGTGGACGTTCTGTAATTCAAGCGTTCCATAGGGAATCGCGGGCGTCCGCCCCTGACATAAAGCACGCGGATTCGATTTACGGACCTTCTGGTCGGAAAAACAAATTGCAGTCAATGAAGGCCGTCTGATCCGCGAGCCGTCCGCCATACAATAAATCACATACAGCACACAGACCCCCTAAAGCAGATTGGGCGGGTCACACAGGCGTGGACTGAGGGGGCCGCGTAAAAAAACGAACCGCCTCGACCTATCGTGGTCCGTATTCAGACCAGAACCACCCCTGAAAGTCTCTGGCAGCGTTAATAAAATGGCGCGTACTGATGGGGCATGTAGTGCGCTGCGGTTTTATGCACACTGAAATAATGCCATTAGTTGGGCCGCCTTATTTTTTTAAATAATGTTTGCCAAAAAAAATCCTGATGACGCCAATGTAAAAAAAAAACCGCCCGCAGCCTTCACATCCCGTGTAATTGTCGTGTGAATGAGCCCCTCTGGCTCCGGTGCCATGTTACCCATATTACACTATTAGACCGCTCACACATGACCGGATTTGGATTGCGGAATCTGTAATTGTCGCCTGCGCGGACGATCCGCGGTATTCTGCATCCATTAACAAGAATAGAGCATTGGTGTGCGCGCTCACACGAGCGGACAGCAGGAAGATCGCCGCATGCTCTATTCTTGTGCTGGTTGCATTGAAGTCAATGGAAGCCGGCCGACCCACGGCCCATCTGCAAAGTAAGGTCGCTGGGGATTATTTGGAAGGGGCCGCAAGCCTGAATCAGTGCGGCCGCCCCTCCATTCTCCGTATCCCTGGGGTCGCTCCGCCATGTGTTATACAAGGATGGCCTCTCCTAGGGAGATGCTGTCATTTAGCAATAGGAATGCCCCTTTAAGCTGCCCTGGGAGCAGAGCTGGGGTAACAACGTGTGCGTGGCGGCCGGCAATGCCTGGACTTCGGGGAAACAAAGTTGGGGGGGTATTCTTGCGACATTCTTGCGTGATTTTTTTTCTTGTTGTGAGGAGTACAAAACTCTGCGAATACGAAATCCGCTCTCATGAATGGATTTATTTACAAGTGTTTTTTCCCCTCGCGGTAAGCCCAATCTGGTGTTCCCACGGACCGCCTCGGCCATTGTTTTCAATGGGACCTTAGACCCCGCATGCACTTCCGTACCGTGTAATGATGTTTGCCATTGTAACCAATAGGAAACGCTTGCAATCCCAAGACGCACGAGAAACCCGTCTGAGGATCGCAACTTCACAGGCTGTTTTGAATGAAAAGCGCACATTGGCGGGCGCGATATCAGGCCAAGTTTCTCAGCCCGATAGCGCGCTCGCCCGTGCGGACGTAGCCTGATACCGCGATTCTAGCATCCCAATCCTTTCCTTCGGACTTCACATGCGTACTAACACACAGTCTGCGTTAGGTGGTCAGAAAAGTGGTGCTATCCCTGGATGGAAAAGTGCCTGCTTTGTGGGCGCAACACAGACGGGTTCGTTAGCCCCGGCGTCCGATTAGTCTTCTAGTAATAAAGAGGTAAGCCGTAACACACGACGGCAGGGTCAGGCCTCATTCGCATGGCCACAATGCGGCCACAAACAATCCGCAGCAGGCTTCACTATAAGGTGCAGCGCACTTCAGCCCAAACTAGGAGCCGCAAAGATCCCAAGTTAATTTCCCTTATTTTAGACATACACCGGGGCTCAGAGGGGAATATTGTTTTTTTGGGGAGGATGCTCACCAAATGGAGATCATATAACCTCCATCCAGGACCCTGGAGTCACAGCTGACCACCGAGCCACCCTCTGCCATATTTCCCCATAATGTAGGGAAGTAAGACAGTGTTCTAGAGCAGGGGTCCCCAACTCCAGTCCTCAGGGACCCCCAACAGGTCATGTTTTCAGGATATCCTACAGTAAGAACACCTGTGGCAATGTCTGAGGCACCGACAATAATTACATCACCTGTGTAATACTGAGGAAATCCTGAAAACATGACCTGTTGGCGGTCCCTGAGGACTGGAGTTGGGGAACACTGGACTAGAGGATGGAAGAAGTCCTGTACTTGCACACGGGTTGGGGTTTGCAAAAAAAGAATAAAAAATCCCCGCTCCATTGATCACATCTCATAGACAGAAGCATTTCTGTTCCTGGGGGGGCCGTCGCCTCAGCGGGCCCACGGGGTCGTAGGATCTTGGTCTCCAACTTCTTTGCCCATTTTTTGTTATCCCATGATGTGCTTATTGTACCTGTAATGTATCGTACAGCCTTGTTCACATGGTGTCTGCAGCCCCCCTCACTGGTTTCCCCAGGACACAATAACATGCAGCACCGTATTGTCCTATACAGTGCAGGACGGCCGAACGGACCCCGTTATAGTCAGTGGGGTCTTTTTGGTTCTGATTAGACGGGTTTTTATTTTCTCGATTCCATAAGAGAGCAGAAAGTATAAACCCAGCAGAGATGTGAAGGAGGCCTTCCTATCTGCAGCCCGCTGGCACCCCTGGTAGCGGGCACATAGGTGTGTTTGGGTCCCACCTGCTATTCTGGCTGGTCGCACACACCTGTGTTGTTATACGGCTCACCTGCTTTGTCTGTTATGTTTGTTAGGTTATTATGGTTCCATGGCATGATTGTAGTCTTGTAGGGGTGGATGGGGGGTCTTATCTGTTGTCTTACATGAGCTCCATTCATTCTTTGCCTCCGCCCCGCTGAGGGGGTCTTCACTCCACCCCACCCAGTCATTCACATGCTAAACTTAATCTATAGAATTCTTGTTTTTGCCTAATGCAAAACTAAAACCGGACAATCGATCAATAAGTGAAGGCAACAACTCCTTGTGTTCCAGTTTCAGTGAGCTGCTGAGATTACATTAGCACTTTATTCCTCTGATTCTGGGTTAGGATTTGGCTGGCAGGGCTTTATGTACAGCTGATGTCTGGATTTACCTGTGATTGCTGGGTTGGCCTGATATCACATGTAATGTATGTCTATGAACATGAGCTCTGGGGAGGCTTTAAGAACTTTATTTGGAAATTGCATTGTGAGCTATTTTTCCCGTACGGCGGCACACAGTTTCTCCTGGGATGCGGTAGGCGCTACGTGTGCTGCAATATGGCGCTTCCATGTAGCATTGTATTGTGCCCTACAAGGGGAGAATATCATGCAACAGAAGATGGCATTGTGCCGCTCTTTATGGAATTGTCTCATTAAAGGGGGTTTACACACTAAAGACCTCTATCCGCTATCTATAGGATTGGGAATAAATGTCTGGGGGTCTGACCTATGGGACCCCCGTGTGAGCAGATTGGTTGCACGCTTATCCACGGTTCACTTCGAAGGGAAGTCAATGCGCTCGGCTGTCTCCCTTCCGTTCCATAGAAGTGAATGGTGAAGAGTGCCTACCAGCCGCTCCACTCACATGGGGCATTGAGAGCGCACCTTTTTGGTGTTACTGAGGGTGCCAGCCGTCATACCATCAGCAATCAGACTTCTACTGTGGATGGAGGAGAAGTGTCTTTA
Organism: Eleutherodactylus coqui; assembly: GCF_035609145.1. Taxonomy (NCBI): domain Eukaryota; kingdom Metazoa; phylum Chordata; class Amphibia; order Anura; family Eleutherodactylidae; genus Eleutherodactylus; species Eleutherodactylus coqui. Next base: position 461,846,859 of record NC_089837.1, on the reverse strand, counting down.
GTGGTAAACCTCCTTACCTCTGTACGGGCGTTATACTACGGATCCGTACAACAGGCGTCCATAATACAGCCGTTGGCCGACACCTTCCAATACTGCAGGAGGGATTGTTTTTTTTGTAATGCAATTCCCACATATAATAGTTTGTAACCCGCTTTAACTATGATGACCTGATGCCGTTCCCATGTAGATCTGTCAAATGTTTTTCTTTCTTTTACAACTTAAGTTTTCCGGCTCAACCCACATCAGACGTAGATCATGGACGTCACTGAGACTACTACAGGTACAGACCACCGGCTGCCCATTGTATGCAATGCTTTGTCACATGGTTGTTTTTCTTGCAGATCCTTAGTAATCGTAGATGTAAGATGTCGCCTGCCTTCACATTGTACCAACTAGAACCGAGGTGTTCAGCTATTTTTTGCTTTCTGTTTTGGGGAAAAAATGAATTGGGCAGTGTTTTATGTGGAGGACAAAAAGGGGCGATGCTGGCATTGGGTAAGAATAACCTCGCGGCTGACTAGAGCATAGATATCCAGTTGGGCAGCCGCTTTGGATATGTTAGGGCTGAAGTCAGCGGTGGGATTCATATTTTTAATAGGTTCCTTGCTTGGCTGACTGAAATGAGTGCGAGGTGCCTGCGGCGCGAGTCGTCCCTAAAGTAATGGCCAGATAAAACCATTATACTACAAATATATATTAAAGGGGTTGTCTCGCGAAATCAAGTGGGGTTATACACTTCTGTATGGCCATATTAATGCACTTTGTAATATACATCGTGCATTACTTATGAGCCATACAGAAGTTATTCACTTACCTGCTCCGTTGCTAGCGTCCTCGTCTCCATGGTTCCGTCTGATTTCGGTGTCTTCTTACTTTTTTAGACGCGCTTGCGCAGATGGGTCTTCTCCCTTCTCGGAACACATCGCCAATTGGACGGTAAAACACACGATGAGCGCTCGCATGCGATGCAGGGTTTACCATTGAAAACAGTGGGATACACTTGCTGATCGCTGCTTTACTGAAGTGACAGGAGGCGGTTTTTGACATAAAATGCCTCGCAGCGCAGTGAAAGCGCACATATTTCTCAGCCCGATATCGCACTCGTCGGTGTGTAGGTAGTCCAAAGGGGTTGTATCAAGATTGATCTTATCACCTATCCACAGGATAGTTTATTAAAGTCTAATCTGTGGGGATCTCACTGCTGCCTCCCACTATTTCCAAGAACTGGGGTTGTGTGTCTTGTCCCTTCCCTCTTGCTCCTTGACGGTTTGCTGATGCCCCCCCTGTAGTGCAGGGGAGAATGAATGGAGTAATGGCTAGAGATGAGCGAGCATACTCGCTAGGGACAATTGCTTGAGCGAGCATTGCCCTTAGTGAGTACCTGCCCGCTCGGAAGAAAAGGTTCGGGTGCCAGCGGGGGAGAGCAGGGGGGAACGGAGGAGAGATCTCGCTCTCCCCCCTGCTCACTCCCGCAACTCACCGCTCACCCGCGCCGACACCCGAACCTTTTCTTCCGAGCGGGCAGGTACTCGCTAAAGACAATGCTCGCTCGAGTAATTGCCCTTAGCGAGTACCTGCCCGCTCATCTCTAGTGGTGGTCCTTTCATCTTCCGTGCTGGAGATTGCTAAGCCCTTGTACTTGGCTATTTCCGTCAGCCCATTGAAGATTAGTGGAGCGGCACCATGTATGTGCTACCACCACTCCATTCAATCTCCAGGTCCATGCAGGTGGGTGCAGTGAGGGAAACGCGGGACGAAGATCATTAAGGCCTCCTGTCCACAGGCGATATATATATATCATTGCGTTATCCGCGGCAATAACTCGCACACGGGTAACGCAATGAACACTTTCCACAGGATAACTATGGAAAGTGCAGCCCAATGTACACAAGCGGAAAATCACCACAATTTTCCACTTGCGTATAAAAATTTTCCTACCATTAATGATAGGTTTATCGGGGAAAATCGCTGTGACTTTACGCCTTCTCCCATGGCAGAAATCCGCTGTGGGAAAACGCTAAGCCTGTGGACAGGCGGCCTAAAGGGATACATTGCAAAGTCTGATTAGCTTCTGCTATATAAGTTTGTATATCTTGTAATATCAGTTCCCAATGTGACCTGAACAATAATAAATGCTGGGAGTTAGTTTCACAAACAAGAATTTTACCGCCCTTGGTCACTTTGCAGACTATACAGTGAGTAGAGGACTGAGCAGACAGTTCAGTGACTCACAGGTGTCTTCCTTTCTCAATTATTCTTCTTTTCTTCTCCATCTGGCCAGGACCGCCATAACAGTTTCTCCCAGGCACATTTCATCTCTTCACAGATTGCCCAAAGAGGTGTCTTTGGTTCTTTACTTATCCTTAACCCCTATGTTAAGACGAAATCTTAATAGTGCCGCACACTAATGGCTACCAAGGAAGACCCCTGTAGTAATTTATAAGCCACACTGGCCTCCTGTTCTAATAAATGCCCCGGCAATAGTTTTGCTTCACTCAATGCCTTCACCTCTATAAGCAAAGAATTCTGCGGAACCACACAAGTGGCGCGATGACATCATCATGCCGCCTGTTTCATGGAGAAGACACCGAGAAAAAGGCAACCTGATCAGCATTCCTGTTTCCTACGGTTTGGTGAACATTCTGACATTTTTGGGTAAAACAGGTTGAATCCAACCGCTGACGGCGCTGTATTCTGACCAGACATCTCTCCTGTAGGATCACTATAGTGTTTAAAGGCCATAAATTTGAAGCTGGGTGCGTCTCCCTGCGTGGCGAGGTGGGAGGGACGTCTTTTAGTTTGTAGTACAGTTTCTGCAAGCATAAAAATCATCGTTGGCGAATGTGAACACTAAACGAAAAGTGAGCGGTTCTCATTGATCGAGTCATTGATGAATCCACCTGTCTAAAAGGCTGCATGATGGCGAACGAGCTGGCAGTGACGTTACCGGCTCGTGTAAACGTCTAAAAAGAGCCTGCCGCATAATTTTGAGCTCCTGAATGGATAGAAACCCAGTATGAAGGTATGACCGCGGGTGTGCTGGTATCGGAATATACGTCGCATCATGCTGATGATGGCCTATGAACGAGTATTCCCATCTCAGACTACCGGATATACTGTAAGGTCCCACCAATCTACCCTTCCCATCGGGAGGATGGGGTCTCCCTGGTTTTGTAAGGCAAGGGGGCTGCTAGTTGCTAATTAAAATGTCAGCCTCTAAGAGTTCACTCTTTTTAGGGAAAAAACCCATCTGGATGGTAAGTCTGTCCATCCAAGTGTAGGGGAGGAATCTGTGAGGTTGGCGCAGTATATAAGGGCGGTGTACCTGCCCCTCACTGCATACAGCTGGCACTGTACAATCCCCACCTGTACAGATATATTATGTCTAGGACATCCTGTTGGCAGTTGGCATCCTGTACATTTTCCTTGTGTAGATTGTGTAGAATAATCGGTGCGGTCACTAGACAATGCCTCCTTTATAGTGTTAAAGTCAACCTCCAGCAAGAACACAGCGGTCTTTGTTTCGGCTTCCGGGCGGACCCCTCGCTATAGGCAGCGATGGTCTGATTTAAGGTGCCTCTACACCCTCAATAGATGGCTTTCAGCTGACATCCACTTCCCCCGGCTCCCCTAGACACATAAATGCTCGACTCGTCCAAGTGGTCATGTGTCATCCATGGGCACACTGGAGAAAGCCGCTGCCAGACCCTCCGATGGCGGCTTATTTCCATGGAGAACAAAAGGAGCGGGTGTTGAAATTTAACATGATAGATGATGTTGGGGAAGGAGGATCTGTGAGGAGGCCCCGTACACACATGATGGTCTCGGCCCCAACAGCATCAGCAGGTTCTGAGTATTGTAGTCTATGTATTGGGGGCCTTTCGGCCAAGGCCTTTTTTTTTTTTTTTTTTTTTTTTTTTTAAACCCACTTTTAGAATGGCTCATAAATACAAAAAAGCCAAGAGCGCGAACCCTTTATAGGTGAGAAAAACTTCATGAGAAAATAAAATTTACATAATATATATTTTTTATTTTTTTTTTGCCTATATATAAAATTTTGGTCAAATACAGTATGGGCCCATCGTATAGTGTAGGCCTGTAATACGGTCGTATGCATGAACGCTAATGGGGAAAAAAAGTGCACTTACTGCATGCTGGGGTCTACCTTGCCTAATGCTGATTGGTTCTGTACTCGTCTGCCGCCCTCCTAAACAACTCTTGTAACTTTCCTTGTTTGAAAGTTGAGCGCTCTAAATACACCGGGTGGTTCGAGAGGAGCGGAGCAAACGTAACGTGGATTTACAACAGCCATGAAGAGGTAGAAGAACCCTACAAGTATGTAACGCCCCGAACTGATGTTGGATGTGGGGCCGTGGGTGGCACGAGACCACCTAAGACTACCTATCTTCACTGCGGAGGTCTTGGCCGAACTGGCGCCCCCTTCGGCACAGTAACGACTTGGAGTTCTTCTATGTGTTCCCGTCAGTGGCTGCTGTAGGCCATTCATCTATAGAGAAATCGGCTTTCTGTTTGCACCGTTCTTTAGGCATCGCCCTGTGTATATAAATGATATATACTAGTTACTGTATACTGAACCCTCACATCTGGCGGTTGGTTCTGTTTTTCCTATATCGTGGTTTGTGACAGCCACGGTTTATACCGGCATGGATCTCTAACCACACTACGGTAATGCTGCGGCTCTATCCTCCATACAGGCTGTGTCTGTCTGTATCTGCTGTATCTATTTCCTTTCCCTCCCCCACACCAACCTGTGGGGGAAGGGCGGCTCGGCCTCTTCTGCAGCTCCTTTCTCCTGCTTCTCTGCACAACCAGATGGAGGAGGGGGGGGAATCATCCAGCTTTAACCCTTTAAGTGCACAATAGATAGATCTGGCAACGGGGAACTATTTAACTTATTTTTTTTATGTAGCTTTAGTGCTTTTATGTCTAATTGTGTTTTAACCTACATGAATGAAAATTATACTTCAGATTATGCAACTAATGCCCTTCGTAAAGTGTCGGTGTTATATAATATAAGCAATATAGACCTATAAATTAGCAGAAGACTGATCTGATTAATGACTTGGATGTGAGCAGGCTAGTACAGGTGCGTATGGATTCAGGGCAGCCGTATAGGGCTAGGCCTCCTTCCCACGAACGGATTTACGCCGCGTAATTTGCGGCGAAAATCCGCTGCGTTGCCCGCTGCTATTAGGTTCTATTGAACCTAATAGCACAATGCTCACGATGCAGAATTCCACCGCGGAATTCCGCACCGTGAAATCTCCCGTCCTCACCCGCTGCATGCTCTATTTGCCGCGGGTGTACGCAGTCAATGGAAGCCGTCCGTTCACGCTATCTCCCACTGTAACACAGCAGGAGATAGCGTGAAAACGCTTTCCCGCCTACCGCCGGCTGCGTCATGTGACGCGGTGGGCGTGTCACATGACGCGGCGGTGGGCGGGGAAGCGTCTTCACGCTATCTTCCGCTGGTAAGTATGGGGTCTCTGGGGGGCGCCGTGACAGGCTTCGCCGCGGAATATTCCGCGGCGGAGCCCGTCACACTCGTGTGAAGCCGGCCTTAGTAGTGCATATGTTATACCACTGTCGGTCTGTACTTGTAACTGGAAACAATGGTCAAGTGCAGGTATAGCCCGGCAATTAGCAGTAAAGCAAGTGCTACCCGCTGCCGGGGCACCCCATGTTACAGGGCACTCTTGCAGATTTGTAATTTTAGCTAATTGTTAGTGGACAGTATGAATCTGGCCATACATTAGAGCTTTGGATGGACAATGTAGACCATCTTCTGCCACCGATCGTCTCTGCCTGACACAAACGACCATGAGAGATGCCAAGCACTGGCTGTTGTCTGTCAGAGTGTTGGTCGGCCGTGCTGGAGGTTTTCGGTCGTTGGAAGATGCCGTCGTCTTCATGCCAAACAGATCTGCATCTCGTCAATTCGGAAGCCCAGACCAGAAAATTAGGCAGGGATTTTGATCGGCAGTCGTTCATAGTCTTCATTGATCGTCGGACGAATGTTGAAAATCAGCCTTTATGATAGTTTTAATCTGATGTATAGATCGCTTAGGCCATAGATTATAGCAGAGACCGATGGATGACCATGCTATCCGTTAGACAGGTAAGTCCTCAAATACAACAAAGCGTTCATAAATCTCTAATGTATGACCAGCTTTAGTGCTTCTGGCGATATTGTGTAAACGCTGATTGGATTGGCCAACCCAATGCTGGACCGTTACATGAATAGTCTTTTTTTGAGTTTTTCACAAACAAGTAGGAGATAAATCAGTGCTATGCCAGTCAGAAGATAGAAATCTATAGCTGGGGTACAGAATTACAGCCTTCCAATCGCTGGAGCTGGCCGTGGCTATGATCAGTAACCATCTGACTATATGCGATGGTCATTGATATTTTTCATTAGAACAAGTTTCCCAGTTCAGAAAACTGTTTCTAAAGCCGGTTTCACATCTGCGTTGGAACCTCCAGTCGGGGACTCCGTCACAGATATGGCTGAAAATACCGGAAGAAAAAGCACAGCGCTGGGCAGAGGGTGTTAGAGCAGGAGAACCCCATCATAGTCAATGGAGTATCGCCTACGCGGTTTGTCCAGAGACGGAGCCGTTTGGCCGTGAGGGTTCCCCTTTCCTGATACCCAAGCAGAGCCTGAAAGCAGAATCCCTAACACAGATGTGAAACTACACAAATGCATAGATCAGTGTGTAAGCATAATCAATACTTATAAACACTAAGATCAGTGTACAGTAGGGTCTCGTGTGCACAGGCGGGTCGTATTCTGCATGTGGTAACCCGCAGCGGAATCCGACCCTGCCGACGACCGCACATAACTGTCCGGGTCTTCTTTTTTTCTGTACTGCGGAAGTAGCGGCTGGCGCACATGCGCGGTACAGGGGTTTTTGTTTTTTCTCTTTTTAAACTCCTTGCTTTCCGTGGCTCGTCCACGGAACCGACGGCTCCCACTGACTTCAATGGAAGTCATTTGCACGGAATCTGCCCTAAAATGCAGCGATTTTGTTTTCTGCATGCGGAATCCGAATAACAAATCTGCATGCTTTAATTGAGTTGCGGGCGCCCATGCTTCCCTACGGGTGGCTTGAATTGCGGATCTTTTGCAAATCAAATCCACCCGTGGACATTGGGCCTACGGTGACAGAATACATATGGAGTAACAAAGGATATTTGCAACATTTTAGTTATGTAGAATCCTTATCATTGTGGATATCTTTCTGCGTTTTTGTCCTTTTGACAACAAGAACGCTGGTGGGATAGGGCTAGTCTTGCCCAACTATGGCCACCGTCCCTTACAGGTCCTGCCCGGTCTCCTGATGTGTATTTTAGTAAATACTTGTCCCCATTATATAACCATTCTGGAGCTGCTTTTCCTAGATCTGTGTTCTGCTATTCCTCGATCATTCCTCCTGTATGAGTAAATTGACAACTGGACAATGCTAGTTGGGGGGGGGGGGGGGGGTCCCTACACATAATGCCATTGTCAGTGCTGACTGCATCGGACAGTGTAAGAGATCCACCCCATTGACAGAAAGGAATAGTAATACCCAGTTGACCATTTATTCATGAGTTTCTAGGAGTAATAACAAGAGGAACGTCACAATACAGAGCTAAACTAAAGCTCAAAAATGCATATGAAGAAAGAACACGTTTTCCATCCGGCTTCAATGGTTTCTATGATAGTAGCGCAGTGTGCTGCAGTATCGTATCCAGCAAGAGGAAAACCGATCCATTATAAGTGGTTTGTCATAACGGCTCCTGTGAAACGGAAATCGTGGTGCCAGTGTGAAGCGGGCTCAGAACAAAAATGTGGGAAGACCTGACGAATCCTCCTTAAAGGGACAGTTGAGGTAGTTGCTTGAGACACATGCTGTCATCTGTTGATGTGTGAGGTCCGACCGCTGAGATTAGAATGACCCCGCCGTGGCGCACCGCGGCTCCTAATAAGTTTATTTTCCTGCACCTAGCCGCTGTCAGTCGGGTGTTCTGCACACACTGGATCTCTGCTTTATTTACTTACATTGGCCCAAATTGTAGTTCTCTGCTCTGTGAATAGAAAATGCTGAAGTGCTTTCAGCCGCTTCCCCCCGGTCATCGGTCAGGTCCCTGCAATCAGACTTTTATTATGACAAGGATGCTTTCAGCTTCCGTCGGGTTCCTTCTTGCCATCTCGCTGTTTTGTGACTTTAGCGTAGTACCTGTGTGTAAATGGTCTTCTCTGATGATGGTAGTAATGAATTATAGTGGCCCTGCTTGTACATTTTCTCTTGTATGCTTTGATGGAGATCTCGGTGGCTGCACACCGTATGTGAGATGTGACCGACAAGACAATCCAATTATCGCTCATATACACGGAAAAGGAAAATGGTCAAATGTGGATCCGATCTCCACATATAACACAGACAAATAAGGAAGCTTCATACAGACGGGCAGAATATAATGGGAAGAAAATACAGACACTTTCCTACTACTTAGAATCAAAGGAGTTTATTCCATATATTCACAAAGTATGGTTCATAGAAAGTCTCAGGATGATATTATACTGGATATAGCGGGACCGGGGGTTTTGCTAATTCACTACCCCCCCAACAGTGTTTTGCTTTGCCTCAATATACCCCTTTTTTTAATAATGCGATGGAGGTGTTTGATTTATCAAAATTCAACTTCATTATTTTTCTTATGTTTTAGGTCTCCTTTCCACGGGCGTAGCGATATCCTGCGGCAGATCTCTGCTGCGAGAACTGCTGCCCGGGAACAGGTGAGAGCTGACGTCTCTCGCACTGAGCCTATCTGACAGGCTCACCGCGGAGAATCGTGACAAATCGCAGCATGCTGCGATTTAAATCCCACGAGGGGAGGATCGCTATGATTCTCTGCTTGTGGACAGCGGGGCTGCGCTTTCCATATGGCCCGTGGACAGGAGGCCTAAGTGTCTTTTTCTCTGGATTGTAACGTTGCCTATAGTAGCTTATTTTGCCATTGTAATTGTACAGATGAAATAATCCCTTTTTTGTATGTTTTTCCTTTTTTTTTTCTTTCTTTCCTTTTTTTTGCTTGTATGTTTAGAGGAGAAGGTGAATAGCAGTAACAACATGGCGAAAAAGAACAAAAGAGCGTCTGACGCCTCCTCTTCCTCTGAAGAAGAAGAATACGTGGTAGAAAAAGTTCTTGATCGAAGAGTAGTTAAAGGGCAAGTAGAATATCTCCTGAAATGGAAGGGATTCTCAGAGTAAGTCACTCCTTCAGTAACTCCCTAAAAGGGTTGTACCAGATTTACAGATTATCCCCTATCCACAGAATAGGGAATACATTGCTGTACCTCTCAGCAGTGTTGTCTGAATGAATGGAGCACTGGTCGCACAAACCTGCTGATGCTTCATTCACTTTCAGTGGGACTACGGAAATAGCTGAGCAGCAAGTGCATGGGTATTTCTGTCAGCCCCATGGAATTGAATGGAGCAGTGGCTGCGCTCCATTCGTTCTGACATCACTGCGGGGAGAAGCGGCCACGCAATGACAGATGGGGACATGGGGCCGCCATTCTCGGGATCTTTGGGGGTTTCAATGGCGAGACTCCTGCCGATCAGCAAGTTATCATCTGTCCTGTGGATAGGGAATAACTTTTAACTCTAGTAAAACCTTTTTAAACAGGTGGTTTCTGGTCTCATGAAATAAAACTAAGTGGCTTGAATGTAGGCAGTAAAATCCTGTGTAAGCAGCTACTACTGCAGGAGGAAGCTGCGGCCGTCCATACATGTTATATAGTGGCTGTGGAAATGCTGTCTCCACTAGAGTAGTGGGATCCCCAACCTCCCCGTCAATAGCCCTCATATTCTGTAATATAAAAAGGGGTTGTAGCAGACCATCATTTTTAAAGCTACATTAGTGCAAATTACTTTGCAATCACATACACTAAATACCCCAACAATCAGCTATTGATGACTTGTGAGGATACGTAATCAGTAGTTTAGTCCTTCAAACACCTTTAACAATCAATCAATAATACCGCTCATGCTGGAAGATTCTAATTGGTTACCTTTATAGCTTTAATTTCAAAAGTCTTGCTTATTGAAATATTAGAATCTCTTCCTTTTAAGTGGAGTTGCGCTAGCATTGGCCCCATCAAGATGGTGTGCAGAATAGTGTATATAGGTGGTTTGAATACAGATTTTATTAGAGATCTCTGTATTCAGAGATCCATATTGCATAAAATCCAGCTCCTGTGCCATAAAATACGATTGTCCCGCACCGCCGCTGAGTTCTGTTCCCAGTGTTTGACAGGCTGCAGTCCCGCACGGTTTATGTAATGTTACAGGCACTGCAGCCATTAACAGAGCTCAGACCTGAATTGCTGGGCTCAGTCACTGGCTGCAGTAATGGTGACGTCCAATTAACAGGCTGGGGAAGCCTGTAAATATGGAGGCGAGGGACACAGCAGGAGTGGGGAGAGACGAGTATAAGCATATTTGTTGTTTTATGGCAGGGGAGCTGGATTTATGTAAAACATAGATCTCGGAATACCCCTTTAATACTCTACAGAGGGCAAAACCTCTTGGCGTGTTTTGTTGTAATAGTAATAACGTTTTGTTGAAATGACCATTACTTTTAGTTGCCAAATGTTTGCTTCCCTTTTTGTTAATTTCCGATTTGGATCAATTGTAGAGATGATATATACATGGAAGGACATACAAGATTAGAGTAGAATATATTTTTAATGCAGCACCACGTTTGACCATTGGCCATATCTAGACTTTGCTTTATTTATATGGGGTTGACATGACCCAGGTGCAAACATTGGTTATAGAAAAAGTGCAATCAATTATTATATTATTTCTGTAAGTTCTTTCAAACATACAGATGATGAATCCTTCTTAGTGTGTAAAACAGTTGCAGCAGCCATCAGAGGTAGTTTGGACGTAACCGATCGCCACCATATTTTTGTGCATATTAAAATATATAAATATATTTGGTGAAAGCCAGAAACCCCTTCCAGCAGAGATATTGGAAGGGCCGAAATGTAGAACAAGTGTTCTTGTTGTCCAGAAAGAAAGGTCCTACTGTGAAGTTTGAACTGATGTAACATTATCCACCGCTCTTCTACCTCAGAGAACATAACACATGGGAGCCTGACAGGAACCTGGACTGCCCAGAGTTGATCTCTGAATTTATGAAAAAGTACAAGAAGGGTAAAGAAGCTGAACCCAAACCCAAGACAGAAACCACCAAAAGAAAAGCAGGAAGTGATGACATTCGGGCAAAAAGGAGAAGAGAGGTGAAGCCATATGCTAACATTCCTACCGTACATGCAACGTTATATGTTGTCTGATGGGACAGCCCCCTTTTAAAGGGTCATTCAGAGCATTTACTATTGATGATTTGTCCTCAGGATAGGTCACCAATACTTGATCTGTGGAGGTCCGCCACTCAGGATCTCCGCCAATCAGCTGATCATCCAGCCCACCATCAGCGCAACGGAGCTGGGCGTCTGTGTTGGTGGTCGGGGCCGAAAGTGTAATAGGAAGGCTTTGCTTGCATTGAAATCAATGAAAGTGATGCTTTCCATTACACTTGCAGCCCATCGTTACAGTCAGTCAGTTGGAGGATCAGCTGGTTGATGGGGATCCTGAGTGGCGGACCCCAAGTGATAAACTATCCTGAGGATAGGTAATCAGTAGTAAATGTCTGGAATACCCCTTTAAGAAATTGCATGAACTTCTCTTCTAATCACAGACCCCCTGGTGATCAGTTGATCTGGTGGCTCTGGCTGCTGAAAACCCAAGTGATTAGCACAACCCCCTTAACACATTAGAACACTAAATAAAATCAATTCCTTGTGTTTTGCAGCCCTTTCTTCCTCAGTCTGTACAGGGTTACTCTGGAGAATGTATGGTTGTGTGTTCAGTTATAGCTGGGGTGCTGTGTATTGCCATAGCCTTTATATTTGACACAATGCTTATCTACAGTTTCCTTTTTAAGCTTCTCTGTTTTATAATCTGTTGCAGAGCAATGACATTGCACGAGGATTTGAAAGGGGACTTGAGCCTGAAAAGATTATCGGGGCTACAGATTCCTGTGGTGAGCTCATGTTCCTCATGAAATGGTAAGTTGTTTGCAGGCTGGGGGTCCTTATTCTGCGGTTGTCATATACAAAATAGGAAAAGTTTGACAAGTATCTAATAATTACGCTACCTATTACAATGACTTTTGGGTCACACTGTGCTTCAGGGTGGAGCATGGAGCACTAGACTAGAAAATGTGCTGCTGTATTCACTGTGTGTTTCAGTGACATACTATTGATGACCTATCAGGATAGTTGATTGGCCGGGGTCCACTGCTCGGGACCCCGACTGAACAACTGAGCGGGCGCATGCTATCAGCGCCACAATAACACACAGGTCAGAGTGGAAGCCTCCGCGCCGACCTCTGTGTAGTGGCCGTCGCTTTTAACTGCAGGCACGGCTCTCATTGAAATCAACGGGAGCCGAGCCTGCAGTTACAAGCGCTAATGAACAGGATATGTTTTATGTTCCGCGCGTGTAATTACTTTATATTACTATATGCTGATTACCTTAAACCCAAGAAACCTACTTGTGTATTGCAGGAAAGATTCTGATGAAGCAGATCTCGTACTAGCAAAAGAAGCCAATGTGAAGTGCCCACAAATAGTTATTGCATTTTACGAGGAGAGATTGACTTGGCACGCTTACCCTGAAGACACAGAAAACAAAGAAAAAGAAGCTGTGAAAAGCTAAAATGCCCTTTTTTTAAATGTGTATGTGTGAATAATATACCTCCCCTCATCTAAACACATACACACACATTCTCCCCACACTCCTCATCTGCCCTGGTCCAAGTGTTATCAAGAGGGGGGGAGGGAGGGTATCTTGCCTTTCATAGATTATTTTTGATGTACACTTAAAACTCCTTTTTACCCCGAAACACTCCACACGTGGCATTTGCACAAGATCCGACTGCCATACGTTACAAGCTGGGGGCAGCCATGGCATATTTACCACTCATGGAGAAAAGCACTGCAGAAATTTGCTGAGTGCTGCTAAACTTCCTCTAACGTTTAACTTATTGTGAGGAAGATCGGCGGTGCTGGGTCAGGGGTTTAGCCGTAAGTGTCTGGTAAGTACAGACGGGATAAATTGTAAAAGGACCTCCCGCAATTAAAAAAGCGACCAAGTATATACTGTATTAGGAAGGGAACGTTGCTGCTTTCTCCCGTTCTTGGACGCTTGTACTTTGAGGGAGAAGACATGTTTTTAATGGTTTTAATTTTTTTTTTTAATCTACATGTATTTACCTTGATCTGGGTCTCTCTGTGTATTACTTGTTTTTGTATCTGAAGATATTTGCTAAAAACAAGAACCTCTCAAGTGGCAAGTGTATCAACTCGGGAGTATTTATATAATCCTATCCAAAGTGTCATTGAAAAAAAAAAAAGCACTTTGCAAAAGACAGTGTGTGTATGTGTGTGGAGGGGCTTTCACCACCTGCAGTTTAAAGAAGACCCCCATCAGTCATTTTGTATGAGGGGTGTTGTGAGACTGTGTGGCGTTTTATGTGTTGGTCATTCAATGTGCCATACTTAGTAATAGAATGTCACGCGTGAGACGGAAATCATGCCATACAGTATTGATCCCAAGTACAATGCTGATGTGATGCTTGTTGGCGGGTTTTTTTCTATATTTACAAGTATATACTATTTCCATCTGTAATAAATTAAAACCACTTTGTGGGTTTTGATACAAAATTTTCTTAAGGGGGGGAGAAATACAAATGACACATTTCAGTTATGTCAGTGACAAAAATTTATGTATAGTACAGTAAACTTTTTTTTCTTTTAATATCAGTTTGATGTTTTTTATGCTAAAGAGGTCTCAGAAATGTAACTGGTTGTGTTTTTTAGTTTCTGTGGTTGTAGTGAAAAAATTAAAGGGGTTGTCCGAGTTATATATTTTTCTACATATTTGTCCCCATTCCAAACTTGTGATCTGTGACGTTACCAGGCCTTCTGGCTCAGTGATGTCCCATAAACTGGTCACATGGGCTTGTTTATGGGACATAACTGATAACATCCTGTGTTGGGCCTCCTATTGGCTGCAGTGGTCACATGGGGTAGTGGGGAGCAGCACGTCAGCGGAGAGGTGAGCATTATTTATTTAAAAATTTTTAAACACCTATTTCATCCCTCTCCACTGCCAACACTGTTATCTGCAGAATGGAAAACCCTCTAAGTTACTTTTTAAAGTAGTTTTAGATTTGTTTGTCTAACCTTTTAAATCTGTGATAGGATTTTAAAGTCTAAAAACACCCGGTGGGGCGAGTACATCCTCTGATAATAAGGGTTTAATTCACCTTTATGCTGTAGCAAATATTTATTTGCATATGGGAAATGTCTCCTGGGGGAAGCTCCTTTGGTAATTACCAAGTGTTTAGTCTAATTCAGTATTCAATAAAAGGTAGATTATACCTACCTGATAATCGGGTTTTCAGGAATCTCTTCGACAGCACCACCTGAGATCGCCTCCTGATAGGACAGGAACACACGGAGAGGTTTAGAAGCTCCCACCTTCCTCATTGATTTATAACAAACTGCCAGGGGTCGGAGCTTAACTAAAATTATTAGTTATACTGGTATAATCTAATTTGTCGCGTCGGAATGTACTGGTGCTGTCGTGGAGACTCCTGAAAACCCGATTATCGGGTAAGTATCTACCTTTTTCCAGTCGTCTCCACGACAGCACCACCTGAGACATAACAAGTAACAAGTAAATTCTTGTCAGGGTGAGGCTATGGCTGAGAGGACCTTGTGGCGAAGGCTAGATCCTCATCCGCCTGAATATCTATCCTGTAGTGTTTGATGAAAGTATGGGGTGGATACTGTCCTTGTAGAGTGGGCTTTGAGTCTAATGGGGGCCTCTTTATTTATCGCCCTATATGCATCTGTGATAGACAGGCGGATCCACCTGGCTGTAGAGCTTTTCACTGCCTTTTTGCCCCTATTGGGGCCCATAAATTTGGTAAACAAATAATCGCCATGCCTCCATTGCCTCCTGGCGTTGGTATATTGCAGGAATGCTCTCCTGACATCCAGACAATTAAATTCTCGTTCTTGATCATTCTTAGGATTATCGAAAAACAAGGGAATTCTATCTTGTGCCCTAGGGTACAAGGAAGGGTCCAATTTGAATATTATCTTAGTTTTGGTGGTTCTGAAAAGGGGCTGACGAATGTATAAAGCCTGTAGCTTTCTAATCCATCTGGCCGAGGTAATTGGCACTAGAATAACCATTTTTATTGTCAGATCTCTAATATGGAGTGATTCTATAGGCTCAAATTGATCTGAAGACAGAGCCCTGAGGTCCCAACTTAGGTTCCAATCAGGGACCAGATTCATAATTTTTGGCTTCAATCTGTCTGCTGCCTTCATAAACCTATCAATCCATCTTATTTGGGACTGGGTCTTGTAGGCTTAGGTTTTTTAGGAGCCCAAACCAGCTTCTCCTTGGCCAGAATGGAGCTACTAGTATAAGCGTACATCTTTGGAAGCGGAAGTTCTGGAGGACTTTCGGGATAACCAGAATTAGGGGATATGCGTAGGCCAATCCTCTTCCCCAGTCTCTACTGCTACCGGCTGATCCGAACAGTTTATCTGCGGAACTCCCCACTTGTTTGTCAATACTTTGAAGGCCTCCTGAGAAAGGGACCGTTCCCCTAGGTCTACATGTTTCAGCCTGGTTAAAGGTTCCTTTCAGGTGTGTGGCTGATATTGATGGGACCTGTTTTTTTGCCCAAAGAAAGATTTTTTTGGCAGACGCCCTGTAAGGATGGGAATCTTGTCCGTGCCCCCTAATTTTTATTTGGCCTAGATTTGGATACAATCCTAGAAAAAACAGCAGATGGGAAGAAAGGGTTTTCCGAGAAGAAACAACAAGAGGAAAATGGCCCCAACACAGCATTCAGAACCCTGTAAGGGTAAAGGCAAGACAGGCCATTGGAGCTACTCGAAGGGAGGGGATTCCTCTTTAACCCCCATCAAGGAGACTTCTCCAAGCCGAAACCATGTGGCCAGAGGTGGGCAACTGCTGTTGTCTGACAGGATCCGCAGATGTTGATTTCGTGTAGAATCTCCCAATTGCTGAAGTCTCCCAAACTGCTCGAAGTTCCTGTAGTTTGAGGATCCTTGGGGGCCAGGTCCCTGAAGAAATGTCTCCCACGTGACACCCCCCGCCCCCCAGCCTTGGGCACTTGCGTCTGTCGTAATGCATACAGCTGGATTTTGAAGACAATGAACACATCTAGATAGGTTCACGGTCGACATCCACCAGTGCACCCTGTACTCTGTAGAGTCCTGGTGTGTGCTTGAGCCCCTGCCACCCCCGGGATGCATGAAGTTAGTTTCCCTAACAATTACATGGCCGGATCAGAATCGAGCACAATTTTTTTTTTTCCTTTTTAGAAATGCTCTGATCTGGAGCCCCTGTATCGTTTACTTAGGAAGAAAACCGCATTGACTCTCTGAATCAAGCAGGATGCCTAGAAACAACTTATTTTGGCTGGGGGTTACATCTGACTTCTCCCAGTTTATTATCCACCCCAAATATTGAAGAAGGTGAATAGTCGCCAGATGTTTTACTAGGAGCTCCCTGGTTTCTGCTTCAACCAGGATATCATCTAAGTAAGCTACACTCGAGATTGATCTCTGCCATAGGTATGCCCTGATTGTTCTTCCATGATCTTGGTGAAAATGCGGAAGGGGGGGGGGGGGGGGGACGCTATATCCCAAAGGGGTGGCAGGTAAATTGGAAATGCCTCATTCTCTCCCCCCCCCCCCCCCTCAAAGCAAAGTGCATATCTGAGGAATTATGAATTGGCACATGAAAATATTCATCTTTTAAGTCTATGAATGCCATGAAGGCCCGATTGCTTGGGTTGAGATATGAGTTCTATTTGATATCCCTGGTGTAAGATTTTGGGAATCTAGGTACCCTCACAGACTGGGGCACATCAGTGTGTGAAGGCCTGTAATCTCGCCCCTGCCGAGATTGGGTGATGGTTTTGGCTTGGAGAAGTCTCCTTGATGGGGGTTAAAGAGAAATCCCCTCCCTTTGCCCCCCTTAGGCTAGCTCCAGGCCTGTCCTGCTTTTACCTTTACAGGGTTCTGAATGCTATGTTGGGGCCCGAAAAAAAGGTTTTCCTCTTGTTTCTCCTCTGGCAACCCTTTCTTCCTATCCACTGCTTTTTCTAGGATCGTTGCCCATGAAATGGGAGAGAGCATAGCTTGCTTTTTGGAAGCTAGATCACCCGAACAGGATTTCAGCCATAGCATCCTTCTGGTGGAATTGGATAATGTTGCAGCACGTGCTGACAGGTTGACCGTCTCCGTCGATGCATCTGCCAAAAATTTGCCATTTTCAAGATTGGGAGTGAGACTAGAATCTGTTCCCTTCGAGGTCTTATTAAATGTATGAAGTTCCAATTGACCTAACCATACGTTCAGAGTTCTAGCCACATAGGTGCCTGCTACGCCTGGTTTGAGTAGACTAGCTGCTGCTTCCCAGGTCTTTTTTAAGAGGCTTTCCTCTTTTTGATCCATATGATCCTTTAACTGTGTAGTATCTTCGAATGGTAGGGTCGTTCGTTTGGCTACAGGAACATCTACCATGGGTATTTCCTTCTAATCTGTGCATAATTCTTCTGGAAACAGGTAGCGTCTTTTTAATACCTTTTTAGTAGTTAAGGATCCTGTATCGGGTCTGCTTCAATCTTGTTTAATCAGCTTCGGTATATTGTTATGGACGGGGAAAGTGTGCCTACGTCACTCTCCCAGAACCCCAAAGACCTTCTCCTGAATAGTGTGTGGCTTCCTGCACTCCTCCATCTTGCGGGTGGCCCTGACCGACTTTATAAGCTTGGAAAGGTCCTCTTGATTAAACAAGAATTTTTTTCAAGGATCTGGATGTTCCTTGACGTCTGAAAACACAGTACTTTTTTTTTCAGAGTCTGAGTAATCACCAGAGTTACAAGGCCTCCTAGAGCGTGCTGACATGGATGCTGTAGCAGGCTGCATGTTTTGCGATTGTCAGGACTGAGTGAACATCTTCCCTGATCAGCTGTCTAATATCCATGAATCCGATCAATTCCTCTTTTATAACTTAAGCTATGCATAATTTACATAGCGGCTTGTCGTATATGGAGGGCAATCTTTTTGTGCATTCTGCCCTTTTTTTGGGCTTTGTCTTGGTTGGGATGTCTACTCTCTTGTCCCCCTAGCAGCAACATGGAAAAGGCAAATAAATGCATAGACGTTCCACTTAAAATGACATTTTCATGGAGCGTTTTTTCCCCAACGGGCTACTTATGACCCCCGAGGTATCAGCTGGTTCGGGAATGTCTAGTACTGCAGACCACCTTAGGACAATATGCCTGCAACTGCACAGCTTAATTTAGTATCCCCTTTTTTATCTTCTCTCGGATTCCTTTTAAATGTCCTTTTTATTTCTTAAATTTCAAGCCATCTGCCGCCTGGCCACTGTCCTCCAATGCCGACGCATTTGCGTCATTACCCCGGTCACGTGGTGCTATGGGCTCCACCCCACGTCAATGCTGCTTAGGGGAGCCAGAGAGCGCTGCACCTGCCCCTATGCAAGCCAACAAGCCTCCGTGCATCGGCATCGGCGTGAACAGAGTGAAGAGCAGGCTGCTGTCCCCACATTAAACCCGAGAGGAAACCGGCCTGGCTAAATTGCCCCATGCAGCACCCCAGGAGACGATCCTCAAGAAGGGAGGACAAACTTTTCCTGAACTCTGATCCATTGTAAGTATTTACTGCTGGTATTTGCACCCAGCACCTCTCTGGGATACCTGCCTCCTGGCAGGACAGGAAGAACACTGAGGAAGGTGGGAGGAGCTTTTTAACCTCTCTGTGTGTTCCTGTCCTATCCAGAGGAGGTGATCTCAGGAGGTGCTGTCGCTGCAACTATTGGAAAATTATAGACTATTTGCATATTATGGTCACTAGGAGTTGCCTAAAATCTAAATCCTCTTCAGCTGCTATTGTGGGTTAATATCAAAAGCTGCCCGTACACATACAGTAAGTTAGCTGGAATGGCTGTATTTGACTATTTGGCCTACTATCTACTACATGGAAATGATCATTTGCAATGACCAGCAGCAGGCTTCTGTCTGTAAAGAATGTGATCTGCAAGGTTGGATTTTTTTTTTCTGGCCTTTCATCTGAAATTACACATACTTGTAAAAAAAAAAGTAAGTGAACCCTATGAATTATTCTTGATTGACTACTCATAAAATGTCTGTCTGTTAGCTAAGTCACAATTATAGATAATCTAATAACACACAGTTGACGTATTTGTGTTATAAATGTATTTGTGTTAATGGGGTTGTCCAGCTACTAGAGACTCCTCCCCTCACCACCCTTCAATAGGGACCCTCTGTAGTAAAATACTGAACTATACGTACTCCTTCGTCTGGATCCAGTGCTGTGCTCCAACTCTGCTCCCAGCACTTGTTTTGACAGATGATTAGGTGACCGCTGCAGCCAATCAGAAGCTGTAGCGTCACGTTCCCAAACTCCTGGCATCATGGAGTTCAGGATTTGAGGACTGATGCTACTGCAGCAGTCACCTGATTTCCTGTTACATGTGTCAGAGCAAAGGCCGGGACCAGAATGGGGCCACAGTGGTGGAGCCTGACTAACGGCGGTGGAGAGGGGTAATTATAGTTCTCAGTTTATTATATTATTACAGGGGGCTCTATTAACCCCTTGAGTGGCGGGTTTCCTACCACCCTGTCGTGCCCACTAGGGCAGGTTTTTTAAAATGGTCTAATCATCGAATTTCAACTAATTTTGCAGTTGCATCTCAAGAGCCATAACTTTTTCATTTTTCCATTGACATGGCCATATAAGGGCTTGTTTTTTGCGGGACAAGTTGTGATTTTTTAAACAGGGGGGAGGAAAAAAAGAAATGGGGAAAAAAAAAAAAAAGGGGCCATGTCATTAAGGGGTTAAATAATGTATTAACTTCCTTCTCTGGGTCATTACGACGCATGGATACCACATGTGTGATTGTATTTTTGATTTTTTTACAAAGTAAAGGGCGACAAGTGTTTTTATTATTTTTTTTATAATTTTTTTACTTTTTTTAAAATTTTATTTTTTTTTCTTTTGTCCCTTTAGGGGACTTCCACAGGGACCCATCAGGACCCCCTGATCACATTCCGGGGGTCCGATGGTGACAGCCCTTTACATACTGCAGTGACAGCCCTTTACATGCTGCAGTCACATAGACTGCAGCATGTAAAGGGTTAACACAGCAGAGATCGGAGGTTTTCTCTGATCTCTGCTGTAAGAGCTGGTACCTAGCTGTCCTCTGACAGCCAAGCACCAAGCTCTCCCTGCCACAGAGACCATTGGCTTGCTTCTGACAAGCCGATGGTCTCTATGGCAACCTGTAAACAAACCAGTGCATGAGATTGCCGGCATATCGGCAATATCTTCTGCTGGTTTTTCAAAGCCCTTGCTTTGTTCTCTGTGGGTCTGTGCAGGCAGAGCACACTGTCACAGCTTGTGGCATTGTGCTCTGCAGCTCCCATAGTGATACATAGCCCGGAAATCTTCCGGGCTATGTCACTATGAGCAGTGGAGCTCGTCCCGGAAAATTTCCGGGCGTGCCACTCAAGGGGTTAAAGGGAGGGGGGGGGGGGGGGGAGTTGTAACGGGAAAACCCCAGAGATGTATGCGAGGGGGAAAAGAGACACTCAAGGACAACGGCAAAATACTACAACCTCTCTGGACCTCATTTGTCAACTGTTCGATAAACACTGAACAAAAATGAAGGACATTGCAACGGAAGCTGCTGATGTCCGTAAAAAACTTCGGTCTACTTGTATGTTCCACAAAGAGGCTAGAAAAGGTTCCATGAGCAGATGAGACAAAAGTGAAACACTATAGCAAAATATTCTGTTTGGAGGGGGAAAAGAACACAGCCCCAAAACCTCATGCCCCCTCTGAAGCACGCTGCCGTCAGGGGTTGGAGTCGCTTTCTTGCCTTAGCGCTTGGAAGCCTTGTGGTTATTGAGGGCGTAATGAATTCTAGGTATATCAAAACATTTTACTGGAGAATGTAATGGCAGCAGTCCATGACCTCAACCTGAAGAGACGGTGATGCAACAAGACAAACAGCCAAAACACACAAGTAAAGCGACTGAAGAATGCTTAAAAAGAAAAGCTTTGTGTTTTGGAATAGCCAAGTCACAGTTCTGACCTTAACCAGGTGGAGATGCAGTGGCATGACCTGAAGATGGTTGTGTACACGCGCCATCCCAGAAAGTGGATTTGCAACTGCAGGAAATGTTTAGTAATAAATGCTGCTAGGGTGGGGGTGGGGGTGGGGGGCATACACGTGTTATTAAATTCAAGGTTTCTATTTTTCTTCTCGAACTGTGGATGTTAATGTTTTGTGCTCAATAACAACAATTTTAGGGCTCTTTCACATGAGCGTCATTTGGACGCTGAGTAGGTGTGTCAAAAAAAAAATCTAAAAGAACCCAAGGTTTCGTGTGGGTTTCTTCAGATGAAGGATTTTTTAACGCGCCAAAAAAAATTGCGCACAATAGGCACGATTTCTCTCCAGCAAAAGAAAGGACATTTCCTATCTTTTGATGGCAAAGCACCGGCAGCACCCATAGATTCCTTTTGCGAGCTGGTCGGCAAAGGGAGGGAGTGGCATAACTCGCTAATAACAGTGTTTTTACCAAACGGGCTACTTACGATCCACGAGGTAGTAGCCGATTCGGGAATGTCTAGTGTTGGAGTACTCATCCTGTCTAGTACTGCAGACCACCTCAATAAGGGTGCATTTACACTGCAAAGATGATGATGGCTCAAAAGATGGCTCTTGAGTGCTCATTTTGCATAAACTACTACTTGGCACTAATGCCTATTAGTACCAAATAGCGTGTGAGCCTCCGGGAGCTGTACTCAGGGAACAGACCTCTCATTACTTTTGCTTTGATCTTCCGACAGGGCTGACAGCTGAGAACAGCTGATACAATGTTATCAGCTGTAATTGGCTCTCCCCGGGCAGAGCACAATGTGCGATTCTGCTTCTCAGCTGTTCTGCTGACCAATGGTTTGCAAGCAGAACTAAAAACCATCATTCGGCAGAAACTGAAAGATGGGCACATTTAGACACAACGCTTGTTGCTTAAAAGACGGCTTTTGAGTGATAATCTTTGTGTCCAAATGGGCCTTAAGCCGGCAACTGCACAGCTTAACTTAGTATCTATCTCTTATCTTCACTCAGATTCCTTTAAATGCCCTTTTTAAAAAAAAAAAAAAATTATTTTGAGCCAGCTGTCGCCTGACCACGTCTCCTGAGGCCGATGCAATTGCGTCATCGTGGCGGTCACGTGGTGCTGTGGCCTCCACCCCCGTCAGTGCTGCTTAGGGGAGCCAGAGAGCGCTCGCCCCTGTGCGGACCCACAAGTCTCCGTGCATCGGCAGGGACAGAGCTAGGAGCAGACCACGATATCCACATTGAACCCCAGATGGGCCACCGTGGGAGGAACCCGGCCTTTGTCTAAATTGCCCCATGCAGCACCCCAGGAGACGATCCGCAAGAAGGGAGTTTTCCTGAACTTCGATCCATTGTAAGTATTTACTGCTGGGATTTGCATCCAGCACCTCTCTGGGATACCTGCCTCCTGGCAGGACAGGAAGAACACTGAGGAAGGTGGGAGGAGCTTTTAAACCTCTCTGTTCCTGTCCAATCAGGAGGAGGCGATGTCAGGAGGTGCTGTCATGGAGACTATTGAAAAATTATAGAATATTTGCATATTATGGTCACTGGTAGTTGCCTAATTAAAATCTAAATCCTCTTCAGCTGACATGGTCGGGAAAAGGAGGGAGCGCGGCATACTTACTAATAACAGCCACAACGTGCTTGCGATTTAACGTGATAGCCACGCAGTTTTAGTGCGGCTATATGAGTATTAAAACAACACTCATTTGAAAGAGCCCCTACACGGCTCAATCCACTGCTGTTGTGAATGAGAACCAATTGGCAAATTAATATTTGGGTTAGCGTTGGTCCTGTTCACACCAGCCATCGTTTGATTGTTCATCCCCTTACAAGTATGTTCCTCGGCAGCTAATGAACGAACAAGGGCATCTACGCTGGCTAATTGCCAGCGTATTCAGATGGGCCAATAATTGGGCAAAAACGTTCAAGCCCCATCATTGGCCCGTATAAAAGGACCTTAAAAGAGAACACAAAGTTTTACTGTTCATAATTTAAATTTTGTATGTAACTGTGACTTGGCTAACCATTAGGCATCATGTCCACGGGCTTAAAATCCGCAGCGTTTCTCCCGCACGCGGATTTGCGCCGCATAGGGATGCATTGGACACCCGCAGGTAGTTAAATACCTGCGGATGTCATTTTTCCTGTCAGGCGCGGATCCGCGTGCGGGAAAAAAAATGGACATGCTCTATTTTCGTGCTGGTCTCCCACGGGGACGGCTCCCGCAGAATTCTATTGAAGCCTATGAAAGCCGTGCGGATCCGCGGGAGACCCGTACCAGAATTAAACTCACCTGCTCCGGACGATGCGGTTCTTCCCTTCTCCGCAGCCAGATCTTCTATCTTCGGCCCGGTGGATGTGCCCGGCGGGCCGAGCACATCCGCCGGACCGAAGAAAGAAGATCCGGCAGCGAAGGAAGGAAGATCTGCATCGCCGGGATCAGGTGAGTTTATTCTGATTTTGAGGCCTTATGTCCGCGGGGCAGGAGGGACCAGCTACGGATTCTACATGAAGAATCCGCGGCGGGCCTGATTTTCCCCGTGGACATGAGGCCTTAGAACACATTTTATTAGTAATCAATTAAAAAGTCCAGGCAATCGGAAAGGGCTCACCTTTTTTTAGCAAACGTATATAACATGAATGTATCCACTCTGTTGATTGACATCGTTTATTTAAAGTGTACCTGAGTTTTCAGATTACTTTTCAGAATGAGCTGCTGTGTTTGCATGAAGAACTTTTCATCCCTTGATCGACTTATATCCTGCATTATTCCTTTATTTTTTTTCTCTGCAGGGTGTATATCTGAATCTGCATTCTCTCAGGACTAGTGGGAGGAGCCTGCCCTGCGCTGTGTGCTATAGCCCATACACAGGGAACTACAGTCATCCTTTTTTCTCCTTTTTAAGCACCGTACATTTGTTTAACCCCTTCCCTCCATATGACGTAAGGGTACATTATGGCAGCCGAGTACTTTCCGCAACTGGACTTACCCTTACGCTATGTGGATAGCGTGAGATCTCGCGCTATCTGGCAGCAGGAGGCGGCTGTCACTGATAGCTGGCCTCCCACTGTTAACCCCTTCCCTGTCGCTTTCTATGTAGATCACGGGAAGGGTTCACAGAGGGCGCGCGCTGATGTTATCAGGCTCTCGCGATATAATCACAGAGAGCCCAGCTGGTTGCTATGGTAACAGGCCGCCACCTACATTTGTCCTGTATTACCACTGCTTGTGATTGCTATAACAAGCGATAAGGCATTGCAGGAGAGAAGTCCTGCAACGCCTTATCATAGCGATCATAGGTGCTATGCTGTAAGTCCTCACAGGGACACAAATGGTGTAAAAAAAAATATCAAAATAATGTTCAAAAAATAAAAATTGAAAAGAAGGTAACCCCCCCCCCCCCCCTTTTTTGGGCTTTTTTGCATATTAGCAAAAAAACCCCACATATTTGGTATTATCGTGTACGTAACTACGCGTACAATAAGTTGAACCTGCTTTTTATCCTACACGGCAAAAAGCGTTAAAAAAAAAAAAGCTAAAAAACTGAGGCAAAATGCTCATTTTTAGTATTTTGCCTCCCAAAAAACACAAAAAAGTGATCAAAAAAGCTGTATGTACCCCAAAATGGTACCAATAAAAACTACAACATATAAACACAAGTTGTTTGAAATGTCATTGCCCATTTAGTCCCATTTAGTCTGGTAGGTTGATGGACAGATCGCTTGTATGAATAAACTGATGTACGAATAGGCTGCTTTTACACGGGTGACAAAATCGCATGATTTTCTCGCGATGCAACAGCGCTACAAATCGCATGTATGTGAAGCCCATGCTTTCCAATTGCTCCTTCACATTAGCGATGGTTTGTACGCTGCTACACTGCGAGAAATAAAATCGCAACATGCTGAATTTTGCTGCGATTTGCGATGTTTTGTAGTCTATGTTTCCCTATGGAGCCTTCCTTTGTGTTGCATCACACAAAATCGCAGTTTTCGTGCGGCGTGATGCAACTTTAACAGTAGGAAGTCCTACTGTTTCTCCTAAAATAAGCCCTATTTGCATAAAAAAAAATAAAAAAACATTACCTAACAGGCAGTGTCCCCTCAGCCGCACTTGTTTGCAGTCTTCAGGTTACGTTTTCTAGTTAGGGGGTTCATAAATCTTGCCTCCAGAAAACGCTGGCTCTGATTGGCTGAGCCACCGCACCCAAGAACCAATCACAGCATCGCATTGAATGACTGTGATTGGTTCATCAAGTTCTGCATAGGCTAAGCCGTGGGGCTCGAGAACTAATCAATCAGCGCTTCCTGGAGGTGGGATTTATGAACTCCCTAACCAGGAAGTGGCAGCTGAAGACTGTAAACAAGTGTGGCACAGCGGACGGAAGCTGTTAGGTAATGCATCGTTTTTTTTTATATAGCTAGGGCTTATTTTCAGGGCAGAGCTTATATTTCAAGCTCCCCTGAAAATCCCGGCAAAAGAGTGCTACAAAGTCACGCAACAAAATCGAGATACCGCTGCAAGAAAACGCAACGATATTGCACAGAATTGCAGGAACACAGCTGCGGTATGTGTAAGGGGCCTAAATCACATTCC
Source organism: Eleutherodactylus coqui (assembly GCF_035609145.1). Classification (NCBI taxonomy): domain Eukaryota; kingdom Metazoa; phylum Chordata; class Amphibia; order Anura; family Eleutherodactylidae; genus Eleutherodactylus; species Eleutherodactylus coqui. The sequence continues at coordinate 461,820,885 of NC_089837.1, read as the reverse complement.
AGCTGATACTAATCTTATATGTGGCCTGCTGAAAACCGGAATCACACGTAGTTATTGGTGCAGTTATCTTTTTTTTTTTACTTATTCAAAGCCATATGTGGATTCGGAAGCATTGGAAGTCCTTTCTGTTATATCCATTGCTGCCTTTGACTCAGAGTTGCACCAAAAGATTTTTATTGCCCCTTAATTGCACCTTGTTTACTGCTGCCAGTTTTGGATCCATAAATCATGTCTAGATGTGAAAGTACTCCATAACAAGAAAGTTCCTGGGCAGCAGGTTGGCCTACATAGAACATTCGAGTTGATCTTATTTGGATGTGGGCCACTTATCGGGCCAGTAGAGAGGCGGTCTATGGAAGAGAATTCTGTAAAGAGCTACTTTACACTAAAAAATGAAGTCCAGCTAGATGAGGTTGGGACCAAATATAGTTGTGCACATGAGATACTATCCTGTGTACAACGAGTGGCATGCGACTGCCCGCTGCTGCTTTGGGGTTCTGTACGGTAGGCATCGGGGCTTCAGTGCTGGATAGGGAGCCACTGGGATGGGCAAGTAATCGGGGTTTTTATCTTTATCTTAGGGCCATTTAACTTTTTTTATGTCCTGGAAAATCCCTTTAGCATTGTAAGGCCACGTTCACACGGCTGAGAAAATCGCACGAGATTTGTGCGTTGCGAGACACAAATATGAACCGCTTTCTTTTTAACAGGGTCATACATATGAGTGATTTTTTTGTTTTTTTCTTCGTTTCATGCTCTTAACATTTCGTGTTCCTCAGAACGTGTCACCAATGCTTCCCACCATGCCCTGTGCTCTCTTTAAGGGTTTGTACAGTTTCTTAACTCCCTAATGACATGGCCTTTTTTTCCTTCGTTGTTTTTTCCTCCCCACTTAAATAAATGAGGTGTTTTGGGGTTTTGTTTTTTTTTTTAATCTATCGACGCAGCTGCCTGAGGGCTTATTTTTTACGGGACAAGTTGTAATTTTCAATTGTACAATTTAATGTATCGTAGTGTACTGAAATTTTTTTAAAAAAAGCTCTCGGCCACTACAGGCTAACATTCACTGTACGGGATAAATAATATGTTCACTTGAGAGATCAGACTTTTACGGACGCACCGATACTAAATGGGTTTTTGATTTTGATTTAATTAGAAATATGGGAAAAGGCAAAGGTATTAAACTTATTACCTGTTACTTTTTCTAAAACAACTTTACAGGAAAAATAGAGGACTTGAACTTGCAATTAGGCAACTAGTAAGGCATTATAACATGTTTCGACAGACAGGCTATCAAGACGTGCCACAGGCATGTCTGAGGGGCCTCAGAAGGTCCCAGACTACCATGACAACCGAATGTGAGGGCTATTTGGGGGCATTTAAATGCCACCGTCAGAATTGACAATGACATTTAGAGGTTTTGCAGGCGAAGATCAGCTGTCAAAGACAGCCAGCACCTGCGGTGTATGGTGCGGGATCGGGAGCCCACTGTAATGGTACAGGCTGGGGTGTGAATGGGTTAATGTGTGCCAGTTGTGGCCTATAGACTTTAGGTTTGTTAGTGTTCAGCTTTGCAAAAGGAAGAAAGTTTCCTCGAAGTCCTGTCCCGATCTCTCGCTATTAGACCTTATTCACACAAGCGGTTTACGCAACTAATTGAGCCGCAATCCATGTGAAGCATTGCATTCCAATGCATTCATTCACATGGCCTATTAGCCACGTAAAAACATTCGGCCGGCGAAGATGGGACGTAATTTGGCGGACGATGTTTGGGAGCAGCCGGAAAAGATAGGTCTTGCCCTTTCTTTTGGCCATGAACAGCTGGCAGCTCCCATAGGCTTCTATGGGAGCTGCTGGCAAAGGGAGGGGAGGGGAGTTTAGGAGCGACCACTCCCGGTCATGTGAATAAGTGAGAAAACGCGAGATTTAGCCTCCACTTGGTTGCGTTTTTTTTTCTCTCATTCATGTAACTTTTGTCTGCTATGTGGGCGGGCGAAAATCGCATCGCTCGTGTGAACGAGGCCTTAACTGCAGCAGTCACATCCTGCTCAGCCGCAACCGGGAGGACAAAGTGCTTGTGAAGCAATTTTAGGTAGTAGGGAAAACCTGTTTACCATCAATTTGATGCAGTTTTACACCATGTGCAACTCCGCTCTACACCCTCACCAGCGCCTCTAGTGGACAGAGGAGTAAGAACACTGTGGCCTCAGAGGATGGGATGAAATTATCAGTATCCCTCATAGACCTCCAATCCGAGCTTACAGAATCCTGTTTCCTCTTAAATGATGGGAGCACGGAAGTCTATTTAATAGAAAATTGACCAAATGTGGAGTAGTATGGAACTAAGGCAGTGATATTACAGTATTACCAGCGCCCGGGCACAATGATAACGTGCATGTATGCTGTGCACTGCGCAGGTTTCAGTGGTCCCAACAGGGACCTTTCACACAGTACGGAATATTTCTGCAACACTAAGCAGAGCTTGCCACTGTGGAAATTTGCATGTCTAAATGTGGATTTGGATGTTGGCAGTGTTTAAGGCATTTTCAATTCCGTATCAAAATCCACGCTAGATTTGCGGATATTGGTGTATGATTTTTCGCAGGTCTGCAAGTTTTGCTGCGTACTGCGAAAAAATGCCGTTCTGTGTGAAAGGTCCCATGTGTAGATCTTGTGTAGTGATGCATCAGCCAGCTGTTGTACCGACTGAGTACTAGATTAGGAGTAGGGGCTGCAGCACATTCAAGCACAACTTGCCTTATTCTGCCTTCATACTGGCGAGACAATCGCACAAGATTTGTGCATTACGAGATGCACAAATCTCAAACAAATATGAAACACATTGTTTTGAATGGGTCACCGAGGCAGTAATTCTCCAAAAATAATTAAGAGCAGTCACCGAAGAAGAATAAAATAAAATCAACTAACTTTATTAGAAATTATTAAAATTGAAATGGACAGAACAACACATATCACACAAATAGGAACCCTCGGAAATGTTGTGTTCCTTGGTTCCGAAAAGAAAACCCGTATACATGAGCACTATAGTATCGCAGATGCTGGATACTAAGATCACTAATAAGGCCTATAAATAACAACTTAGACAATGTCTTGACTAAGTGGACCGCATATGAGATTGTAACTAAAAAGGACTTTTTCCTTCCTGAACATAGGGCAATAACCGATCACGGGGGAGAGGCCATTGTCTAACTTGTTTTTTATAGGCCTTATTAGTGGCCTTTGTCTAAACTTGTTATTTATAGGCCTCATTAGTGATTAGAGATGAGCGAGCGTACTCGGAAAAGCACTACTCGCTCGAGTAATTTGCTTTATCCGAGTATCGCTGTGCTCGTCCCTGAAGATTCGGGTGCCGGCACGGAGCGGGGAGCTGCAGGGGAGAGCGGGGAGGAACGGAGGTAAGATCTTTCTCTCCCTCTCTCCCGCCCGCTCTCCCCTGCTCCCCGCTGCGACTCACCTGTCAGCCGCAGCGGCACTCGAATCTTTAGCCCCGAGCACAGCGATACTCGGATAAAGCAAATTACTCGAGCGAGTAGTGCTTTTCCGAGTACGCTCGCTCATCTCTATTAGTGATCTTAGTATCCAGCATCTGCGATACTATAGTACTCATGTATACGGGTTTTCTTTTTGGAACCAAGGAACACAACATTTCCGAGGGTTCCTATTTGTGTGATATGTGTTGTTCTGTCCATTTCAATTTTAATTATTTCTAATAAAGTTAGTTGATTTTATTTTATTCTTCTTCGGTGACTGCACATTCTTTTGAGTGGGTTCATATACATGAGCGATGTTTTCCCGCATGGCACCGCGGGGCAGGAACACATTGCAGCATGTTCTATCTTCCTGCAGTGGCAGCATCGCCAGCCCCATTGAAAGCAGTGGGAGAGCTCCGTGATCCTCTGCTGCGTGGCGGGGATTCCCTTCATCCTCAGAGTGATGCGAGGCTGTTTTCACATGGGACTTTTGTATGGGGGCAAGTGCGATATTGCCCTCGCCAGTGTGATGGAGCCCTTAGAGGTATCTCTCCTCGTGGACATTCTTACTGTCCGCGGTGAAATACGCAGTTACAAAACTCTTGGCATTCTGAATTGTCTTCTCGGCAACCAAATGTAGTGTTTGGCTATTATCTGTCAAGTTCTCCCCGGGAACAGATCTTAAGAGGACGTTAAAGCTTTAAGTGGTTCTTTACAGTGTGGACATCTAGTTTCATCATCCTTTAAGAGCCAGAAACATGTTTGAACGGTCTTGGGTTAGACGGGTTTCGAAAAGCCATACGGGTGGAGCTCTGGCCGAGGGTTTATGGAAAGCAAATGCATTAAAGATTTTTCATTCTGCTGGTTTTTAATGCCTCAAGGTGGTAAAGATTCTTAATAAAATGCTCATAAATGACCTGGTCCTGAGCTTCTATGCCAGCAGTGTGTATCACAGAGCGGTATTGTAGTATCATACCAATAGAAGCGCCATGGGGGTCACCCAGTTTAACCCTTTGCAATCCAATTTTGGATTCAGGGTTTCCTAGGGGGCTTTCACTTTCTGCCATTTTACAATGGCTCCATCTGCTGGCTAGAGCTAGTACTGCAATATGTGACATGCCGGAGAGGCCCCTGACGACAGAGCAGCCAGCAATATACAGTAAGAATACCATGCTGGACATCTTCTGACATCGGAGCTGTACAGGCTTTAGTCAGAATGTTAGAAGATGTCAGACAGTGGATTGGAAAGGGTTAAAGTTAGCAACTTGACCAAACATGCAAGAAATTATGCCAAGGTATGTGATACTTATTAAGCCATGTGCTTCTGGCAGTGACTTTAAATATTGTCATTGACCAATAGGGCGACTCCTAGGATTTCTTTACTTTATTGGATAAATTAAAGTTGGGATAAATGTTTTCAGGGAATCGACTTCAAAACGAGTGCAGAAGAAAAGAGACCCCGAGGCCCTTATACTACCTGTTGATCTATGTGATCGGATGAAGCACTGGAAGAAAGGTTATGCCTTGCTTGGTCTCCATTCATGACATGGTAGAGAAAAGCTCAATTTGTCCTTGAGCCTTTTGTCCACACTTAAATTTCTTATTTTTTTGTTCCTTAAAATACCAAGACACTTTTTATTTTGCTTTTACATAAAGGAACATCACACACAGCTATTCCTTAACCCCTTCATGACGCGGACCTTTTTTTTCCCCATTTTCGTCGTCCCCAACCCCCCTTAAAAAAATCATAACTCCTTCATTTATCCATTGACGTCGCTGTATGAGGGCTTGTTTTTTGCAGGACGAGTTGTAGTCTTCATTGGTGCTATTTACTGTACCATATAATGTACTGAAAAACTTTTAAAAAAGTGGAGTAAAATGAAAAAAACCCACGACATTACGCCATCTTTCAGTGCGTCTTGTTTCTACGGCGCACAAACTGCAACGAAAACGACATGAAAACTTTATTCTACGAGTCAGTACGATCACTACCATACCAAACTTGCATAGTTTTTTTTTTATAATGTACTACTTTTTTAATTTTTTTTCAAAGACATTTAATTTTTTTCAATTATTTTCTGCGGTCATCTTTTATTTTTCCATCAACGTAGTTGTGCAAGGGCTCATTTTTTGCGGAATGTCCTGTATTTTCCGTATGAATTTGGAATACATACGACTTTTTGATCACTTTTTATTGCGTCTTTTCTGGGAGACAGGGTGACTGAAAAAGTGCATTTCTGGCGCTCTTTATTTTTTTTTTCGGACAATGTTCTTCGTGCGGGGTAAATAATGTGCTACTTTGATAGATCTGCCTTTTACGGACGTGGCGATACCAAATATGTATTTTTATTTTATTATTTAGACTTTTTAATTATAGATATGGCAAAAGGGGTGTGATTTAAACTTTTATTACTTTTTTTTTTTTAGCAATTAAAAAAACTTGGTTGGTCTTTTTTATACTTTACTTTTAGGTCCCCCTGGGGGACTACAACATGCGATGCTTTGATCGCTCCTGCAGTATAACGTAATGTTACATTATGTCATACCGCATTCTGACAGGTAGCCTATCAAGCCACTCCACGGGGATGGCTTGATAGGCAGTCTCTTAAGACACCTGCACGGCTTCCCAGATCTCACAGCAGAATTGAAAGTGGCATTTAAAGGGTTAATAGCTATTGCCCGCAAGTGTCAGCTGTAGTAAACAGCTGACGCCCGCGCTGTATGCAGAGAGGTCGCCACGCGACCTCTCTGCATACATAACCTGACGCTCCAGGATGTAAATGTACGTCCTGGAGCGAGAAGGGGTTAATATACACTGATTATCAGAATTGAATGGGATGATAACACTGAGGAACACAATTTTTGGTGACTGAAATGGGTTTTTTGGGGTCATAAATTCTGGGGAAAAAAATGACAGTTTTTCTCCATCAGATCTGCTCATCAAGCATTAAGTAAACAGACCGGACTGAATGTTCCCTGGTCTTGTTCAGAAAATACTCTCATTGTGTGGACTACTTTATTCAATTTGGGTGATCCGCTGCAGAAAAAGGAACGTTGGCATCACAGTGACAAAGAGGACTAAAAGCTAACTCAGGTTACTAAACATTGGTCTCCCCCAGCAGTAACGAGGTTGGGTTCCTAGCCACCCATAGTGAGGAGAAGGTAGAGCCCCGTGACAAGGTTATTTCTCTCTCTGCTGTTTCCGTGGCTAAGGGCCTGCTCCTCGGACGCTGCACTACTGTATGAGTATCCCATCGTCCGCAGTCCTGTTCTTCCATGGTCACCAGTAGTCCGCCATTATACGTGTATCCCACCATCCACAGTCCTATTCTTCCATGGTCCCTATTTCATAGTGAGATCGTTCACCCTGTTCATCCCTTACATCACCAAGAGAATCTGGAAATCCATCCACAATGACTGCAGGTCCTACAATCTGATATCCATGTTACACCCAAATGTTCTCCTCCAGCTCACCGTAGTTGGTGGCCTTATAGTTCTCAAGGAAATGCGTTACAACCCTACAAAACACAGACCAAGCACGTGCCTCAAAGTTATCCACTGAATCTTGGATACGCCGGCCTTTCATGAGTTCTCGGATTTGTGGTCCATCGAATGTACATGCTTTTAGCTTCTCCAGGTTCATCGCAGGAAATGCTCTACATTTGTAGCCAAAACCCCTTCCAGTTCTCTTTAATATCTTTACATATTGTTTCATCAACCCAAGTGTGATGTGCAGTGGCGGCGATATGTATCATATGTACTAATAGAAAGCAGATGCTGGTGGGTAGATAAAACAAAAATAGATAATGACATCAGGAATGCCTCAAAAACTAGAGATCCTAGAATGAAATGGATGGACAAAAATACCCAGAATAAGGTCTAAAATTCCAAGCACCAAGAAAAAAATTGTAATCAGGAATTGCTGCGCATGCGATTCTCCTATGTAGAAGAATTAGTATGAAGTTTAGTTATGTTCACGTGAAGGATGAGGTTCCATACCCCCAATCATCCCAGCTCCCCATTTACTAAGCACACCCCCAATCATCCCAGCTCCCCATTTACTAAGCACACCCCCAATCATCCCAGCCCCCCATGTACTAAGCACACACCCCATCACAGCCTCCTTATACTGTCCTCTCTCCAGTCATCACAGCCCTGGTGTCCTGCACACCACAGCCTAATATAAGCCGCAGCTAGGGCTAACTGCAATTTCATGATTCTGACAAAAATTTGGCTTTATGCACACAGGTGTTAAGTTTTTTCTGTGATTTTTATGCCCTTTTGCTATTTTCAGGAGATCTCTCTCTCCCTGTCTCCCCTCCGTTCCCCCCTGCTAACTCCCGCAACTCACCTCTCACCCGCGCCGGCACCCGAATCTTCCGAGCGGGCAGGTACTCGCTAAGGACAATGCTCGCTCATCTCTAGTTACACATAAAACGCCTCAAGGGCAAAAGACACATGGGTGCATGCACTAATATGCTAGCCAATACGGAGGGTATTAGCGCATGAACCGGGGTTGGGTTTGTCTTTTGTTTGACCATTTAAACTCTGCACCAGTTTAAAACAAAAAGCGGAAAGATAGGTCATTAATAGTTGATTGGCCGGGGTCCACCACCCGCGACCCCAACCGATCAGCTGTGTGGGTGCATGCTGTTAGAGCCGCAAATACACGGGGGTTGGAGCAGAAGCCTGTGCACTGACCTCTTTGTAGTGGCCGGCGTTTGTCACTACAGGCTAGGTTCTCATTGAAATCAATGGGAGCCGTTCCTGCAGTTACAAGTGCTGGCCACTACACAGAGGTCAGCGCAGAAGCTTCCGCTCCAACCACTGTGTATTTGCGGCGCTGACAGCATGTGCCCGATCAGCTGATCGTCGGGGTCCCGAGTGACGTACCCCAGACGATCAACTATTGATGACCTATCCTGATGATAGGTGGTCAATAGTATTTCCATGGAAAAACCCTTTAATTTTGAATAATCTCAAAAACTAATGATAGGTAGTTTTCTAATATTCTTGGCTGCCTTATTGGGATTGAGTGCTCAATGGTCGCTCCTTTGTTACGCTTCCAACGCATTAGCTGTTTAGGGCTGTGGGTTATCCGTGGTAATTCACGGGCAGCACCCAGCCCCATTATAGCCTAGGGGGCTATGCAGATTGATGTTTTTTCACATAATGATGGCACATGTGAAAAAACTCATTGCATGTCCTATTCCTGTCTGTAACATGCTAATGCATGTCTATGCGCTGTGTCCATGTAAAGCAGACAGCACACGGATAGGTGTCCATGTACTGTCCGATGCAAGTTGCACCCAAAGTTCTCGGGTGCACTTGGCACTTGGCCTTATAGAAAATTATTACATCTAATGACATGTATCTGTAATGTTGGTGATTAAATTGGCCTGCAGACGAACAACTGAATGGCCAACTATCCATTTTCTGCTTTTTCTCCAATGGGTGGAGGTACCCATAGCTTCAGGCTTTACTACTAAAATCCATTGGCTTTTGAATAATAATAATCTTTATATAGGGCCAGCATATCGGTCAGAAGGATGAGACATAATATACTGTATTAAACCAATAGAGGATATAGGGTGACATAAGAGGTACAAGTACTTGGTCTGTACCATCCGGCAAAAAAGGTAGTAGGAGACCACAGATATATACATAAAGCGGTATGAGCCAGTCAGCAGCCATATAAGAAGTGCAATAGGGTGAGGGGGGCACCCAATGGGAAGAAGGGGGTCAGGTTTCCAAGTGGAGGTGTAGAAGCAGGGTAAATGGAGAAGAGCTACATTAGGGAATATGATAGGCGGCCCTAAGGGCTCATGCCCATGGATGAAGCGGGATACGCCCACAGTATTATGCCGCGGTAATCCCGCAGGGATAAACAAAAAAGTCCCCGCTGGCGATTACCGCAGTCTCCATTAATACTATATTACCCCTTCCCGCTCTGGGAAGTACATTTACGTCCTGGAGCGTCAGGGTATGTATGCAAAAAGGTCGCGGTGCGACCTCACTGCATACAGCGCAGGCGTCAGCTGTTTACTACAGCTGACACCCGCGGGCAATAGCGGGCTATTAACCCTTTAAATGCCGCTGTCAATTCTGTTGTGAGATCGGGGGAGCCGTACAGGTGTCATGGCTGCCGGGGGCCTTCTGAAAGGCCCCAGGGCTGCCTTGAGAGACTGCCTATCAAGCGATCCCCGTGAGAGGCTGCCTGTCAGAATGCTATAGCATTACGTCATACTGCAGAAGCGATCAAAGTATCGCATATTGTAGTCCCCCAGTGAAAAAAAAGCAATAAAAGTTTAAATCACCCCCCTTTTGCCATATCTATAATTAAAAAGTCTAAATAATAAAATAAAAATACATATTTGGTATCGCCGCGTCCGTCAAAGTCCAATCTATCAAAGTAGTGCATTATTAACCCAGCACGGTGAACGTCGTTCGAAATAAAAAGGACGCCAGAAATGCACTTTTTCAGTCACCCTGTCTCCCAGAAAAAACGCAATAAAAAGTGATCAAAAAGTCGTACGTATACCAAATTGGTACTAACGGAAACTACAGGACATCCCGCAAAAAATGAGCCATTGCTGAACCACGTCGACAGAAAAATAAAAAAGTGATCGTGCGCACAAGATGACCGCAGAAATTAATTGAAAAAAATTAAATGTCTTTGAAAAAAAAAGATTAGTATAGTAAAAAAAAACCTAAACAAGTTTGGTATCGTAGTAATCGTACCGACCCATAGAATAAAGTTATCATGTCGTTTTTGTTGCCGTTTGTGCGCCGTAGAAACAAGACGCACTGAAAGATGATGGAACATCGTTTTATTTTCATTTTACTCCACTTAGAAATTTTTTAAAATTTTTCACTGCATTATGTGGTACATAAAATAGAACCATTAAAAAATACAACTTGTCCCGCAAAAAACAAGCCCTCATACAGCGACGTCGATGGATAAATAAAGGAGTTATGATTTTTTTAAGAAGGGGAGGAAAAAATGAAAATGGAAAAAAAAAGGGGCCGCATCATGAAGGGGTTAAGGAGACCTTCCGCCATTTTTTTTTTCACAGCATAAATCCGCTGCAGAATCCCGCATGTGAGGACTGAGCTATTAGGTTCAGTAGAACCGAATAGCTGCGTTATTCAGCCACAGATTTACACCGCGGGGAACGCGGCATAAATCCGTCCATGGGCATTAGCCCTAAACAATCTGTTTTTAAGGCTCCATTAAAACTGTTGGTGTTGGGAATTAACCTGACTGCCCGGGGTAGAGCATTCCAGAGAACTAATGCAGCTCTGGAAAAATCTTGCAAATGGGAGAGGAAGTTTAGGATTAAAGGAGAACTCAGTGATTGGCAGAGCAGAGAACTTGAGTAGGGTGGTAGACGGAGATGAGGAGGAGATACAAGACGGTGCAGCACTGTGGAGAGCTTTATGGATGAGAGTGATGAGTTTAAATTGTACTGTATACTAGCAGAACTACCTGGCTCTACACAGGTGGCTTTACACAGCTCTTTGTTATGTGATATCTGCAGAAATTTGCCATCTTACCAGTGACGCCCCAAAGAGATCTTAATTAAAGGGGTTGTCTGGTTACTGGACAACCCCACTTCAATAGGACCCCCTGTATTAAAATAATAAAGTGACCTGTACACACCCTTCTGCAGCCACCAGGATCCAGCGTTGCAGCCCCGCTGTGGTCCCGGTGATTGTTGTGACAGATGATATCACAGGAAATCAAGTGACAGCTGCAGCCGGTGCTGTAGAGATATCTAGGGCGTACGAAAAAGATCTGTGACAACAAATACATAGTTAAGATTTTCAAAATAGTGAATGGGTTATTAATCATGTCTGGTGCGTCACCCCCTCCCCATATTGCCTTTTAATGACTTGTTAGTATATGACATCCTGCATTCTGTCGGGGGGGCAGACAATGATCTCACAATCATCAGGATCCGCACAGAGGCCTATGATCATACAAAACTGAATGTGCCTCTCCTATAGCACCATCTAGTGTGGGAATTAATATTTTTCCTATAACTACCGTATTAGGATCCATAAATATTTGATAAGATGGAAGATTCGGAGTCTATATAAATATTAGGAGCCTTGTAATAAAATGTGGAGCATATTTTCGGAATTTTTTAAATTTTTTTAAAGCTAGTCTGTATATCGCTCTACTTACTGTGACGAGAACAAAGCCATCGACCCGTCTATAAGACCTCTATCACTCCCTAGTGTTCAAGCATGCAATTACATCCTCTGTGGACCAGAGCTCCCCAACCGTCTCCAGCTTGTAGGACATGCTCCATTATGACAGGTGCTGCTGAGCCGTAATGAATATTAAAAAGAGGAAAAGTCTATTAAAGATCAGGGACAAATGCATAATTTACATCAGGCTCCCAGGGAGGAGGCGGCTGTCGAAATTTCCCTCCAAGCCTGATTATACCAAGTTAGCTCGGCATTTTTTTTTTCTTAGCATATATAAGGTGGTGTAAGGTGAAGAAGGGGTTAATATTTCTATATTTTCTCTATGGGCATCTAGGACGGCTTTGGGTTCTTATTCCATCTTGCAGGTCTGGAGTTGGGTGGTGATTAGCACTTAGGGTAGTTTCACACGAGCGATGGCGATATCCCCACAAGAAGATCGCGGCAAAATCGCGTCTTTTTCCCCGCATTTTTTTAGTGTCTACGCTGCTTTGTCCACCGCAACAAATTGTTGCCAATTGCGATTTTCTAGCGCGATTTTGCCCCATTTTTTAGCGCGAAAGTCAATTGGACTTTCTAATGTTAGAAACGCATCGCACAAAAATCGCAAGTTCGTGCATTTTGTTGCGATGCATTAAAAAGGAGGCTCCATAGGGAAACATGGGCAATAAAGAAAAAAATCGCAAAACGCAGAAAGATAGGACATGCCATGATTTTTTTTTTTTTGTATGGAATGAGTGTAAACATCACAAATGTGAAGGAAACCATTGAAAATCATTGGCTTCATAATTCTGCGTTTTCACTCACTCTCGCATCGCACCATTTATTGTAACTGTGAAGGCACCCTAAGGTCGGTTTCACACGGGCAATAAAAATCGCGTGGATATCGTGGGCGCAGCCGTACGATATTATTCTCAAGAAAAAGCATCACTGATGCTCAAGAATCGCGGGAGCAAAGGCGCGATTTCCTCGTGGCAAAATCGCGAATGCCAGTGTGAAGGAGCCCCTAGTATGTGATGGAGGAAGGTGAAGTGAAGCTAGAAGGAGCTCTTTTTATTTGGGATTTTTCCAGCTTCCACAGGTTTCCTCCTGCCGCTCAGCTGTCAGTGCGGACGGCGCTGACCGGATCTCAGCAGCCCGGGTTGGTATTACAGGTGGACCTCCCATTGAACTGAATGGGAACTGTGCTGCAGTAGCAACCCTGGATGCTGCGATATAGACAGAGCTGTCGGGTTCCGGCTCTGTCCACATTGATAGCGGGCCAACTAACCAACTATTGATGACCTATGCTTATCCATACAGAAGTCCCAGAAAACCCCTTCAAAAGTAATATGCAGGTATAACTTAGAGCAAAGACACAGTCGGATTACTTCAGAAGGCTCGTTAACCCGGGGAGTTAGGCTACACTCACACGGGCCAGCGTGATATCAAGCCGAGAAACTCCTTTTTGATTCAAAAACTTCTTGCATCACTTCTGTGAAATTGCGATCCTAAGACTCGTGTTTCATGTGTGTCAGAGGCATCGCAAGTGTTTCCTACTGATTTCAGTGGGAAACATGCTGCACTTGCATGCTGATCGCATGCCATGCGAGTGCCGTGCGGTGTTTTTTAAGATCCCATTGAAAACACTGGGCTAGGCGAATCCACGGGAATGCTCAAAGATAGAACATGTCGCTAGAATATCGCTCTGGTGAATAAGCCCTCATTCTGATTGCCAGATTGGAGTGGCGAAATAATATCTTTTCCCTAACATGGAAAATTGTTGGTTTTTTTGTTTCTTCTGAATTGACATTGGTGGGATAATTGGCTGAACTGGATGGACATATGTCTTTTTTTTTAGCCTATAATACTATAAATGCCTTTTATGGGTGGAATTAAACAAAAAGAGACAAGTCTTCGCAGACCTAACGTTGAACTTTAAGAATCAGGGATGACTCTTCCATGACTTGTGTTATAGCACCACCTAGTGGCAAAGAAGCTCATGTCATCTGCATTTTTCCTCACCAATATTCTAGCTTCAAAACGGTAGTTTTCAATTAAATGTTTTTCCCCCAAAATAGCAGCTAACTGTAAGAGTTCTGTTTTACCTGCACATATGTAGCATAATAGAACTTTTGTGGAGTCGTCTGTTAAAGCTCTAAATTACAATGTGTGGATAGATCAATCCTTGCAAAATTCCATAAATGCTGGGTAGTTCAGAAATCATGCAGCTCAAAAGACTCTTAATGTTAGACTAACCCCATCATTACCATCAATGGAGCTTTACTGATGGTAGAGTAAAAGTTACCGTCTTGAACATAACTTAAAGGGGGTCCTGAGTTTGGACCGACTGTATAATGAGTGGTTGATGATGAAATTCTCAGATGAGACTGTAAACTCATTCAGGGCTGTATGATGAAGGTATGCTATAAAGCAGTGTTTCCCAACTCCAGTCCTCAGGGACCCCAACAGGTCATGTTTTCAGGATTTCCTCAGTGTTGCACAGGTGATGTAATTATCCTCAGTGCCTCAGACATTGCCACAGGTGTTCTTACTATAGGATATCCTGAAAACATGACCTGTTGGGGGTCCCTGAGGACTGGAGTTGGGAAACACTGCTATAAATGATGTAAAAAGTCTTGTAGAAAAACACCATATGCAGCCATATCACCTCATTGATTAATGTTATTCGATTGTATTGATATTGTAATGCCAGGTTCTGAATAGAGACAGTCAAATGTATCCATTAGATCTGGAATTCAGAGCAAATCAGAATAATTTTAATATTGGATATTTAATAGAGAAAATAATTTGTACAGAAATACATTTGCACATTTTGAGAAAATCTCTAAATATCTCCATCCTCATTCCAGCGACAGACGTGCTGATGCGTCTCGGATTCTCTTCGTAATACCTTATACAAAGCTTTTAGAATAAATACTTCAAAAGTATTCAATTTCAGCACTTTGATGATAGAATTCTGTCCCTGTGTTTCTCTAAAACACCTAAAGTCTAATTATAAACTCACTGGCTTGTTGTGAAATAAACAGGAACAGCTACAAACTGCATAAAGGAAAGGGAAAAAGCCCTAAAAGTAAATATAAACATGCAAATAAAACTACTGCCTAATATCATTCTTCTCGCAAGCTGCAATCATTTTCCAAATGTAGCAGAAATATTTAATAATCTTTTGTATTATTAATTTCTGTATTATTTTCAGCATTTAGGAAATCCTATCTGTTGAAAGCTTTTAGTTGGTGTAATCCTTACAAGAATCGTGTCTGATGTTTAAATGAAATTGTGTTGTTTCTCTATGATTAGTAATACTATTAGTATCTTTGGCTACTTACTGATAATGCCAGCCCCTCACAATGGACTATAATCTCTCATATATACATATATTTATGAATCTATAGATATGTATATCTATATATATATATATATATATATATATATATATATATATATGTAGATATACACACAAATATATACACATAGATATATATAGATTTAGATATACATATCTACAGATTCATAAATATGTATGTAGATATCTACATTTATAGACAGAAAGTCTATGCAGAACTCTTTCTCTCTCACTCTCTGTATATATATATCTGTATATATATAATTATCTATATTCATATATATATATATATTTAGAGAGAGAGATTTCTCTCTCTCTCTCTCTCTGTATATATATATATCTATATATATATATCTATATATATATCTATATATATAT
Source organism: Eleutherodactylus coqui (assembly GCF_035609145.1). NCBI lineage: Eukaryota > Metazoa > Chordata > Amphibia > Anura > Eleutherodactylidae > Eleutherodactylus > Eleutherodactylus coqui. The sequence goes on along the minus strand of NC_089837.1, from coordinate 461,805,456 downwards.
ATATATAGATGTGCAGATATATATATTTTCCTCCATGAACTATACTATATACTTATAGATAGATTAGGAATTCATTTTTTTGTGCAAATGTCTAGATGTACAGAAAGAACTATTTTCTAAAGGAGCAGCGAAACCTACTTCCTACCATCCAGCATGTCCCTTCAGGTTGTTCCCAGGGGATTGTATCCTGTTCCTCTATCCTCCTGCTTCATCTTTTCTACATTTGTAATTAATATTCGTTTTATACTATCCTTTATATTTGTGTCTGTAAGCCCCGTCCGCCGATTGTGAAGTGCAACACATTATGTTAGCGCTGCTCAAATAAAAGATACAAATTGTTACAAAACGATACAAATGGTTGCAACTCATTTGATTACTACTATTATTTATGATACTTTTCAGATTACTGTAGCGAGGCAACAGCCATTAAGGGCAGACCACTTATTTTAAATAGCTAATTAGTATCTTATGGCCATTCACCTGGCAGAATTACATTTCCTTCTTTTACTGTAACATTGTGATAGTTAATGATGTGTGTGTGTAATGTTCTGCTACTGCTAGTGATGCTGAGTCTGCACTACTACACTATCACTAGTGGATACACTATGATCATCAAATATGGCACAATATTGGACCGTTAGATTTTACCCCATCACATGTAACCAATTCATCTGATCATCCACTTATTTTTGAACGACTAGATATTATTCTACAATTATTAAAATCATTTTTTTACTATATATTCCAATCATTATATGTTTAATATCGATTAATGCAACAGTAAAAATATTACTAGATCAAATTGAAATAGAGGGTTATTCACAAACATATCCTGAGCACAAATGAATACACATTATACCTACAATTTTTATAATTTCTTGCAGTAAAGCAAAAAAAAAAATAAATAAAAAAAAATACACAAATCAGCCACAAGGTGGTGCCGTGAATGGAATGGTTCAGGAATTCAGATTGCAAAACCTTTAGAAATGCATTTGAATTTGTGTGTTCAGAAGCCACATGTACAGTTTTATAGCAAAGACATATGCGGCTATACTGGATGTCTGTGTAATATATATCAGTCCCTGATGTCATAAGGATATTTGTAGAGAGGTGCTTTGTATTCAGGCTCTGCAAGGTCAACAGAATGGAATAACAAATCTGACAATTAGAAGGAGAATCTCGCCTCACTAAATAGTCACAATTTCATTTGCAAACTTTATTGAACCATTTCTGTGAATATATAGTAGAACTTTATTAATAGAGCATAACAAATCCATTGGCGTAGTTGCAGAGGCAGCAGCTGCAAATGGACCCATAGACACCTACTTCGCAACTCAAAAACATAGATGTAGATGGAGCTATTACACTATATACTTTGTGACATTAAATCTAGATTCTATACAGTATGTAGGATAGATAGATGGCAGGAGATTTATCCTTCATATCAAGCTGTACTATAATCCATATTAACATAGCAGGGTGTGCAACTTTAAATGGATGCCTGGGAATTTTACTATTTGTAGGTCATCAATAGTTGATCAGCAGAGGTCAGTATAGACAGAGCTGGAAGCGGATGGCGCTGTCAACACAGTCCAGGTTGGTATTGCCGGTACAGCTGTCATTGAATTCAATAGGATTTGTGCCTGTAGTACCAACCTGGACCACTGCAATGTGGACAGCGCTATCTGCTTCCAGCAGTCCCCTTTAAGACGCTGTTATGTGAGCTGATGATTAGGCATGAACACTAATATGAATCTTCATTTGCCCGATCATTGGCTCATGTGAATATGCCCGCAGTCGCCCAACAAATGAGCAACTGCTTATGTGGGCCTAAAAATGCTAACTCATTGGCACAACGTGCATGCAATGTGTAGTAACGGTCATTCGTCCCCATACATGATCTGCCAGGTGTAAATGGCAGAAATGTGTACCAATAGACATGCGGTGTTGCTGATTGGCGCTCGTTAATTTGTAAAATATCTGCCCAAGTAAAAGGTCCTTTATTGAATTGACGTTATAGGCTCACTACAAAAATGCCCTCCAATCTGAAGAACTCGGCACAAACATATAATTGAACATTTTTCCTGCAGCAACGGCTAAAAAAGAAATGTCCCCGTTTATGTTGATTGCCAGGGGTGTCAACTGCAGGTCTTCCTTCATGGAAGGTGGCCATGAAATATGGGTTTGCATATTCCGTTATGGTGGTATCTACCAGGAATAGAATACATAGTAACATAGTATGCTAGGCTGAAAAAAGATGTCCACCCAGTTCAGCCTGTTTCCACCCCCCTTGTTGATCCAGAGGAAGACAAAAAAAAAACCCAATGAGGCAGAAGCCAATTTCCCCCATCCTGGGAGAAAAAAATCCCTTCCGAACTCCATAATGGTAGTCAGAATAACCCCTGGATCAACACTCTTCAGGGAAGGTTCCTTTAAGACCCAAGTCCGGCAGTCAAAAGATCCCCCTATCAACAATCATTCCATGGGTTGACTATGGACTAGGAAGGACTATGGAAACCCCTGGCATGAGGCAGGAGATAACTGTAAGCAGATAGGATTAGCCTGATGCTCTCTGTATGTCAGGGCAAAAAAGATCTTAGAATAAGCCACCAATATTAGGTCGGTGATGGTTCAACTACCAACACCCCCCCCCCCCCACCACCACCACCACCACTTAGCTGTTTGAAGGGTCTGCAGTACTCGGCGAGCGTTGCCTCTTTGTACAGTACAATGCTGTACTTTTAGTAGCCGGCAATCTTAAAGCCCTAGTTAACCCCTTTAACCATGCACCTCTATTCATTTTTGTTTTTTTCGTAATGTAATCATCTTGAGCAGTAGACCGCCCCCATAAACGTATTTCAGGTCTGTATAGACTTTTTGAGTATTTAGAGCCCTGTTATACAACCTCTCAGTCTCCGTGATCTGCCAGGAACTTCTCCAAATCGTGTTTTTCTTAAATGTACATAATTTAAAGAGTGCGGTAATTAAGGAGCTGGGAATCAACCGAGTACCTGTAGGCCCTGCTGTAGACCTTGTCACTGACAGATGTGATTCATGCTAGCTCCTGAAGAGTTCTTGGTACTGCCAGGAACTGATATTCTATCACAGACAGCCTTTGCTTTTAACGGAATCTGAGGACTCTTGTGTTCTCCATTTGAAGAATATTAACTCTTTTGTATAAACTTAAACCAACAGTCTGGCCCCGGGATAACATTTTTCCTAAGGTGTCTCACTGGTCTTCTAACAATGCTGGCCAATCAGAGCAGCATGTAGTGTCTTAGATGACTGATGCACTATCAATGCAAAGTGTGCATCGGGTAGTTAGTAGAGTGTTGTGGCCATCATGGAGGACCAAAGAAGGACCCTAGGAACCAGTGGATCCATGCCACACCGGAAAAGCAGGTAGTATTACTTTCCCCCCAGATCTGGGACTGGATGATTGCTTTAAAGCTCCTGCAGGTAAATGTGCGCAGACCCTCCAACCAGTGTCCATGATGAAAGGTTTGGTGATGGCACACTAGCTGCAGACCTCCCGTTATGGATATCAAGGTTTCTAGATGGATTATAATGGGCAGGAAGATGAAGAGCACCGATGGATCAGCTACAAGTCCCGCGATCTACCACAAGAAATGATGCAGCTTTGTATACTCTCTACACAGCTAGGAGGCAATATACCTGAGTACTGCAAGGCCATATGCGTTGGGCAGAAAAAGGTATTCAGCTAGAGATACTACAGCTCTGCAAGGCCATATGTACCAATGATGGACTCACGCATTTCTCCAATTACAATAAACACCAGACCCTTCTGTCCTAAGTTGCAAAATCTACCACCATAGTGGTGGTACCCGACCAGTTTAGCAAGTATTGAAACAACCCTCCCGTTTCAGGACAAAATTTGGTCCCAGGACTACAGGGGAGGAGAGTATATTATCTGCTATCATTCTTCTCCTCTGATCCGTTGGTTTGGGATCCTATTTTCTGTTGTCCAAGATGGCCACTACAATTCTTTAGCCACCTACAGTGCATCTGGCGCTGCTCTCTAATTGGCCAGCATTGATCATGAATTCCCTAACAAGTAGTAGTTGATACTTGCTTAAAAATACTATTTTTTAAGAATGACGTCGAAGGGGGTAACCAAACGAAAAGGGAATCTTCTTCTGGTTATGGGGCGTTACTAGTAGAGACTTCCTTCATTAGGTGAATGTCTGTGGAACCCATTAGAGGCGGTACACCAGCCAATGTTGTTGGGGAGGGTTGGGTTTGGCTCCAATGATTTTTTTTCAACAAGTTGTTCAGTTTTTCGTCTATTTTGTGATGGCCTTCCCACTGCTCAAAGCACTGGTAAAAAAAATTGCACGGAGCGAGATCAGGTGATTACAGAGGGTGAGGCAGGGGTATCATGCCGTTTTTTGTCAACACTCAGTGTTGTGTGGTCAACGGGCAACTGGTTCTTCCATCATGACAATGCACCGGCCCACACTGCGCTAGGTGTTAAGTCTTGCCTCATCCTCTGTAATCACGCAATCATACGAGTGCATGGAACAATGGAAGAGGGGAAAAAAAATCACAGCTGCACGTTGTTTGTATGAACCGGCCATCACAAAATAGGTGAAAAACTGAACAACTTGTTGAAAAAAAAAATCATTGGAGCCGAATGCAACCCTCCTCAACAACTTTGGCCGGTGCACTGCCTCAGAAGGGTCCTGTAGAACTTCACCTAGCAACAGAAGCCGGTACTAGTAGAAGACGACTCATGCTTCTTTCGGGTACCCCTCGCATGTAACCTATCCAGTACTGCCACATGGAGGCTGTGTTGTGCAGACTCAACAGCAGGACTGGCCAATGTGTTGAGCATCCTCCTACCATACTGCAGTAGCTATAGACACTATATATACTGTATATACATAGCGGTACAGCCTATGCCGTCAGCCATGTATCGGCATTACGTTCTAGTAACTTCTCTATAACAAAGGACATCTGAGCAGAGAAGTTGTTCTTGGAGAAGGTATTGTATTCTCCTTTAAGAAATGGATGGGAGCAGATGCTAGTAGTCTCTGAAGCATGTAAGGTTGGGTTTACAGCACACTCCGCAGATCATGGCTCATAAAATCCCTCTGCCTTTACAGATGTCTTCATAACATTTTATGGGGCCATGCTGTGTTTCCCATAATTCAACTGGGGCAGACAGAGCGCTGGCAACAGGGACTATGATAATGCCACTGCTGCTGATACAGGCAGGCTACACCACTGTGCTATACCGCTTTCTGCCAGCAGAGGGCTTTAATACTGATCACATTCAGTCTATCAGCAGGTTGTGAATCTCTCTCTTGATGGTGACACTGATCTGATTTTCTCAGAAGGCTGTGAAACTGATCTGGCTCATTTTCGCTGCCCCTCATCTTTCAGGGTCAGCAGCAAAGCTCCGAGTCTCGCTCCAGCAGAGTATTAGACCGGCGACTGCAATCCTTCTCTGCCAGGCAGAAGCAGCGGGCAGTGGCGGCTGCACTGGGTGGCACTTTGTACACTTGGCACCGCTCTTCTCTTCGTCTTTGGTGCTGCGTACATTTTACGTCGACTCGTTTAACGTATTTATTTCCGTATTCCTATATCGAAATATGCAAATGACAGAGACATTGCGCAATTTTACAATATTCCAACTCACTTGTCATCAGCGAGCGTCTCTGTACCAACCTGTTGCACACGTAGAAACTACTAATTATCCAGTGGAGGCGTAGCTTCATGTTCCTGCTCATCGTTGGGCGGCACGGAGTATTTTCCCCTAAAAAAAAATAAAAATATTTGAAATTCTTGGAGTGTGAAATTATAAAAAATGTCATTCAATTTCCAACTTTTCCAGACTCTGACAATAGTGCCAGTAGAAGCGCTATGGAAATAGAAAGAGATATAATGAAGGGTATATTCACACGTGATTTCTGTACAATTGCGATATGGACGGAACTCGCAAAAAAAAATTACTTTCCATCTGTTTATTCACTAGCGTTTTTTTTCTTAGAGAGATAGAAAAATTGCAGCATTTCCTATTTTTTGGTGATTCTTGTTCAAGAATTGCCCATTATTTCCTATAGGAGTCTAAACCGCGGCTGAAGATCGCTACATCTCTGAATGATGCGGGGCTGTTTTGACATGAAAGCGCCTTGCATCCACGGGGAGTTCACATGGTGGGGAGAGCGATATGGGGGTGGGATTCACGGCTCCATATCACACCCGCCTTATAGTGATGCAATGTGTCACTGAAACGCGTTGGAATTGCAGCAAGATATAGTGCAATATAGGACTGATTTTCTTAGGCTGTATTCACACGAGAGGGGGCGATATAAGTCTGGGAAAATCGCACCTATAGCACACTCCGTTTTGCTGTGATTTTTTCCATAGCGTGGTCTGTCCCATCTGAGATGGCCAGAAGTCGCACAGGAAAAGAACCCGTTCAGTTGAATGGGCCACTTCACACGAGGGGTTTTTCTCTTGGACTGATAACCTGAGTTAGACGAATCGCTGCATGTCATATTTTTGCGCAATTCTTCTTCAAGAATCGCCCATAATTTTCTAGGGGAGCGTCAAGAAATGCATCACAATCAGATGCCATGCAATTTGAGTGCGATGCGTTTTTAGCGCAGGGTACTACGGGGGAAACGGACAAGCCAGATATAAGTCCAACTGGAAAGACACGCATCAGGTTTTTTACACGGACAGACAGAAAAGCTCATGGTATACACCATGCTGATGCGATTTGCGGATATCATTTGCCCATTCAAGTCAAGGGGATACGAAAAAAATGGTCAGCGCTCAGATGCTGTCTGCATGCTGCCTGCTTTTCTTAAGAGGTGCAAAAAAAAAGAAGGATGGGGCCAGTTTCAAATTTTATTTTTAGTGGATGTGAAAAACTGTTGTGAAACTGACATTCGGATCGCATATGCTGTACACCGGCGCAAAAACATCTGCTTTTATTCCGGGTGCAACATGGAAGAGTTTTTTGCATGCTAGTGTGCCTAGCTTTAGGCTGATTTCCCATTTTTCCGTTTTGTTTTTTTTTTAATCCTCCAGCGTTGTCGATAAACTGATCCCATAGTTGTCCTTGAGACAGTTCTGGGCATCTGACACATACGTTTTATGCTGGATGCCATCCTGCGCCGGGTACAAAGATGTTGCGTGCATAAATTTTCTATCCATCTATGGATGACAGACCGCTCCAAAAATGCCAAAATATCATTATTTGTGTCTGGCTTCAGCATGGAAACACTGGGTTGACACAGCTGATATATGAAAACCCAGCCTTGTATAGGACAGTGCACACATGGGACTCTGGAATGAACCAGATTTTCGTGCCGCATGCTGACTTCAGAGGGGACACCGCTGGATCATGGGGACAGATGTATAAAAAAAACATCACACGACTCTCTGTCATATTCCCTAGCAGCACTATAACTTAGTTTATGGGGCTGTGGGGACGTGACAGGTTCCCCTTAAATGATAAAATTCAGGCTGCTTTTAGTCACCACTAGAGGGAGCTTAATGTTGACAGACTACTACACATTCCATTGTGCTCAATAGAAAGCTCCTTGGCTCCCCCTACTAGAAGATGGAACTCAGAAAAACAGAGCTTTGACATCTATTACAATATAAGATCAATCAGTAGAGAACTTCAACCAGTTTAGGCCTAGAATATTAAAGGGGTTTTCTGAATTATTGATTTTATATAGTTTTGCACTCCCCATGCCCAAAACCATGTAAAATCAATATACTCACTGTGTTTTGGCAGACCGGCACCATGGCATCCTTCAGGTGACGTCACCCATTCAGAAGGCCTAGTGACATCCCATGGGCTTCCAACGTAGAAGCCCTGAGCCACTTTTAGTGGCCATCACTAATGCGTCTCTGCCCGGTCTCCTATTGGCTGTAGAGGTCACATGAGTAAACAACCTACGTGACCGCTAAAAATAGTAGACCAGAGTAGCCTCAAGCGGCATCAGGGGGGCAACACACAGTGGTAAGTATTTAGTTTTTTCATGTATCACCCCCCCCCCAATGTTAGGGGTACTCTAGAAAACCCCTTTAATAATTTTTCTTGCATAATGACATTATTGTGTAATTATCACAAAACATTACTGCGGTGACGGGGCCAATATCATGATAATGTGCCTTGACGAAGACTAGGAAGGTTCTCTGGAGCATGTAATGAACATGTAAGAAAAGACACCTTAGATAGGAGCTGCAAATGCCTGGAGAAGTGAGATATTGGCGAGAGCCAGACATAAGCAGATAAATTATTTAAGATGTGTGGGCATACAGGCTTTGAAATTGCAGTCATCTCCATACTCTGCCAGGGATTGTATTTCTATGTACACAGCACCAGGCGGACTCATGAAACACTTTCAACATTAACCTCTTGCTCCGAGGTCCAAAGGGTGATGGTCACTGGATGCGCTCTTCAGGGTATAACAATATATATGGCTGTGTCTCTTTCCACTTCTTACATAGTTTCAGGGGGCAAACTTGTTTCCTAGGTTGAAGCTCAACGAAACCTCTCATTAATAACATGCACCTTGTTCGAAAAGAACGCTCAGGTCATCGAGCCGTGAAGAATATACGCCTGCCTGATACAGCAATATAGGAGCCAATAACCACTGGGTTTCACTCCTAAGTTTATCATCTCTAGTGGCTTTAAATGGGAAGTTTGGTCGCATTGATCTCATGGATGATGGAGATGTTCATCTTGGTGAAGTCTATGATATCAGACCAACACTGATTTCCAGAACTAAGAAGCTCTAGGGGAAGTTTAATTTCGACTTTAAGGTAGTCATAAACGTCACAATAATCATTAATGATCTAACCACAAACATAGATCAGTAAGAATAATTCTAATGTATGTCGTATTAAAACAATTGGCTTCTACTATATCATAACATTCTGATTGATGAAGATATAGGGGCAAGAATAAGGGTCAAGACAAGATTGAACAGCAGTCTATTAGAAAAAAACCACCAACGGAAGATATTGCCACAATGGTATGTGGACAAGAACTTAAAGGGGGTTTCCAGGCAAAAATTATTAGTGACCTATCCTCTGGATAAATCGCAGGGGTCTACAGTCTTGGAAATGAATGAGAGAGATATGCAATACCAAACTAGACCACTGCAGTATGGCCGGTGTCTTGCAAGTTCTGGCCATCTGCGGTTCCTCAACAGCTGATCGGTGGGGTCTAAAACTCAGTCTTTGGTTGAACAATATAAACACACCCAAATGGGGAAACTTCACTAATTCTGAAAATGGAAGAAGAGAGGTTGCATTGATGTCTCTTCTGCACAGCAACCCTCCTGGCCACCCAGTGTGCAAGTGAATGGGGCTGAGTTGCAGCTCCCCACACATTTGGAAAAGGAGCATCACTGTGAAGAAAACAACTGGTGCTCCTTCATAATGAAGATCTGTAGGGGTCCCAGCTGCCGCACTGATTACAAAATGATTCTAGTGATTCAATATCACTATCAGTGGAGGGAAATCCCCCTTAAGTGTCTATAATGACTATAGTTGCCAATCGGCCGATAAACCACCGACCTGACGGGTAATTATTTTCCACCAGCAAAATTACCTAAAATCATCTTGAACTCACTGCCAGAAGTCCCGGACGTGGCGCTGTATGTAGAAAACAGCAGACTCCTCCCACGACTCCTGTGCTCATAGCACAGTGTATATAAAGGAGCGTAGGAGCCAGGGGAGGAGTCAGTTGTTCCCTTCATTCAGCATGCCACATCGGAGGCCTCTGTCAATGAGTTTCTGAGTTAACAATGCTTAAAGGGTTGCAGCAGGTTTTTTTGGTGGGACTGTTTTTAGTTTGGGGCCACAGAGAGGGCATCTAGTTAGGGCCACAAAAGGTGCACAATTACTAAGTAGGGCCACAGAGGGGGCACAATAAGTAAGCGGATTGACAAAAGGGCACTATTACTAAGTAGGGTCACAGAGGGAACACTTACTATTGGGGGGTACTGTGAAGGATATTGGGAGTAACAGCAGGATTAAGAGAGTGTGCAGGGGGAAGTTGTGGTTAGAAGACGTTTTCATGGTGGTCTGGGCCTGAATACAGGAGAAAAATGAAAACAGATGACTCCAATCAGAGAGGGCGTCACCTTTGATAGCTACGGACTAATAACAAATAAGAAATGACCTGAAAGCGCTGCGAAAAAAGTTGGCGCTATGCAAATATTACATTTTATTTATTTATTGTAAATACTATACAGGCGTATGAAAATAATATCTCCCTCGTCTCGTGTCCCAGAACCATGGATTAAAATATATTACCGACTCCATGAGGGCAGTTAGAAAATGTCCAGATCTGTTGGCCAGCAGAAATTTGCTAGGTTGGACAAGGAAGAGAACCCAGACTAGAGGGAACCTGATTGGGATGACTAAAAGGAAATCTGACATATGTGGTAAAATATCCTCCCGGTCAACAATCACTATCATCTTCAGTAGGTGAACTTATTGAAACCCTTATCTTTAGAATGTCTTAAAAATCTCTCTAAGAATCCGTGTTTTTTATGTTTTAATCAATAGGTTAAATAAAGCTTTGTGGGTTGCGGGATTTTATACGGAAAAGGACAAAATATACAGCAAGCTTGGTGCATAATGTATTCGTGGAAGAACTGCGTATATCCAATAGGTTAAAAAGGAATATATTCAGTTTAGGTTTTCCGTGCAGAAACGTTACCTTCTGCATAACTGAGGGCAATGAGCGCTGAGCTTCATAGCTCTACAGAGAGGGGGAGGGGAGACAAAGGCATTGTCTCCCTCTCAGACAGGTGCACACAGCATGAGGCATCAAGCTTTTGAATTTTTATTAGATGCTATATCCTCCCAGTCCTCACCGCCCCCCCCCCACCCCATGTCGCCAGCCGTCTCTCTCACCCCCCACCCCTTTCTGTTATTTTATTAGCCATGCATATTTCGCATACTCTATCAATATGAGGACATTTCCAAATATTTCCCTTGTACGCCATGTACAGTACATCCATTTTACTCCCCTCCCTTCTGATTCGGCTCTCGCTCTTCATATCGAGTACAAGGCCGCTGCTTTACAGTACAATTTAATTTTCCATGTCCTGATACACTGCCAAAAGTTGTATTTGCTTAGCGGGCGAGCAGAAGAGATCCTTAAAATCCTTTGAGTTTGAAGTCGGAGCTTTCTATGAAAAGGTATAAAGAAAATGGGCCATCTACTCCAAAACTACCCGAGAAAGCCCAGTGCAGTGTTCTGTAAGGATGCTCTTTACGGCATTTAGGCTTCCATATGACGCCATTCACACTTCAGATGTGAGGAGCAGTAAGTCATGATTGAGATGGACACAGTGGTGATCGGTCTGTGGTTCTCTGGAGGTGAGGACATCTTTAGGTCATAACTGCTCGAAGGGGCTGTCCAGGACTTTAAAGGGGTTGTCCAAACAATGTTATTCCCTATCCATATGATAAAGAATATCTATCTGATTGCTAGGGAACCAATCAGTGGGACACCCACCAATCCCGAGAATGGGGATCCCAAAATTCCCCAAATGAGTGGAGTGGCAGTCGAGCATGCGCAATGCTGCTCGATTCATTTCAGCAGGACTGCCAGAGATAAAGGGAATCCGCCAGCTACTTTAAGTCTTATAAGCTAAGTTGACATGTTGAGTCCGGGGATGTAGGTTTCATACTTACCTTCCCCACCATTCTCACAATGTCAGCTGTCAAACCCGCTGCTGAATGATTAGGCGGATTACTAAGTCGCACACATAGAATAAGAGGACTACATAGCATGCACCTATGTAGTCTGCAAATGCATTGCAGCGGCAGGTTCGAGAGGTGACAGCGGGGAAATGGCAGGGAAGGTAAGAATAAAACTTACATTCACCGACTCAGCATCTCAGCTAATTTGGGCCCAAGAGCTTAGCTTATAGAGCTCGAAGTAGCTAATAGAGTCTCTTTAAGCACTTGAACTTGACTGTCTCCGGCACTGCCATTGAAATGCATGAAATGGTGGTGTGCATGCATGACCATTGCTTCATTCCATTGGGGACTTTTTCGTGATAGGCAAGGGTCCTACCAGTTGGTCCTACCAACCCACTAGTTATCAGGAAAACTTCTTTTGATTGGACAACCCCTTTAAAAGAGTTTTCTGAGACTATTCATGACTTATCCTCAAGATAGGTCATCAATAGTTTATTGGTGGAGTCCAACAATTAGCTGATTGTAGTGACAGCAGCACTTCAGACCATATAAAGCACAGTACCATACTTTGTTTAATGGCTTCACTTAAAATCCCCGTCTGCTGAATGGGCTGCCTCTGATTGGTCCCAACACTCAGCCAATCAGAGGCAGCACTCACTCACCCATTCATGAATTCATCATTTATTTATTTATCAGGTTGAGCTGCAGAGCTGGTTGGTGGAGACCAGCTGCTATGAAGTCTATATACACTGCACACATAGGAGAACAGGATCTCTTCTCTATCTCTGTAGCACACCCTCATAAATAACAGCATCATCAAAGACATTATGAAGAATTACTGAGCAGTGTAGATGTGATTATTTTTGCATTAATCTGGCTTTAAAACGTTGGGGGAACCCAGGGTGTGGTGACAGGTTGTCACAGATTGTCCCATTGTATCTTGCTTAAAACCACATATACCATGAAGTTTATTATTTAAAAGTGGTTATCTATACTCTAATATCTGACAGTCTGTCCGCTGTCTCTAATACCATGCCCTCCCTTTTTCTCAAACTTAACCTGTCAAAAACTGACCTCCTTGTCTTTCTGCTCTCAACTAGCCGACCTCCCCCCAATATCTTTATATCAGCATCTGGCATCATCATAACCCCCAGACAGCTCGCCCGCTGCCTTGGGGTCACACTGGATTCGGACTTCTCCTTTACCCCCCATATCCCATCTTTGGCCTGAACATGCCACTTGCACCTCAGGAATATTGCTAAAATCTGGCCGTTCTTCACTACAGACACGCTAAAGACACTCATTGTCGTCCTCATCCATTCAGTACCTTCTGTTATCACCCCCACCCCTTGGTTTCTAAATAATTGAATACCACATGTAACTTTTGTAATTTTCGTATTGTTTGTGTTCCCCATGTGCCTCGAAAGCGCTGCGGAATAGGTTGGCGCTATACAAATAAAAATTATTATGATTCATCTCCTATCCTTAGAATAATTTGATGGTTGGGACTCCCTCTCCCAGCACCTCCACCAATTAGCTGAGCGAAGGGACCATAGTGCTTATGTAAGCACTGTTTACCCAAACACAGCACCACACACATAGTAGTGGCTGTGTCTGGTACTGCAGCTTAATCTCATTCAAGTCAATGGGATAAAGCTGCAGTTCCAGGCACAGCCACTAGTCTATGTACAGCTATGTGTCTGAGTAAACAATGAAGAGTACATGGAATCATAGCTCTTCAGTGCAAGGAGTCACATGCCCAGGATACTACAGTCTCAGAAAACCCTTTTGAGGTTAGTTTTTGGTCTCTTGTTAAGGGATTGATCAGAAGAGAGAATCAGAATAGGGAAAGTGTGTAAACTGGCATTATAACGCATCTAAAGCGACTTTTCCATCAGTGGAGAGATCCTTTAATTTCTGTACAATATATATATATATATATATATGGCAGGTAAAGTCTACTCTCTTCCCCACTAAACCACATGTCCACTAGTTTCAATAGAATGTCATGTGTCATTGCTTTCGACGCACTATTATGGAAGTGTTTGCTCTTGGGGGCAGTAATGAAGTGCACTTGCGTGCTTGTAACATTCAGTGTAAAGTGCTACCAACTATATATTATATCTATGGACTAATGGAGGCTCAATGGCTTATAGGCAGAGATCATTCACCAGCACACTAGAATCAAAAGGTAGGGATGGCTGAGTTATGGAAGTTCCTGACGTTGAAGTGGGAGTCACGGTGATTATTAACTGCTCCCAAGAAGCATAATGGGGAGCTATAATTCAGCTTCTTTCTGCTTTATCATTACATCTAAGATGACATTCCCAATTAATTTCCATGACCTCATCCACGGTTATGGGATGCAATATGCATTTTCGGAATCACGGCAAAGCTGCCAAGTTTCATGTGTTGCTAGACGTTTTGTCCAAAGTTCTCATCGTATTTAACTCTGAATTTCCTGAGAGATGCCTCGTCCTTTATCTAACTTATGTGAAAGCAGGAGACTCCTCATAGTAGGTCAGTCCGAGCATTGTAAGGCTATCTTGCCCTGCCTTGTACCCTACAAGTGTGGAACTACAGTATGAAGGGTATTTATGGCAAGACCTTCTTCCATCGGAGAACGACACAGACATTTCTTCCCCAGTAAACATCATTTCTACATTGACATCCACAATCAGACCTGCTCCTCATCCCTTTGTCTTTCTCCTTTTGCCTGCTGCAGTCCGGGAAGTAGGAGATATATCTTCATGGGGACAGTAACTGCTGGAGGTGTCACTCCCCTATAAATCTTGGTGTGATTGCTGGGATAAAGAAGAAAACAGGAGCCCCAGCAATGTAGCTCGTGGCCTTCTGGTATCTTTAAATATTACCTTCATTCAGAAAACAGAGACCAGACGTGTGAGGAACTATCTACCAATCCAATAAACTTCAAGTTTCTGTGACTGTCATTTCTATTGCTACCATACCTAACCTATCTTTTTATGACATCCTTGGTTTTGATAGACAAGCTAGGTTATCCCTTTATGTATTGCATAGCACTTGCCATGGCAAATTTGTCTGCTTTAAGATGTGCCCTTAACCTTGGCCAATCCCCGTCCATATATGCTAATACCACCCAGTTCCCTTTGTGCCCCCATACAGTAATAGCGCACAACACCAAAAGTGGTTTCCACATCAGAGGTGGTCAATGTGGACCTCGACGCACATCGAGCCCATAGTCAAGTTCCTGCCATACACGTTGTAGCATATCATGATTGAGTGATGCCATGGCTTCTGTGATGCGTACTGGCAGATCATACATGGTGGGTTGGTAAGGGTGGCTCCTAGATTCTAACTTTAGCTTTTCTCTAGAGAAAAAAATCACAAGACCTAAGGTGAACATGGAGGCCAAGGAAAAAGTTCACCATCGTCACCACCTGCACGGCCAATCCATTTGTTTGGTAGTCAGTAGTCACCTATTGAGCTCATTTCTGACTTCATTGTGAAAACGGGGGGTGCCCTATCCTGTTAGAAGATGAAAATTGGTATTTCCTGTTCAAGCTGTGGCAGAAGCCATATCTGTAGGCATCGTCAGGTACAAGATCCTCAGGATTGTCTACTCATGGATAAAGAAGGGGCCGACACTTTCCTACTGGTTAAGAGTCTCGTGTGGCGCAGAGTGCTAAGCTCTCACTCATGACCTGAAAGTTGGAAGTTCAATCCCGCATGATTCAGGTAGCCGGCTCAAGGTTGACACAGCCTCCCATCCTTCTGAGGTCGGTAAAATGAGTACCCAGCTTGCTGGGGGTAATAAATAAATTATCTGTAAGCGCTGCGGAATAAGTTGGCGCTATACAAATAACAAGATTTATTTTAGGTTATAGCGCAAAACACATTCACCTTAGGGGTGTCACATGTAGACATGTGGGTTTTCCTTCCTCCAGATTCTGAAATTACTTTGGTGCCTGAAAAGGTGGGAGGAGGCTTCATCGCTAAACACTAAAGAGTCCATGAAACCAGTGCTTTCGATAGAATTTCTATTCTCTCGTCGCTTCGCTTCGTTGTCTGATTTCCGGGTCGGTAACAATTGTAGTCGGTGGAGATAACGCCGCAAACGTTTACGCAGAATCTTCCATACAGTCGGCTGCAGAGCTTGCAATTCCCTGATGGGGATTTCATGAAGGCTTTGTATGAAACTTGCATGGATACGCTCCTGTGTTTCCACGCTTACTGGTGGACAGCCGGATTATCGCTTTACACGAAACGATTATCGCTCAAAGTTTGTTCAAATGGCCGAAAGTGAGCGATAATTGTTACATGTAAGCGCAGGCAGTCATGCGCTATTCGTGCACTTGTCGTTTAGCGCTGGCTTTTAACCAGCATAA
Organism: Eleutherodactylus coqui; assembly: GCF_035609145.1. NCBI lineage: Eukaryota > Metazoa > Chordata > Amphibia > Anura > Eleutherodactylidae > Eleutherodactylus > Eleutherodactylus coqui. The sequence continues at coordinate 461,789,377 of NC_089837.1, read as the reverse complement.
AAATAGTCATCAGGCCGTTCAAAAGTCGCTCCATTTGAATGGAAATTGTTTAGTATCTTGTTCAGCTTGACGACTTGAGGGGAGTAAACTTTGTACTCATTATGTATGCCTTTAGAGATGAGCGAGTATACTCGCTAAGGCACATAACTTGAGCGAGTAGTGCCTTAGCTGAGTATCTCCCCGCTCGTCTCTAAAGATTCGGGGGCCGGCGCGGGTGACAGGTGAGTTGCGGCGGGGAGCGGAGGGGAGAGAGGGAGAGAGTGATCTCCCATCCGTTCCTCCCCGCTCTCCGCCGCCGCTCCCCGCTGGCCCCCGAATCTTTAGAGACGAGCGGGGAGATACTTGGCTTAGGCACTACTCGCTCGAGTAATGTGCCTTAGCGAGTATACTCGCTCATCTCTATATGCCTTGCATACACAATGAGTGTACATTGTTTTCTCATGCCAGGAGAAGACAATGGAATCCTGCTGGACAGATAATTCTTCGCATAAACTCACGCCCACCTGAGCAAACTAGTTCTATTTCTACAAAGTTTACTTTAGCTAATGAGTGAAATAGAGCCATTATCTGTACGTGTAATTTTATGCAAAAATGTTGTCAATTTGTTCAGTTGTTTGGCCGTTTAAACAATTATCTTTGTGTGTAAAAGGGCCTTTACAGATGCAACCTTTTCCCATAAAATTAGAGTATCACGTTGCACACTGCTAACATATTGGTAGACGTGAAGATCAAGGACACAAAACACTCTCCTACCTTTGTTGGCAGCTATTTTGTCACATACCCTCTAGCCATGACTACGGCAGAGTAAACATTTTTGGAACTCATTTAACAAAACTGTCCAACAGTAAGACCGCCCTCGTTGTCCATATCAACCAATCACAGCACAGCTTTCATTTTACATCATCAGCAGTTCGAGAAACGAAAGCTGCGCTGTGATTGGTGGCAACAAGGACGACCTTACTGTTAGACGGTTTTGCTATATGAAAATTTTGGGGTTTCTATTACCATTGATATCAAATCTATATGACAGTAAACGTGACTTATGAGGGGTTCAAATCGGGAAGAACCTATGTAATAACCCCGTATATTACCATTCTGACCATCAGATTTATTTCCTGTTGATAATATAACGCCAGCATATTCCGCAGCGCCGTACAGAGTTTGTCACCGCTCTGTTACAATGTCACACGCACGCTAGAACCAGTTTCATAGGAAGCTCGTTAATCGACCAGTATGATGACATTATGCGCGGAGATTGCGGACGCATTTGGAATACGTTTTGCCATTCTTACTATAAGCCGGACAGTCTGCAATCAGATTTTGATCAGGTTCCCAGCAAATTTCCTGCACATAGACTTTACAATTTGAAGCTAATTAAAATGGTGTAATTGGCTATTAAAGTGCAGCATGTATGAGCGGCTTTACCCCGAACAACCAAAAAGACTCCGACTTTATGCTTGTATTTATTTATGAAGCATCTGACAGTAAAGCTGGAAGGACAAACAGTGCGTTCTATGGTCATATATTAAAGCATAGTAAAATATTTATAGGATACAGTCTACTTTTATAGTCAATTCCACCTCTATATCTTTCCTTCCAGGAGAAGCCTTTTTAATCTCTATAGCGAATATCCTACATTGGGTTTTGTACATACAGGGAGTTCCCATGCACGGGCTTCGCTGATTAGCAGGGCTGTATACAATTAAGAGAATATAATCAATTCCTTCTAGAAACAGCGCCACCCTTGTTCACAGGCTCTGTCTGATATTGCAACCCAAACCATTTTTTAAAAATTCTTATTTTAAGAAAATGAAACATTGTTGCAACTCATAATACAGACATAATGGGGCGTGAGAACTTAGGGCTCTTCACACGAGTGTTTTTTGCTTTCTGTTTTTTTTTTTAAACGGATCCGTTTTTTAGGAATGAAAATGGATAGCAAAATGGATTTAAAACGGAACCAAATAGAAACTATAGTTTGTCGATTGAATAGAAGCAGTAGACGGATCTGTCAAAAAATGGATAGTTTCTTTCAGTTTATTTCTGTTTTGTCCAATTTACGGGCGCATTCAGACGACCGTATATCGGCTGGGTTTTCACGCCGGCCGATATACGGCGTCTCTCTCTGCAGGGGAGGAGGCTGGAAGAGCCGGGAGCAGTGCTCTGAGCTCCCGCCCCCTCTCTGCCTTCTCTCCGCCCCTCTGCACTATTTGCAATGAGAGGAGGTGGAACAGGGGTGGGGCTAAGTTTTGGGAATTAGCTCCGCCCCATCCCGCCTCTCCTCATTGAAAATAGTACAGGGGGGTGGAGAGGAGGCAGAGAGGGGGCGGGAGCTCAGAGCACTGCTCCCGGCTCTTCCAGCCTCCTCCCCCTGCAGAGAGAGATGCCGTATATCGGCTCAGCGTGAAAACTCAGCCAATATACGGTCGTCTGAATGCGCCCTACATCTGTTTTTAACAGGTCTGTTTTGTATTCTTTTGGCCTCATTCACACAAGCGAAAATACGTCAGTCGAAAATCACAACCATGTGAAGCATCATACCAACGCATTCATTCCCATGAGCGATCTTCGGGAGCGTAAAAAAATTGCGCCGTTAAGAGTTGAGTATCGGCGACGGTTTTACGGTCTCCGATTTTTCACACTGCATCACAAGATAGGTCTTGCCCTATCTTTTGCCGAAAAACGCTGGAAGCTCCCATAGACTCCTATGGAAGAAAAAGGGAGGGGGAGGGAGTTTACCTGTGTCCAGCACTCGGAAAAGAAGACAGCTGGCTGTATTTAGGCTATTAGAAGTCACTCTGAGGATTTCAGGCGACCGAAGAAATTTCCCGCTGCAGCGTATTTTTCCCATAATATGCCCATGTGAATGAATGAAAAAGCTCATTACGCTCAGGACTCGATCACGTCTATTCTTCATTCCTGCGATTTTACAGTGCGTGTGGGGGGCCGTGCAAATGATACGCTCGTGTGAATGAGGCCTTTGTCTTTCTTCCCTTCTGCTCATTAGAAATGGATCTGTTAAATGATAACAAAAACTGAATTACACGGAAACCGTTCTGTTCACTTCCATCACCCTGTGACTAGAATGTAAAAAAACCCCAAAAAACTGAAGGGTCCTTTCAATTCGCTTTCAATTTTTCTTTAGCAGAAAAATCAGCTGATTTCCTGTCAAATTCCATAGAGAGGGTGCGGATTGTGACTCTATTTTAGATACGGAAATGCAGCGGAATTTGCCACGGAATCGCACGATTTTATCGCGGACGGCAGCGATATGAAGTGAGATAATTCTAAAAAAAAAGCATCACTGACACTGAAAAATCGCTTGAACAAAGATTTTCTTGCGGCAAAATCGCCCCTGCGTAACGACCTTTAATGTCTGCACAGTGAGTTGCCGTGCTGAAACCAAATATCCCGTAAAGACGTGTCCTTGGATGTGAAAAAAAAATAATTCTAACGGGAGGAAACAGAATAACATCTAAAAAGATTAAAAACATCCCCCAGCGGATAAATCCGCAGTGCCGACACCCCTAATAGGTTTTGCTAATTCTCCTGCAGTACTGATGTTCTGTACATCCACATGCAACCATACATGTTGGCACCACTGCTGAGGCCCGTGATTGGCTGTAGCAGTCACATGGGTGTATGGCACATCACCACTAGAAGAAGGAAGGCAAAAACCCATGGAGACCACCCCGGATGTAGAGTTGGAGCAGTAGAGAATTTATCAGGTAAGTAGTGAATATTTTTCCTTATTTCATCACATTTACCTCCGTTAGCTTAATTGTTTTCAAATCCAAGATCAACTGCAATACCAGACCCAACCCTTTCCTAATATGGGTGCCGTTTCGGGAAGAAGACATATTTTTCTATCCTCAAACAATCCCTTTAATATAAAAACGACTTTGACTATAATCATAGGGGGCTCAGAATCCATCTTCATTCTTCTTCTCTCTTATTTGGTCCAGAGGAAAGTAAATAAAAACCCGCCGGACAAGAAGAGAATATTTTGTTTCGACCGGGGGACAAAAAAAAAAACCCTTCTTGACCCCACAAGGGTAACTGGATCAGCCACATGGTTGAGAATATCGCCATACTTGTAATTATGATTATTACATAGTTGTTCTATTTTTATTCGGTGAGAATACTGGAATTAGATTGGAAGCCTCTCAATGTCATCCTGTACGCTCACGTCCGGAGCCTCAGATTGAAGTCACTGCTATTTCTGAAGGAAGAAATTCTGCATTGACCACGGAGCACCGTACAGCAGAGTTATGTCACGGAGGGCACACCGAGCTTTTCATTTTTACGCACCGGCCAAACATATCACAGACCTGTCAGTCAGCATGCAGGTCGAGATTAAGGTCCAATTTGGCTACACATGTAAGAATTTTTGTTGGATCTGTTCCAACCATTCGGCATATTGGCCAAGACGTTGGATCTTTTCCATTATCCCAGAGCACACACATTATGTTCCAACTCATTCCTTCAAAGTGTCACGAAAGCAAAAACATATGTTGCCTTACATAACAAAGACATAACAAAGCTGTTAATGACATTCACATACACGACCATTTACCATATATGTGTGCGTGTTCACAAATGTCGACCAGGATGAGCTCATTCCATTTCTTTCCCTTTAGTCTTGTACTCAAGGCTCCACTACTTGTTTAGATATAATAATCAGGCAGTGTGACCACATTTAATTTGAAATAACTTGATTTTGTACAGAATTCATACTAATGAGAAGCCTATGAAGCTGCTCTTGGGCCTATGAGTTCAGACCCGGCTCAGGCCAACCCTGTGACCATTTCCTATCAGCCCGGCCATCCATAATTATAGCAATGCTTGCAGGCAAGAAGGTCGGAAGAGGTATCGTTTCTCCTTACGGAGAACACCTAGAAGATGAGTGTAGAGACTTATAAGACCATCCATGCTCCTCTGGGAAATATGCAAATTAGGAAGATGGAACAATGCTTCTGCAGTGCCACCTATTGGAAGGCAGCATTCTTGCAAGTCAATGTTAGACTCTTTATGCAAGCCTTATAGCAATAACTGGGAATTGAAAACCTAAAGTCAGAATACCATGCACAGACAGCTGTTTCGGGGGGTTTTGCCCCTCATCGATGTGCAGTAGGTTTCTGAAGGAAATGGGCATCGGTTAATGCCACCTCTCTCTCTTCTTTCATTTCCTTTTGCTGATATAGTGCCAACATATTCTGCAGCACCGTAGAGGGATTGCTACCATTCACATCAGTCCCTGTCCCCAATGCAGATCTATCCTCTCTTTTTTGGACACACTGGAACCAATGTAATTGGAAGACAGTTAAAGGGTTTCACCAACATTTAAAAAAGTGCCCCAGGGTAGGGAATGGCATAAAAAAGTAAAATAACTATTACACACCCTCTCATGTTGCCTCTGGATGCACTGCTGACCCAGTCCCCTCTGCTCTGGTCCCGCTGATACAGAAAGCAATGGCATTATGTTCAACACTCATTGCCTCCGTGGTCACATGTCATTCATGCACATATGACCGATGAGTGATTACCAGGGCTGGTCATGTGAATGATGAATATGGCGTCATTGTTCTATGTATCAGCGGGAACATGAGTGGAGGGGGCAAAGTCAACGGCAGGGGACAGGGGCAAAATGAGAAGGTGAGTCATGGTTGTTTTATTTTTTCATACATCATTCCCCACCATGATGCACATTTTTAAAATCCCTTTAACCTATAAGTATTTTTTTGGAGTGTAGGAGGAAACCTACAGACATGGGCAGAAATTACAAACTCCATGCAGATGTTGTACTTGGTCAGATTTGAACCCAGGACCCCAGTGATACAAAGCAAGAGTGCCATCCACTAGGCAACCATCCTACAAGAGGGAATGAGACAGGCAACAAGCACTAGGTCATCTTCTTCAAGGTTGGTGGATGTGATGGCATGAGCTGACAAGGACTCGAGTTTTGCTTTGGGACATCCTCTGATCTATGTCTACTTTTGGCTACAATATTAGCAATAGCTTTTTTTTGGTTCCCTGCTTAAAGTTCTGGATATGAATCTACAATACTGATGATGAAGTTGCTAGCAAGTGACATGCCCTGCTCCATTCTTAGCTTGGCTACTGCAACTCGCTACCGATCGGTCTATCTCTCCCTGAACTCTCCCCTCCGCTACACTGATGCCTCCACCATGTGCCATCACTGCAGTGTTTGCCAGTACAATAGACAATACATTTTAAACTCATCACTCTCATCTATAAAGCTCCCCACAGTGCTGCATCACCATATATCTCCTCTTAATCTCCGTCTACCACCCTATACATGCTCTCCTCTCTGCTGATGATCTAAGGCTAAATTCTTCTTTAATCTGAACCTCCCACTCCCATCTCCAAGATTTCTCCAGAGCTGCACCCGCTTTCTAGAATGCTCTACCCCAGACAACCAGGTTATTTCCCAATATCTGCAGTTTGAAGCGAGCCATAAAAACACATCTTTTTAGGGAGGTCTACATATTCCCTCATCTATCACTTCTCCGCTTACCCCACGTCTCTCTTCCCCCCTTTGAAACCTGACCCCCTTCATCCCACTATGTCCCCTACAGCCCACACACCCTAATACACTTCACATACTGTATATACTGAACACAGGTACTGACTGGTGACCGTCTCATATAGCTATATGTATACTAATCCATTTATATAAAAGATGGCTGGACCATTGTACAGAACTGTACTTCTCGTGTATCCCTATAATCTTATAGATTGTAAGCTCTTGTGAGCAGGGACCTCACTCCTATTGTTCACATTGCCTATTGGTGTAATTCTGTATGTTATGTCTTACTCTGTCTATGTTCCTTCACACTATGGGAATAAAGTAGAGCGCATGATGACTATTACAGAAGACTTTATATCTACCCAGACTAGTAGAAACCTCAATGGTGCGTATTTGGCCATGGATATACTCATGGAAATGTGGCGAATTTGAACCACTGTATTTCAACGGAGGTTTAATATCTGCAGCGTTTCTCCAAAATGCTGTGGATTCATTGCAGGATATTTCCCACAACCTGTGAAAGGGATTTCAGAATGGATAGTGCTGTAAATACTCCGGAATTTTCACAGCAAAATCCACTATGGAAATTCTGCAGCATTTACGCTACATGCGCCGCTGCCCTAAATGTGGCGGATGTTCTATAGTAATTCCTGCAGTGGAAATTCCACGGCCTTTCTGTCCTGTGCAAAGATGGTCTTCTACCTGATACACACATTATAGAGTGCGGCGGGAGTCTGGAGAGCCAGAATGCATCTACAAGGAGAGCGGGCAAGCAGTAATAGCATTTATAAAGGTGAGGGGAGCAGCAAGCACCCAGTTAGATGCGCTTCAGTCAGTTTGCCCTACATCTATTTTAATAGATATTCATGCAAAATTTGAAAAATCCTCCTACTGTGTAATCCTCTATATTTACTGAAGACAACATTTTTTAAAATATATGATCATATACTGTTATTATTTGGATTATAAATTAGCATTACTAATTAAAATCTAGTCTTCCAACATTTTTGAAATGTATAAGATGCCACCTTCACGTTTATAATTCACATTTTATATTGTATTCTACATCTCTGGAAGTTCCCTTTTTTTTTTTTTTAGACCTGCAATACCAACTTTGAACAGCAGAGTGCATCAGACCCTTAGTGAATCCTATGGAAAAACACTTCTAATTGTTCTCTTGGCTGTGATGCATAACAAAGGCCACAAATAAATAGGTGGAGTTTGGAGACATCTGACAATGGTTAGGTCTCATTTAGCTTGGAAGGTATGTGTCCAGCGAATTCTTTGATCTGTGGGTTGATTAAACAGAGATTCCACTAGCAGCTTTGTAGAAATAATAGCAATTGCAGTTGTAAAGCCTCTAAAAGCAAACGATAATGTGCAAATAAGAATGAATTATTCTGGAAAATGTATACACTGTTCTAAAAAGTACCATATTTTGTAGCACTTTGTATAAAACACACATCCACCCAAGGGCATTAGGGGATAGAGCTTACTATGTACTGCTAATACACTGATTAACAAATGACTGACGCCAGTATAGGAGTTAAAATAATGCCCTATATTAGTCTTTGTACATATGCCATTATGTGACATGGTAAGCTCTTGGTACATATGTATCTACAGGGCTCTATGCCCCGAAAGCATGCCAAAAGCGTTTCGTTTCGGCATATGCCATGCCAGCATGAGTTGGCATACCTTTTATTCTGCATAAGGCTAGGTCAGACTAGACATTACTGTAAGTTGCGCCTTAGAGACTTGGGCGCAACTCGAACTGGAAGGCATCATGTCCAAGTGTATAGCCCAGTTGGCTATAATGGCCCCGTCTGTGGAATTACAAGGACACCACATGACCCACTAGTGTACTGGAGGCTTTAGACCTCTTTCACACGGCCGTATGCGTTTTTATGCTCGGCTGATCGCGGCTAAAAATCGCATCTATTAAGAATAGCGCGATGTAGTCCTGATCTTAATTAACGTTTTCTCATCCATTCACATGGGTGGCTGCGATGTGTCGGTGAAAAAATACGCTGCAGCGCGGAAATCCCTCGGTCAGCAGAAATCCTTGGAATAACCGATAATGGGTAAATAGAGCAGCTGTCTTATTTTCCCAGCGTTGAACGCAGGTAAACCCTCTCCCCCTCCCTTTTTTTCAGTTCCTATAGAACTCTATGGGAGCCTCCAGCGTATATTGGCTGAAAGATAGGGCAAGACCTATCTTTTTATGCGCCATTTTCGGTTACCGATGTGCTATTTTTTATGCGCCCAAGAATCGATCATCTGAATGAATAGATTGGAATCCAATGCTTCAGATGGTCGCATTTTTGGCCGCAGCTACAATAATTGCGTATATATACGGTTGTGTGAATAAGGCCTTAGGGGGAGTTCACATGCAGCGGAAATGCTGCAAAACTTTGGCTACGGATTTCATACCGAAATTTCACAGCACTGTGCAGTACAATGTAAGTGAAGGGGACTGAAACCTGCAGCGGAGGATAGGCATGCTGAGGATTCTCATAGGACAGCATGTTGTATTTGTTGCGGAAATGTCGCTGATTATCTTTGTAGAATTTATTATTAAAATGCAATGAGTGAATTTTTGGGTGAAAATCCACATCAAAATTTGCACAGAGACTTTGGTGTGGATTTACTCCGCAATGTGTGATGATACCCTAAGAAAAAGTAGTCCGTTGCACTATCCTATATGGAGGAATACAATAAAAAAATACTTATCCCACATAGCATACATTCCTTTACAATGAGAGTCAATGGGCGATGTATACCACTGCATAACAAATAAGGGAGATGGAACAATACCTCTGCAGCGCCACCTATAGGAAGGCAGGATTCCTTCAAGTCAATGTTAGACTTTATACAAGCCTTGCAACAATGGCTGGGAATTCGACTTGCGGGAATGCTGCCTTCCAAAAGGTGGCGCTGCAGAGGTATTGTTCCATCTCCTTTATATTACCCAGAGGAGCATGAATGGCCTTATAAGCCTCCTCACTCACCGTCTAGGTGCTCTCCCTAAGGAGAAGTCATAGCGTTCCTGACCCACTGCATAACAATGCTCAGTTTGTGTGTCTGCCATTGGAGGTATACGTTAGGGAATACTCCTGACACTAACCCCGGACACAAGGAAAAAACAAAGGGGCAAATGTGCTGCTCGGGCGAGTATACAGTTACTTGATAAGACTGCTACTCGATCGAGCAAGCAGCCTTAAACGAGCGTGCTCGCTCATCTCTAGGCAGGACTTATCTTTCTGCTTTCTTTTTTGAATGGTGAAGAAAAAAAAATAATTTTGGCTGGTTCATGCGCTAATACGCTCTGTAGCGGTGAGCATATTTGCACGTGCGTCCGTCTGTCTTAGCCTGACTTAGAGGCGTGCTCTTCATCATAGATTTGTGCTTCTGACTTAAAAAAAACCCCAACAAATAATACAAAGCATGTCCTTATTATGGCTAATCGTTATATACTTCCAAAATATGTCACTCACAGACTGCAGGCCATACCGTACACATGCCTCTGATCTTATATGGAGGACAGAGAATTCATATAGCATGCATAATACTAAAAATCATAGCGTGCTCCATTGTATGCATATAAAGCAGGTATTCTCATATTATGTCACTACTTTAGTCCTTTAAAAACAGTTCTGATTCACTGCTTGGAATTTGTGGTCCATTCTGGATTATGATAGATAGATAGATAGATAGATAGATAGATAGATAGATAGATAGATAGATAGATAGATAGATAGATAGATAGATAGATAGATATGAGATAGATAGATGGATAGATGAATAGATAGATAGATATTAGATAGATAGACAGATATGAGATAGATAGATAAATAGTTATTTGATTGATAGATAGATATTAGATAAATAGATAGACATAAGATAGATAAATTGACATGAGATAGATAGATAGATAGATAGATAGATATTGGATAGATAGCTAGGAGATAGATAGATAGATATGAGATAAATAGATAGACATGAGATAGATAGATTGACATGAGATAGATAGGAGATATATATATATATAGATAGATAGATATGAGATAAATAGATAGATATGAGATAGATAGATAGATAATGAGATATATAGATAGATATGAGATAGATAATTAGATAGATAGATAGAAAGATAGATAGATATGAGATAGATAGATATGAGATAGATAGATAGATAATGAGATATATAGATAGATATGAGATAGATAGATATGAGATAGATAGATAGATAGATAGATATATTCGATAGATAGATATTCAATAGATAGACAGATATTCAATAGATAGATAGATAGATATGAGATAGATAGATAGATAGATAGATAATGAGATATATAGATAGATATGAGATAGATAGATAGATAGATAGATAGATAGATAGATAGGAGATAGATAGATAGATAGATAGATATGAGATAGATAGATATGAGATAGATAGATAGATAGATAGATATGAGATAGATAGATAGATAGATAGATATATTCGATAGATAGATATTCAATAGATAGACAGATATTCAATAGATAGATAGATAGATATGAGATAGATAGATAGATAATGAGATATATAGATAGATATGAGATAGATAGATAGATAGATAGATAGATAGATAGGAGATAGATAGATAGATATATTCGATAGATAGATATTCAATAGATAGATAGATAGATATATTCGATAGATAGATATTCAATAGATAGACAGATATTCAATAGATAGATAGATAGATAGATATGAGATAGATAGATATGAGATAGATAGATGGATAGATGAATAGATAGATAGATATTAGATAGATAGACAGATATGAGATAGATAGATAAATAGTTATTTGATTGATAGATAGATATTAGATAAATAGATAGACATAAGATAGATAAATTGACATGAGATAGATAGATAGATAGATATGGGATAGATAGATAGGAGATAGATAGATAGATATGAGATAAATAGATAGACATGAGATAGATAGATTGACATGAGATAGATAGGAGATATATATATATATAGATAGATAGATATGAGATAAATAGATAGATATGAGATAGATAGATAGATAGATAGATAGATATGAGATAGATAGATAGATAGATATGAGATAGATAGATAGATAGATAGATAATGAGATATATAGATAGATATGAGATAGATAATTAGATAGATAGATAGAAAGATAGATAGATATGAGATAGATAGATAGATAGATATGAGATAGATAGATATGAGATAGATAGATGGATAGATGAATAGATAGATAGATATTAGATAGATAGACAGATATGAGATAGATAGATAAATAGTTATTTGATTGATAGATAGATATTAGATAAATAGATAGACATAAGATAGATAAATTGACATGAGATAGATAGATAGATAGATATGGGATAGATAGATAGGAGATAGATAGATAGATATGAGATAAATAGATAGACATGAGATAGATAGATTGACATGAGATAGATAGGAGATATATATATATATAGATAGATAGATATGAGATAAATAGATAGATATGAGATAGATAGATAGATAGATATGAGATAGATAGAAAGATAGATATGAGATAGATAGATAGATAGATAATGAGATATATAGATAGATATGAGATAGATAATTAGATAGATAGATAGAAAGATAGATAGATATGAGATAGATAGATATGAGATAGATAGATAGATAGATAATGAGATATATAGATAGATATGATATAGATAGATATGAGATAGATAGATAGATAGATAGATAGATATATTCGATAGATAGATATTCAATAGATAGACAGATATTCAATAGATAGATAGATAGATATGAGATAGATAGATATGAGATAGATAGATAGATAGATAGATAATGAGATATATAGATAGATATGAGATAGATAGATAGATAGATAGGAGATAGATAGATAGATATATTCGATAGATAGATATTCAATAGATAGATAGATAGATATATTCGATAGATAGATATTCAATAGATAGACAGATATTCAATAGATAGATAGATAGATATGAGATAGATAGATATGAGATAGATAGATAGATAATGAGATATATAGATAGATATGAGATAGATAGATAGATAGATAGATATGAGATAGATAGACTTAAAGCCAAAGACGGGTAAAGATCATCAGGAAGTATGAGAAGCTTTAACATGGAAGTTTTCCTTCTTCTCTCTGTTGGGATCAATTCCCATCTTTTGCCAAAAAAACCTTCCATAGGAATGTGAGCCCTGAATGTAGTCCCTGCTTTACATTATGCAAATAATGCAGAGGACAATAAATAAACACGTTTCCTAAAAACTTCTAACAGTATTTTAAAAGCTAGATAAAAGTGAAGGAGTACACTCCAATTGGTGACATATGACCCACAAGTGTCCTCAGCATTGGGTTACCCTGCAGTAGGGTCATTACTTAATACTACTTCAAACTGAGATCTTATTGCAGTACTTTGGACTACTTGATTACAAAGTACAGATGTGAGAGAGCGGACTTGATTTATCTGTGTGTAGTAGAAGTCAGGGGAACGCGCTTATATATTTTAACATGACATGTTGTCTTCTTCTGCCCCTCTCCATCATCATTCAGACTGAATAGAACTCTCCTCCCCCCTAGTTCTCCTTCCCAGCTATATGTGGAAGGGGTTGCACTTGCCTAAGGCTCTACAGGACAAATGGGTTTTGGAAGAAGAACATATTCCTTGAGGGAAGAACACCAGCATTGCAGGTGCCTACATGATGGGAGAAGGCAGGTACAGGAGGAGTGGACGGAAACGCAGAAAGATTAGGGAGAAGAAATAATAAATGATCTAACCTTGAAACAATATCTGAATGGAAAGAATACTAAAGTTATCCAGTTAAATTCTGCCCTGCGGCTCTCACTTACTGTCAGACCTACCACATGTACACAGTTCACTTAGTCTATATCTCAGGCCCTTCAAAAGGGTCAACTCTTGATAAATATCATGCCTGTACTATATCTACCTGTACATCATATCCTATTATTCATCAAATCTTGTGAAGGACTCATGGAGATGCCCTGTCATACGGAAATCTCATCAGAAGAAGCTCAAGAAAGATGAGCGCTTCTTGGCCCAGTGGCAAAAAGTGCCCACCATCCAACTGCTATTGAGGTTACTCACATACAATATATCCTACACGCATACACCCGATGGCCACTTTATCAGAGATCCCCATCTAGGAGCCCGGTAATGGCATGCTCTGAGCTGCTGATAGAGGAAAGAAGGTTTCTACACTAACATAGAAAGGGGTTCTTTACTGTAAGAGCAGTGAGACTATGGAACTCTCTGCCTGAGGATGTGGTGATGGCAAATTCGATAAAAGTACAAGAGGGGCCTGGATGTCTTTCTTGAGTGATACAATATTATGTGTTGTAATCATTAATAGTTTCCGAAGATTCGGTGATCCAGGGATCATGCCGATTGCCAAATTGGAGTCAGGAAGGAATTTTTTCTCTTAAATAGGGAAAATTGGCTTCTACCTGATTGTTTTTTTTTTTTCCATAGTGAGAAGTTCTAATCGTGAAAAGGCAGACATCTCCAATAATGGGGCCATTCAATGTATATATGCATAACTCTAAGTAAGTTGTAAATCATTGATAGAATATAGATTCTATACATATAATATGCAATATAGAGTTTAGGAATCAGTGAAGGTGGTTTCATATCTACGCTCAGGGGTTCGGGGAGCAGGAAAAGGGGAATCCCCTGGCTGAACGGGTCCATCTTATGACGGACCCAAACATCTCCGAACAGACCCCATTGACTATAATGGGGTATGTTTGCTTTTTGCTCAGCTTTTTGCTGGAAGACAAAGAGCTACATTCAGCACTTTTTCTTCCGGTATTCTGTGCCAGATCTGCGATGGAACCTCCAACCGGAGGTTCGAACACAGATGGGAAATCACTCTTAGATCTCTCCATGAGCCAATGCAGTTTTCATAGACCTCAGTAGAAAACAAGCCAAATGTTCGGCACCAGTAAAAAGTTTTAGAGATTTGTCTTGCTGTACATACACAAAAGAGCCGCACTATTATTCTGTGTAATGAGACAGCTATATCTAGCAGGTTTATATCACTGAACAATTAGCTGCAACAGAGAACCAGAGATTATTTGCTCCAGGTTTCCAGTTTATAGCGCAGTACAAGCAGCGTGGGTCCAAAATAATAAAAATATTGGAAAAAGTAGCATCATTGTAGTAATATAAAGCCAACCTGAAAGCACACAAATAATGAGCCGCATGCACTGTCTAGCTTGTACCACCAGGGAGTGCTCAAACAGGAGCACCATGATGTGCCAGAGAGCTGTGCATGCAGTATTCATATAACGGAGCCCTACAGTAATACTATCATACCTTACACAAATAATAGAGCTGATATTGTGAAATGGCCTAATGACGCTGCGGAGGCTGCAGGCCGTTTGCTTCTTCTGCTCTTTGAAGTATGTACATTTATCGCTGGCTGAGGAGACTAAGAACAACACAGGCTAAATAAATGACACCGTTCAAGATACAATATTACTTCTTAGCTGATGGCTACTGCGCTACAAGTTCCATTTATTATTAGATAAATTAACGATAATAATAGGGAAATTCCAGTTATAAAGTGTTACCTGTGAAAAATAACAGAGCTCAAACCTTCGGAAATTGGCTAATTCCTCATGCTAACGCTGTATTGCAGCCCTGTTTTGTATGGAGCCATAATAGGGTTAACATTCAAGTAGAGGAGCTTCTACTCTACCTCCGTACGCCTCTGATTGTAAAGGAAAATCATGGCGTGCTGTGTGTACAGCGATGTTCTAGTTTATATATATATATATATATATATATATATATATATATATATACTTACACCTTTCATGAAGAAAGATCATCAATAGATAATTGGTGAGATCCACTGCTGATGTTCCCCACTGATCAGCTGTTCACTGGGCCTGCTGTCAATGCAGATAGTGCTGGAAGCAGACAGTGCTGTCCATATTACAGTGGCCCAGGTTGGTACTGCAGGCTCAGTTCCCATTGAATTCCTGAGGCTAAGTCATTAATAGTACAAGTCCCAGACAAACAATGAACACACCGCTCTTGAGTGGAAAGAAGTTGACCATGTTTGAACTTTTTTCTGATAATTGGATAAAATATTGTTTGTTCTTATGAAATATTTTTCATCCACAAATGATCTTCCCTTGAAATAATATTCCTGGAAAGATGTTCGCTCATCCATCACTTGAGTTCAAATATGTATGGCCAGTTTGAATATCTTTAATGGCAAATATGGTCTAAAATGTCTATGCTTGGGCTGGCAAGATGAACGTTCAGCCACTGCTCAACCAGCTGCTGCTATTTGCCCCCCTCTCTGAGAGCAGCACAAGGTAGTGACAGCCACACTGGTCATGATCATAGTGATATGTCTGCGGTATGAATCTGTGCAGTAGTTTGGAAAAACTTGCATTTTATCAGTAGCAGCACATGCATAGAGGATTACAGGAAGTAGTCCTTGATATTCAGGAGTTGCAGCTAGCCATGCCTACCCCACGCTCAGGTCACTGATTGCCAGCTATCTCTCTATGCACAATAATAGGCAGGCAGCAGTGAATCAATGACCAGATGGCAAGTAGGTGAGGCTAGCTGCAGTTCATGAATATCAAAGACTACTTCCTGTAATCCTCTATATGTGTGCTGTTACTAATAAAATGCAAGTTTCTCCCAAAATACAGCAGACATATAATTGTAACTAGCGTGACTGTCACTACCTTGTGCTGAGAAAACTGTGAAAGATGGTAACAGAGTCTCCTTAATGTGTATGGGCACCTTTAAAGCCTCAACATACATTAGACAAACCCACCAATTTTGGGGAACCGGCTGATTGTCGGAGGTATATGAGGGCTTCCTGACCTTCCCCTGACAGATGATATACGTGATATACGTTATACTCCAAAGGCTGGGACCCAGAGCAAAATTTTGAATAGGGCCCCCTCAAGTATGAACATTTACCAGCCCCATGTAAAAGTTATGTGAAGGTCACATAAGAACACACTCTCCTGTCAGGTTGTGCCTAAAAAAACTCTATGACTGGGCAGCTAAGTGTGCCCTTACCCTTACAGGCAATTGTGTAACAGCTAAGCACTGATATGTTTCCTTAGACCAGACCCATGAATTATATTACATACTATATATACAAGGTGCAAATATCCCCATCATATACCAAGACCAACATAACCAATAATAACACCACACCAAAAAATATCGCCACACCAGGTACATATATTACCACTGCATAGTGATGAAATAATATCATATTGTTACTGCAAAAAAAAACTATTCAAAGACCAACATTACCACCATATAGTGGTAGATACCAGCTCTATACAAGTGCTCTGCAAACCATATAAGTGATTACAGTACTGTTATAGCCAGTGATCACACGTGATGTCCCCTCTGACTGATGTCATTCACTTATCCTTCTCTTCTCCATCCGGCCCAAAGCACCATGACAACGTCTTCCAGCCATAACTGGTCTCTGTAAAATTTAAACATAAAGACATCTTTAGTTCCTTGCTTTTTCAGCACCATCACTATGTTTTCCACACCTCTACATAATCTCCCCATTGATAGTACCCCAAACAGCAATAAGGCCCCACACATTAAGTGCCACTTCAAGTGCCCTTCGTAGAGCAAAAGTACCCCCTTTTATATCCTCGCACAGTAATAATGTCCCCCTTTAACCCCCATCAGTATATAATGCCCTCTTACACTTCTATCAGTAATAATATCCCTTTATCTCCCCATATACTGGTAGTAATAATGCCCTCTTTTATGCTGTAAAACAAAATAACACTGTAATTACGTCTTTCACACCCCACTCCGTTGAGGTCCATCCTCACTTCCGGGTACAGCGGTAATATGCTGCACAGCATCTGACCATTACAGCTAATCCCTGGTCTCAAAAGCTGAAGAAGTGAGTTTTATTTCATATTCATCCCAAACCTAGTAACTACATTCTCAGGGGGTCCGTCAGCCCAGGCCCCTGTGACCCATTGGTTATGTAGCAGCTGTTATAGCTGCTTCGGCAGTAGTTACACCCCTGGTGAGAGAGATTTTACATCAGGTCCCTGGAGATTAGGGCTATGCCTCAGCATAGCACCATGCATGAAATGCATTCATTCTAGTGGTCCCTGCCCCAGAGGAGCTTACAATCTAATTTTAGCCTGAATGATAGAAATGACAATGAAGGTCTTTACACATCATGTACTATTTATAACCATTAGGTGGGTTTAATATATACTTGAAGTAATTAATATTTACTTGGGAGTTATAATAAAGAATTTAAATTAAGAAGAGAATACAGTATTAATACATGGTCCAGATTAATTTAGAACATTTGACGTACATCTCAGGGATTAAAATGAGAGTAATTTATTCATTTGAAGCCTATGAAATTAATTTTGGCAAGTCAGATTAATTTTGCCTAAGATTCATTTGTATTGTTTACATCTTTTTCTAGTGATTGATATGTAATAGCGGAGGGGCGAGATGATTATTATTCTCGTGGCGGTTTCCTCTATTTTCAAATTAGCAACTTGGGAGATGTGGTGGTATTTTTAAATGAAAGTAATGGGTAAACGTAAAACATTGCTCATAGACAAAAGAGGAATTTACAGGGAGAAGGGATAGCTTCAATTGCCTTTGTTTTCCTCTCATTCATAAATTATGGAGGTTTAATTCTTACACCTAATTCTATTAGCTTACTTTTAATGTGCCCTTTGGTCGAGGCCAAACCAACTCTCTAGTACATAAAGAATGATACTTCAGGCCAGAGTATGGCTAGATTGCAGGGAATTGGTAGGGAAAGTATTATACAATCAGCCAGTACTCAATGCAGGAAAGATTTTTTTTTCTTCTTTGGGGGGGGGGGGGGGGTACTGGCTCTTATTAAGGAGACCCATTCTGTACTGATGAGGTGTAAGTATCCAAGAACAGCTGTCTGCAGACGGGTATCTGGCTTGGCTAACCAGTTAAAGGGTCGGATACTGACATGGTAACTACATCCAATAGGTGACACTAGCAAGTTAGTATTCTTCCGTCTGGCAGAGGAGTGAGTTACAGTTAGCCCCCTTCTTTATACATCCTTGTGAGTAAAACAGCAGTTTGAAAACCCCTTTGTGTATTAAATAATGGAAAACACAGGTATAAATGGGCATGTATATGCTGGATTTTCTCATGGTGGAGTGTACGGGCACGGTTATGCTTAGACTTTGCTGCCATACTGTACACATAAATAACAGCTGTCATACTGTGCTAATAAATAGTGATATTTTGTAATGAACAAATAATACATCCATATGAATGTTCCCAATAATACTGTTATTAGCACCACCATATCCATCAGATTGCTCTTATAAACAACAGAGACAGCAGGAAGTCCTCGATAAACACAGCTAAAAGAATACTACCTTCTCCTCAAACAATAGTGCCAACAGGCTGTTCAGTGTGGTATTGTCTGTGGAAGTCTAGGGCAATTAATGGTTTAAATGAATACAAGTAAGGCTGCCTGTCCACGGGCGTTGCGGTATCCCACGGTGGATCTCCGCCCTGGAGCAGGAGCCGGCATGCTGCGATTTGAATCGCTATGATTCTCCGCTCATGGACAGGGGGGCTGCGCTTTCCATAGCAACTCTATGGGAAGTGTGCATTGTGTTCCCCGCGGCTGGATTATTGCTGCGGGGAACGCAATGCAATAACGCCCGTGGACAGGCAGCCTAAGTATGTATAACTAGTAAAGAGTTTGCTCCTAAGCTCCCTCCAGTGGTGACTGCAGATAGCAATATTGTATGATCTATAGGAGTTATCCGCTTTTTAAGAAAAGATTAAAACTAGCTTCAAATGAGGTAAAGTATTAAAAAAACACTACCTATTCTCTGCCCCGGCGATCCAGTGCTGCAGTCCTGTGGACCTCGTTTACAAGTGGACAGCATGTGACCGCTGCAGTCAGTCAGTGGCCACACGTTCATACTACTGACCTCACCATTTAGCAATGGAAGCCATGATGCCAGACGTATGGCACATTACTGTCGAGGCCAAGAATTGCCAGTGGTCATTAGCTGTATGAAACATCACTATAAACACAGACCGGAGCAGGACCATGGGACAACAAGAGCTGGATCACCAGAGTAGATGAAAACTGAATATAGTTTTTTATGTTTTAGCACATTTGCAGCATTTTTTTCTCAAGGGGTTGTCTAGTTATGAGATATTGATGGCCTATCCTCAGGATAAGCGATCAATAGCAAACTGACAGAGTCTACCAGTCAGGACTCCTGCTGATCAGCTGTTCACTGGGCCACTGCACTTGTGCACTTAGATGATTTCTGCAGGAAGCAGCCAGCTCTATTCCTACTGCAGTAGCCAGATTTGCCTGCCATACCAAGCCTGGCCTCTACAGTGGGAATGAAGCTGTCTGCTTCATGCAGAAATGAGCTCAGTGCATGAATCCAAATAGCTGATCAGTGGGTGGTAAGCCCCCGCTGATCTACTACTGATGAAGTAAAATAGATCTGACAAAGAAGTCCTAATCAGCATAGAATATTGCATCTATTTAGAGTAAACACATGCACTTTATGCGCCTTCCATTTTATATCTATGCGCCTATCAAAACGCAAAGTACAATGTTGACAACAATATCCATAGTGGGAGAATTCAGGCTACCAAATGGACTATCACATCTGAAGTGTGGACAATCGCTGACGGGGGATTCCAGGAGACATCTGTATATAAATGATGGCTTTGCCCACAGTAGCGTTTACAATGTGTTCCTTCTATCTATAGCTTTCAGCTCTTATGTAATTTAGTCATTTCTAAGAAAAAGAAACACATCTGCACCCCAGCGTCTTCACATCTGGTTAGGGCCACTTGAAAGCAACTGATAAATGTTCCCTTTTCCTAATATATTACCCATACTAAAGGAGGAGAGGGCTGACCTCTGCACCACTGATGACACCTGCAGGACTTGCCCTGGTCTAGACACAGTTCATCTAATTATAGAGGAAGCCCTTGAGACCTTTTAAACAAGGTTACGTCTGAAGTGAGGCAAAACACAAGTTTGGGGGGGACAGTATCAGAGGAGAATATCATCATTTAATTTTCATATGATCCGGTTCCATTGGTTTATGGCTTTCTATGAAATTGGTCATAGAGTGTATCTGGTTGACATAGAGAAATTAGTGATAGGCATAAATTATTACAGCGCTGTGGAATATGTTGCCACAATACTAATAAAAAAGTGGGAAAAAAGAAGTTTTGCACATCGGCTAATATTTACAGTGCACATGGGATTGGTTTATTTTTTGTGGGAGTGGCTACTGAATGACCATATGACTAACATATACTCATTGACAAGAAAAATAATGCACCAAGAAGGAGTTGTTGGAATCACACACACACACACACATATATATATATATATATATATATATATATATATAAAGTCTCCTTTGATTCTAACTTTACAAAACTGTACAATTCCAAGGAGGCTCTAATAGGCCTCTAGCCTGGATACATGATGAGATACGGTTGGGCATGAAGGCATATAGGCTCCATATGTCATTCTATGGCACATTTGCCTACAGATGTTTCAATTGGGCCTCCAGATCCTGGACACTCATAGACTGCCGAAGCTGGCATCCCAGCTGGTCACATAAATGCTCAAGTTGGCGATACATCTGCTAACCGGGCAGGTCAAGGAAGTGTGGCACCTTGGGGAGGCATTCCTGGGAAACTCTTGGTGTGTGTGGGTAACCATTGTCCTGCTGGAAAATGCCTGTTGGATGCCCTGCCATGAGAGGCAACACATGTGGCTTCGGGATATCCTGAACATATTGCAGAGCTGTTAGTGTCCCTCAATCGCTACTAGGGGTGTCTGACTGTTGTATGTAATGGCTCCCTAGATCATCATACCAACAGTTGGTGCAATGTGTGGCTCTACGGTGAAGGTAGGATTTAAGCGCTCACCACGAGGCCTCCATACTCAAACATGATTGTCATTGGCTCCCAAACAGAACCTGAATTTGTCGCTAAAGACGATATAGTTCCAGTCCGTAGCGGTCCAGGTTTCTCTTTAACGACACCACTGCAAACAAAGGCAATGCTGTTGGGGTATAGCAGGACATGTAACAGATGCCATGACACCGAATTTCCTTCTGCTAAGTACCTATAAATGGTCCTGGTAGAGACGGATCCTGTAATGAAGGCACCTCCTGTGTCTGCATGATGGACAACAAAAACTGTTGGATCTGCTCGTGCTTGTTGGCGGATCAAACGTTCTACTCCAAGTGGTCTGTCTAAGTGGTATTCGAGGGTGGATGCCTAAGCAATTGGTTTTATTAGCCATTGTGACAAAGCCCCAGTTAGTTGTGTATTCTGGTTTTGACTCCTGCTTGATTCCTGACAATTCTGACTTCTGTGCACCCTGACCTTAGCTATGCTTACTAGACTTTGTTATTCCTTGCTATGACCTTCTGCCTTGAACTTGTTATTTCTACTGTACTGCTAGCCTCGAACTCTGCTACGATTTTGCTTAAGCTCCTGTTCACATAATCAGGTTCTGCTTCTCAGCTCAATGCAGCATCAGTAGCCACATAACCAGGACTATTTGCGTGCGTAATGACTTGGGGGCCCTGGAGCATTTGGAGGGGTGAGGCGTGAAAACCAGGGTTCCCCAGGTGCTGCCATTTTAGATAGCTCACAACCAAACTAGCGTGTGGCAAGGCAGATCCATATCTATCTGCCTAACCTTCTCCCATTAATCTGATATTGATCTTAAAGGGCCACTCCAGGGAATGCATTTTTCATTCACTATGCAATTGGTCCCCCAGTACATATAAGTCGACTACTGTTACCTCGTTTAGTTATTCCTTTTAATCTGAAACTCTTGTCTGTTTTCTCCTCCATCGGTCATGTGATCTCAATTCTGCCCAGCTGAGATTTACCAGGGTTCATGTGTTCAGTTTCTAGTCAGTTTCTCACTCAGCATAATCCCTGTATACTGCTATTACTTGGACCCTGCCACGCAAACCCCTTAACGGGTAACACAGAAACACCTATCTCTGTTACTACTGATGATTAGAGGCTCCTGTCACACAGTTGTAATAGAGATCACAGCTCATCTGCCTGTATATTTATGGTCTGTAGCTTATTTAGGTGAAGACGGAAGGTAATAGCAGTATCCTCCGAGCAGGCAGAGATGGTACTGGCTCTAGCTACTGAGGCATCATGGGAATGTTAGTATAGCATACAAAAAGTGAGCAGGGAGAAATCTCAGCATCAAGATGGTACCTGATAAGCATGGGAGTGACTGCAATATAGAGAGTAGACCTCCAGAGTGTCACATTCAATCAGGTAAGTGGTGCAGAGATGGAAAAATGTGTTTTCACTGTAGTAGCTCTTAAACATAAAAATATTGGAGAACCACTTTTTAGGGTAATTTTACATGTAGCAAAATTGAGGCGGGGTTTCCACAGTGGAAAATCCACCCCAAAATCTGCAATTGTGTGGATTTTGCTGCGGAATTTGCCACTGATCTACAGCTGACTTCACCCCTTCAATTGCAATGAATGAAATCTACTGTGGATCCGTGGCAAAAACCGTGTAAACATCCGCAGCATTTCCGCTACATGTAAACGTCCCCTTAATTAACATTTCTTATACTGCTAAACAAAATAGTATAAGGGCTAATCAGATAGTTAAAAACGGTCTTTTTTCATATAAGCGTTTATATTTTATTTAGCGGTTTTCTATTGTATCAGTGGATTGGACAATTTACGCCTTTATTTAGTATTTAGCTTTTTTTCCATTTTCCTTTTACTTGGTGAAATCAGTGGTTTCAGCTACTGTGAGATAAAGCAAGAAAAAGACTGACCCAATATTGAAATGTGAGGTCGGCACTAAATATGAGAGATATTACATGTGTAGGTAATGCGTGTTCAATGATAGGAATATATATTATTTACTAGCAACATTGTGAAAGGAGAAGAAAGGGCATTATTTTTCTAACACAATCTCTGCCATAAATACCAAAGCTCTTTTCTCAGGGGGCTTGTAATAAAGGGGGGAGGTGGAGTGGGGGTTTCTGAACTTTTGGGGAATGTCATCTAGGCGGGAATGGGTTAACCACAGTGGAATGTCTCAAATACTGACCCTTGACTTCTGCAATTACACCTGCAAAACTCAAAGGATTTATGACTGTCTGAGGACAAGGGCACTGCAGAAAAGCCATGCACAAATAAACAGAGGCCTGCGGAGAGACACAGACACACAGACACATACATATACAGAACAACACAGACACACAAAGGTCCATATATCACCTTCACAGACTGAAGCAGTCAATAGGTTATTTTCTAAGTTCCAATTTCCAGCACAGTAAAATATCCCGACGGTCAATGTGGCTGATTTCTTGTATTCGCAGCTCACTGCATTGTATACGTGACGCTACTTTACAATTCTTTATCCTTTTGCACTAAGGATATCATTAAAGGGGTTGTACCAGAATTTCAGTATATCCCCTATCCACAAGATAGGAGGTAATATAGCTGATCAGTGGGGGTCTCACCAGTGGGACCTCCGCCAATCTCGAGAACGGCACTCCCATGTCCCGCTCTCTGGTTACTGCACCCCCTGCAGTGACGTCACTGAGAATGGAGCAATGGTCAGTGCTCCATTCATTTCAATGGGGCTGATGGAAATATCCAAGCAGATGCGGATAGATATCACGTCAGTCCCTTTGAAAGTGAATGGAGCACTGATGCAGTAATACCACGGCGAGGAGGACGGCGGACATGGGACTCCAGTTTTTGAGATCGGCGGGGTCTCAGTGGTGAGACCCCCACTGATCAGCTTGTTAGCCCTACTCTGTAAATACCGTGTTTCCCTGAAAATAAGACAGTGTCTTATATTAATTTTTGTTCAAAAAGGTTTAACTTTTTTACATGTATAGCTGCCTGGACACTATTTAAATTGACTTTTTAAATTAACTGTTAGCAGGGCTTAATTTTGGAATAGGGGTTATATTTCAAGCATCCTCAAAAAGCCTGAAAAATCATTTTGCATCCTCAAAAATTCTGGAAAATCATGATATGTCTTATTTTCAGGGTATGTCTTATTTTCAGGGAAACAGGGTAGGGGATAACTTTAAATTCTGGTAAAATCTCATTTTAAAAACGACATCATGTGAAAGAAAAAGTATAGATGCTTACAATATCATGGGCTTATAGGGTGACAATATATGCCATGTGAATGGCAGAGCAGCATGTACATGACCTGTACATAGGCACTGTGTCTCCATATGGTGCTCCGTAATACTTATGTACTACAAAATCCAATAGAGCATGCCACACATATTTTTTTGTTGGCTACATACAGGGAAAAAAGTCCAGATGCCTCTGTGTATTGGTAAATAGTTTTGTGTACAAAAGACAAAGGTATTAGTGTACTTCACACTTTTTTCTGTGCAGATTCCACCTCTAAAACCATGTATTTAGCCCTTGTGAATGGGCTAAATCCGCTTGTGGAATTTGAAAAAAATGCAGATCCTGCTTGGATCCGCCTTAAAAAGTAACATTCAGAAGTAACCGGCCACCTCCCTAATGAAGAGGCCTCTGAGTTCCGAAAGTTTGCAAATATAATTTTTCTGGTTGGCCAATAAAGGCATCACCTCTATAATACTTTTGTCTCTTTTGTAGAAAGCTATTTAATACCACATTGCTTCTATGGGAGACTATCTACCTAACGCAGAGGCACCATATGGCAGCACATGGAGTTATACATACAAGCCGCATGCATGTAGCACTGCCTAGAGAATTGGCCTTACACAGACAATGCATTTGTAACAAAACCTTTTGTTCCGCTTACGGCAACTACACATATGCTGTATCTGCAGGGGCAAATCTGCAGTAAATAAGCAAGAAATCCCCAGTGGCAGAATCCATACCTGAATAGTGCAGATTTTGTAACGGATCTTCCTTGAATTTTAACCCTTGTATTTCAAGAGTTGATATCCGTAGCACAGATCCTCAGCATTAACAGTCTTCTTCTGTCTTCTGGAGGCGGGGGATTGAAAAATTCCTGCCTCCAGAGAGCACTGCCTCTGATTGGTTGAGCGCTGTGACCAATCAGAGGCAGCACCCAGCCGTCCTTAAATGACAGCTGAGCACTGCCTGTGATTGTTGACAGCGCTCAGCCAATCACAGGCAGCACTCAACCATTCAGTGAATTCAATGAATGGCTGAGCGCTGCCTGTGATTGGCTGAGCATTAAAATTTCCACCCCATGCACGGCGAACATCAGGTGGTGGAGTATAGAATGGGTTCAGGAGCTGATTATGGCTGTTAACTCTTTAAATGCCCCTATTGGCGTTTGGGGGTCCGGAATGGTTCACCCTAAATGAGATTGCAGGGATCCATCATGGCAGCCAGGGGTCCAGGGCTGCCATGAATGGTCAGAATACAGTGTAATAGTGCGCCATAAAAGTCTGTATGATTAAAATATCACATTATTAATCCTGCATGGTGAACACCGTCAGAAAAAAATACATGCAATGCCAGAATTGTGCCTTTTTGGTCTCCCTATCATCAAGAAAAAATAGAATTTTTTTCCATTTTGCCTTCCCTTTTAATTTTTTTATTTTGAATGTACAAGTTTTATTGAGTTTGTAAATTTTCGAACAATTCCCACCTTGGGGACTTACATAGTAACGTAGTGTGTAAGGCTGAAAAAAGACTTATGTCCATCCTCTTCAACCTATTACCCCCAATGTTGATCCAGAGGAAGGGGGAAAAAAGCCCAAGGAGGTAGAAGCCAATTTTCCCCATTTAAGAGAAAAAAATTCTTCCTGACTCCAAT
Organism: Eleutherodactylus coqui; assembly: GCF_035609145.1. Taxonomy (NCBI): domain Eukaryota; kingdom Metazoa; phylum Chordata; class Amphibia; order Anura; family Eleutherodactylidae; genus Eleutherodactylus; species Eleutherodactylus coqui. The sequence continues at coordinate 461,762,892 of NC_089837.1, read as the reverse complement.
CCACCCCACTTAGAAATTTGTAAAAGTTTTCGAATACATTATATAGTACTTTAAATGATACCATTGAAAAGTATAACTCTGCCCCCCAAAAAACAAGCCCTCATGTTGCTATCTTGCCTGAAAAATAAAAAAAATTATGATTTTTAGTAAGTGGGGAGGAAAAAATGCAAATGATTAAAACAAAAAGTTTGCCTACTCCTCACACCGCAATCTCTGGTAGGGTAGGACTGCCTCCCTTTTGCGTGCCAAGCTTGGTAGACAAAACAGCTTTACGAGGAGCTGACACAAGACTGACATGAAGGGAGTAGAGGTGGAAAGCAGGGATATATCTTTTGATCATAACTTAGCAACTGTCAAGACAGAAAACTCAGGGTGGCACATCAAAGTACCAGAGGGTCCTCAAGTGAGCACAGGCTCCGACACAATAATGGGGACCGGCTACAATATGGTAGTATCAGATAATAGATGAGTGCAGGAGTGAGGAGATCAAATTCCCAGCAGCTGCTTTTTCTGTTTCCATCAAAAGAACTGCTATTTATTATGCCTGTATCCGGTCAATGGATAGACCATCATGATGGCCATGAAAGTGTAAGAGCAGCATCTCTGCTTTCTCTACTCATAGCATACATGAGCACACTAGGGACTTGCTGTATATACATTAAATGGGTATTGAGGAGAATCTGTCAGCTACTATGAGCCCAATAAACTAAAGTTATGGACTGGTAGTAGCCGAAGCACTGAGACTGTGGATGTGACAGTTAGGGCTCCTACCCACTAGTGATATGTTTTTTTGCGATGCGAGAGCGAGTGAATATGCATGATTATGAAACCAATGATTTTCAATGGTTTCATACTCACTTGCAATGTTTTTACTTAAGCTTCGCAGCGCTAAGAAAAATCTGCGCTATCGCCCATTGTTCTCAATGGGGCCGGTGGCAGCAGCACCATCCCCATTGAAAGGATAGGGAGTATATTGTGCTCCCCTGACACAGCTGTGACAGCTATGGCAAGAGATCCCTCCATCCTTGCGGGGACCGCGGGGATGAAGGAATCCTTTGCCACAGCTGTCACAGCTGTGGCAGAGGTTTGCGATGCTATCCCATTGCTTTCAGTGGGCCCGGCGCTGCTGCAGCCCCATTGAAGGCAATGGAATGAAGTCCACCACCGCGGAGATGATTTTCGGGGAAGGGCTTGACATATAAGCCCTTCCATGAAAATCAGCCCTAGCTGTAAAAAAAAAAAAGAAACTTACCTCCAATAGCTGCCCAGCTCTTCTCTCTGGCCCCAGCAGTCGTCTTTTGTCTTCTGGAGGCCGGGGCTTAAAAAATCCCTGTTTCCAGAAAGAGCTGCCTCTGATTGTCTGAGTGCTGTGACCAATCGGAGGTAGCGCCCAGTTGTCATTAAATGACAGCTGGAAGCCTCATGTGATTGGTCACAGTGCTCAGCCAATCACAGACAGCCTCAGCCATTCATTGAATTCACTGTGCTGCCTGTGATTGGCTGAGTGCTGTAACCAATAACAGGCAGCGCTCAGCTTTCATTCAATGACGGCTGGGTGCTGCATCTGATTGATCACAGCGCTCAGCCAAACAGAGGCAGCACTCAGCCATTTTTCAATCCCCGACTTCCAGAAGACAGAAGACGACTGCTGGGGCCGGAGAGAAGAGCCGGATTGCTCTTCTAGGTGAGTTAATTTTTTTTTTTTACAGCCAGTGCTGATTTTCAGGGAAGGGCTTATGTTTCAAGCCTTTCCCTGAAAATCATCGCCGTGGTGGTGGACTTCATTCCACTGCTTTCAAGGGGGCTGAAGCAGCGCCGGCCCCATTGAAAGCAATAGGATAGCATAACGGACCTCTGCCACAGCTGTGATAGCTGTAGCTGAGGATTCCTTCATCCCTGTGGTCCCCGCGAGGATGGAGGGGTCACCTGCCATAGCTGTCACAGCTGTGTCAGGGGAGCACAATGTACTCCCTATATTTTCAATGGGGCTGGCACTGCTGCCACCGGCCCCATTGAAAACAATCGTCGATAGCACAGATTTTTCTTAGTGTTGCGAGGCTTCAGTGAAAACATTGGTTTCATAATCAGGCATTTTCACTCGCTCTCGCATCGCAAGAAAACATATCGCTACTGGGTAGGAGCCCTTCTACTTACCCTCCTCAGCACCCCCTGCTGTCCTCTTGCAAAGCTGTGGCTGCATGCATCCCATGGACTATATAGGCTTGTGCACAGAATGAGACAGTTTCTGCAAGTCAATGTCTGAACTTCTAACAGGTCTTGTAACATGACTGGAAATATAAGCCAAAGACAGAACCTTCTCCAGAAGGAAAAGATTACCAGGCACAGACAGTGTTTCAGGGTTTTTGACCCTCATTAGTATACAGTAAGTTTGTGGCTTGGCTGGGTGAGAAGCCAATTAAGTGAGCCAGAAGGGGTAATGTTTCTCTTTAGGGAGAACCCCTAGTAGGTGTGAGGAGACTTATAGGTTCAAGCATGCTCAGCATAATAGAAACTTTACCGCTCTTGACCCTCATCAGAGGCATCTCACCCAGTAAGCCATCAACCTACTACTGTACATTGATGAAGAGCAAACCCCCCTTGAAACAGCTGTCTGTACATGGTTATCTTTTCCTTCTGGAGAAGACTCTATCTTTGGCTTATATTACCAGTTATGTTACAATGTCTGTTAAAAGGTCAGACATTGACTTGCAGGAATACTACCCTCTAATAGGTGGCGCTGTAGAGGCATTGTACCATCTTCCATTTGCAGACAGAATGAGAGGACTAGCTGCGTGGACCTATATAGTCTGCAGGATGCATGCAGATGCAGCTTTGAGATTGGACAGCGGCAAGAAAGATAAGTGTCATATACCGGACTTAGCACTTCAGCTCCTATAAACCGATAGCTTTAGTTTATGGGACTGATAGGAGCTGACAGATTCCCTTTAAACAAGTGAAAGTGAATAGTAACATTTGTTACATTTCTGTTCCTACAAAATAACAATTTACATCATGACATTGGCAAAATGAATTTATTCTAAAGAAGTGACCTATTTGGGGACACAGTCTATTTAAATAAATACAAATAAAAGGACAAGAATTCCGAGTAGAATGGGCCGGCACTGCAATATCTTTGGCTCAAATACACAGAAACCTTATCGGTTGTCTAGTTATACAATGCACAAGTGCCAGTTTGGTGCTGAATAAGCGTTTTTTTCTTTTCTGCTGAGCCAGCAGGCTGCATTCTCTCTGATGCTTTACTGTAAAAATGTAAAGTGCATAAACTAGTTTAAAATTATAAAATGATCTATTTTACTAATTTACATACATTTATAATGCATTTAGAAAGTCTTCAGTCCCTTTCACTTCTTTACATTTTGTTATGTTGTGGCCTTGTGCAGATGGAAAAAAAAGTTTCAAGTTATTCCCCCATCATTCTTCACTCAATAATACCCCATAATAATGACAAAGCAAAAACAGAATGTTAGAAATCTTTGAAATAAAAAAAAAAATGAAAAACTAACATTTTGCATTGATATAAGTATTTAGACCCTTTGGTATGAGACTAGAAATTTAGTTCTAGGGGCCTCCCATTTTTCTTGATCATCCTTGATATGTTTCTACACCTTGATTGGAGTCACCTGTGTTGAATTCAGTTGATTGGACATAGTTTTAAAAAACACCCCCCTGTCTATATAAGGTCTCACAGCTCACAATGCATATTAGAGCTCCTACACACTTGCGTTTCTTTTACTGCTGCGATATCGCTGCCTTTTTTTCAGTTGACCAAGAACTCAATGGTCACTCTCGCTGAACTTTGAAGATCCTGTGTGCGGATGGAAGAAGAAACTTCGAGAAGGTCAGCCATCACTGCAGTACTCCACCAATCTGGGCTTTATTGCAGAGTGGCCAGAAAGAAGCCTCTCCTCAGTTAAATACACATGAAAGTCCACCTGGGGTTTAACAAAAGCACCTAAAAAAAGTCTCAGACTGTGAGAAACAAGATTCTTCGGTCTGATGAAACCAACATTGAACTTGTTGGCCTCAATTCTAAGGGTTATGTCTGGAGGAAACCAGGCACTGCTCATAACCTGCCCAATGCTATACAGTAAAGGATGGTGGTGGCAAAATCATGTTGTGGGGGTGTTTTTCAGTGGCTGGGACAGGGAGACTGATCAAGGTTGATGAAAGCTGAATGGAGCAACGTACAGAGATATTCTTAACGCAAAACCTGACCCTGAAGCACAAGGGACCTCAGACTGGGCAGAAGGTTCACCTTCCAACAAGACAATGACCCCCAAGCACACAGCCAAGACAACACAGAAGTGGTATTGGGACAACTCTGTGAATGTCCTTCAGTGGCCCAGCCACAGCCCTGACTGAACCCAATAAAAAATCTCTGGAGAGACCTGAAAACGCTGTCCACAGACACTCCCATCAATCCTGACAGAGCATGAGAAGATCTCTAAAGAACGGCAGAAAATCTCCAAATCCAGATGTACAAACCCTGTGACATCATACCCAAGAAGACTGGAGGCTGTAATCACTGCAAAAGGTGCTTCAATTAAGTGCTGAATACAGGGTGTGAATACTTATGTCAATGCAACATGTTAGTCTTTCATTTTTGAAAAATGTACAAAGATTTCTAACATTCTATCTTCACTTTGTCATTATGGGGTATTGAGTATGTTTTTGTAGTGATGGTGGGATACCAGTGTACTCAGAGGAAACCCATGCAAACATTGGAAGACACGATCAATAAAGCCAGAGCTTTGCAGGGGTCGCCCGTATGAAGCTCCATTCTTCCCGTGAAATCTACTGGGATTGCTGATGAAGGCTCTGACAGCTACGTGATCAGAGGTTTGATGAGAGTTTTTTATTAAAATGATACCAAAAAGTTATTGAGTTCTTCTCTGTCGTTAATAAAAATTCCAATCCACCGTCTCTTAGTTCCAATTGCTTCTGACCAGAGGCGTAACTTGAAGCTCCTGGGCCCCAATGCAAAACCTGTAACAGGGCCCCCAACTATAATGCTTTATTCATAGTACTGGGCTCCCTATATGGAGAAGAGAGGCCTTATGGGCCCCCTAAGGCTCCTGGGCCCGGGTGCAACCGCATCCCCTGCATCCTCTATAGTTACGCCCCTGCTTCTGACGATCACTGCAGATCCCATATGGGCCGTCATCTGGCCCTGAATGCAGGATGTTACAAAGTGTTTTCTTGCTTTAACATAACTGATGTGAAAACAGCAGTTTTGCATGTAGAATAAACTCATATCATCAATGCGGGTAATGACCCACACTCCAATATGTGAAACTCCAGCTTCTCGGAAACGTCATATATGTTTACTAATACTTTATTGACACCACTATATTTATTTGATTTGTGAATCTATATCCCTTTCCATAAAAACCTTCTGCAGCATGTAAGACCTAGTTCCTTCAAGTTTTGTCTCAAATATATAAATCGGCAATACATAGCTGATACTAGTCATTTCTCAACCACAAGATGGCGCCGTGTATTATGTGTGTAGTATCAGAGCTGCATTGCTACAAGTACTGTGGATGAATTTCTATGACATCCTGTGGCACCTCTATAAAGTGCATGAAAAGTTGGTGTTAGTTAGACAGCATATGTTTTTACTATTATTTTTTGTGTTAACTCTCACTAGAGTATTTGAAGAAAAAAAAAACACCTCCTGACTTGTTCCTGTTCAGTGATCTGCTCACTCCGACACATTTAGTAGTCCTATTTCTCTCCCCTAAAGAAATGAAAGGATGAAAGGTGACTTTCAAAGATCAGGTAGCAGCTGTCAGACTGTGCAGGAGCGTGGTGGGGACTGGTACGTGTGGTGGATCACTGAACAGGAATATATGAGGAAAACTTTTCCAAAGTAACTTCTGAACTTCAGTGAATGTCAGGGCTGAATGTGAGGATGGCGATGCAACTTTGTTTCAATACATTAAGGCAGATCAATCCTGTCGGTAATGCTGGAGTCATGAAGAAATTATTCTGCAACTTTTTTTTTACATTTCACTGAAAAGTATTAATGTCCCTTAGAGCTCATACACTTGGTTGCATTAAGGCTCAGTGTTATAAGGAGCCATTATAGACTTTACATCTAAACCGGACACCGAATCACCTCGTCCGGATCACAAGTAATACACTAGAAGGAGTTTTTGTAGTCAAATTAATTTTTGTCTGTGTGATTGTAACATTAATATAGGTAATGGAATACAATATCAGAGCAAAAGGATAAATTAGTGCGGAAAACTGAATACTTGAAGGGGGGCTCTAGTACCCTGTTGTACCGCCTCTAGCTTGGATACAAGATGTGATACAGGCAGGCATGGAGGCTCTAGTACCCTGTTGTACCACCTCTAGCTTGGATATAAGATGTGATATGGAGGGCATGGAGGCTCTAGTACCCTGTTGTACCGCCTCTAGCTTGGATACAAGATGTGATATGGAGGGCATGGAGGCTCTAGTACCCTGTTGTACCACCTCTAGCTTGGATACAAGATGTGATATGGAGGGCATGAAGGCTCTAGTACCCTGTTGTACCGCCTCTAGCTTGGATACAAGATGTGATATGGAGGGCATGGAGGCTCTAGTACCCTGTTGTACCGCCTCTAGCTTGGATACAAGATGTGATATGGAGGGCATGTAGGCTCTAGTACCCTGTTGTACCACCTCTAGCTTGGATACAAGATGTGATACAGAGGGCATGGAGGCTCTAGTACCCTGTTGGGCCACCTCTAGCTTGCATGTAAGAGGTGATACGGGTGGGCATGGAGGCTCTAGTACCCTGTTGTACTGCCTCTAGCTTGGATACAAGATGTGATATGTGCGGGTATAGTGGCTCTAGTGCCATGTTGTACTGTCTCTAGTTTAGATGCAAGATGTGATACGGGCGGGCATGGAAGCTCTAGTACCCTGTTGTACCGCCTCTAGCGTGGATACAAGATCTGATACAGGGGGGCATGGAGGCTCTAGTATCCTGTTGGGCCGCATTTAGCTTGGATACAAGATGTGATACAGGTGGGCATGGAGGTTCTAGTACCCTGTTGGGCCGCCTGTATCTTGAATGCAAGATGTGATACGGGTAGGCAGGGAGGCATACAGGTTTCGAATGGTATCCTGTGGCATATCGGTCCACATTTGCTGTACCTGAGCCTCCAGATCATGCAAACCCATAGGCTGCTAAAGTTGGTATTTCAGATGGTTCCATACATGTTCTATTAGGAATAAATCTGCCGACCGGGCAGCCACGGAAGTGTGACAATGTTGTGGGTACATTCCTACGACCCCCTTGTGTGTGCGGCCGAGCATTATCCTGCTGGTAAATGCCTCTTGGAAGATGCCACAAGTGGCTGCAGGATGTCCTGAACATATCACTGAGCTGTCATTGTCCCTCGTACCACTACTAGGAGTGACTGACTGTAATATGTGATGACCCCCAAAGACCATTACAGCAGCAGGAGGGGACAGTGTGCCTCTCTACAGCAAGGGCAGGATTAAGCCGCTCACCTCTAGGTCTCCAGACATGAACCCGGCTATCGTTAGTGCCCAAACTAAACCTGGATTTGTTGCTGAAAACAACCTGGTTTCACTCCGTAGCAGTCCAGTTTCGTCGTTCACGACACCGCTACAAACAGAGGCAATGGTGGGTGAATGTCAAAGGCCGTACACGTAATAGGCACCATAAGACCAAATTGTCCTTCAGCCATGTGCCCTCACATATCCACTGGTCCCAACACCTTCCGCTGGGCACTGCTGCACTGGGTCCTTCCTTACACCTTCCAGCATCAAGACATAGCTGGAGGAGGTGCACACAACTTATATATTCTGGATGGCGTCAGGACCCAATGGAGTGTTGCCCAGAGCTAAACAAGAACAGGGAGCGAGGAGGGTTACTATATGGTCTGGTCTGGGGATTGAATATTATTTTGTTGCCTAATGTGGGGTCTGAGTAAAGTTAGGGGGTCTGGTCTGGGGTCTGAAATTAAATAGGGGCCTGACTATATTCTTGGTTTTTGAATATATTTAGAGGGTCTTGCAATTGTAGCACAACCCCTTTAATCAGCACTACCCCAACGATCATAAAGTGATGGCACATCCCAGCACTACGCCATCACTTTACAAGATGGGAATACCCCTTTAATAAGAAGAATATAAAACAACATGCTTTATTTAAAGCTCCGCTGCACAGTAGTATGTCACCATTGGGGGCACTTAGAGCATGTGAGTACAGTTGTGCCCACGCAATCAGTAGCAGCAGCAATCATTACTGATGGAATAACCAAATTATTCATAATAATTGGTGTACAGCATAGAAAAAATTAAACGGATAACTATGGTGATATTGTTTTCTTCTACATTTCCCACCACTATAAATTAGCATAAATGAAACACTAAAATTGGGTCAAAAGTAATTACAACTTATAGAAGGGAAGAACTCATACGAATATGTCAGCGTAAGATGAAAAAAAGTAACGACTGTGAATAGTGGGAGACCAAAGGAATAGGAAATCATCCCTCTGGGGTGTTCAAAGGGTTAATAGTCAAAATTGCATTAGCCTAGGACGGATCTGCGGAATATCAGAAGCCTTTGCAAAAATGAATGGTCGAATGAAAACTTGGAGTAACAGAAGAGAATGACTGAAGCTAATTATAATAAAGTTTAATAATAAATCACGGAGATGTATTCCCATGAAATGAAGATTAGCGCAGAGACAGGCATGTGGGGACATTACCGAGGCATAATGAAGTGGTTCTGCATTGGAGTGAGCAGCGGTAATGACACATTGCTCCGCAGATCACCATACACTGACAATAAACGCCACGGCGCTAGCACATCATAATGCCGCAGCACAGCGGCGGTCGGGCTGCATTCACATGAGAAGATCTAAACTGGGTTCGATTGCGATCAGTCATATAGCGAGGGTTTCATTGCAGCAATTAGTTGATAGGAAGCAGAGTAGTGGTTTAGGCCAGCTTTACACGGGCGTATTGGCGTACGCAAAATTTGCGTGGGCAATACGCAGTGAATAGGACCCATTGATTTTAATTGGTTTGTTCACATGCACATATTTTACTGCGCATTTTGATTATAGCAGTTAATGGGGATGCGCAAAACATGCGCAATACGCTAAAAGAAGTGTTAATTGCTGCGTAATTGCGCTGAAAAAAGAATACATTGTGAACTCATTAACTAATTCGCCATTTCAATGGCTGAGAGCATAGATGCCTATTTTATGTGCGTGCAAATGGGCACGACTTGTGTGTGCAAAAAGTACAGTAAGATACGCCGAGGCACACACAAAAAGGCAACGTTTGTTCCGCCAAAACGAGACGCTCATGGGCGCACAAATAGGCATGTACTCATGTGAAGCCAGACTTGGGGCAGCTTCACACGGGTGAGAAAATCACACAAGATTTCAATGGGGTCATACCCGTGAGCGGGAAACAAATCACGGCATGCCCTGTCTTAGTGCGTACTCTCGCATTGCATCTCCCAGTGTTTGCAATGGGGCCGGCGGCAGCAGCGCACCACTTGCTAGGTGCACACGATGCGAGGTCTCCTATTGAAGACAATGCGAGAAACTCCACGATCCTACGTCGCGGCTGACAGCGAAGTGACGCCAGGTGGTTTTGATATAAAAACGCCTCGCATCCGCAGGGAATTCACATGCTGGTGAGCGCGGTATCAGGACGGAATTCACAGCCTGATATCGCGCTCGCATGTGTCAAGTTAGCCTAAAGGTGGATTTGCGTGGCTGCTCAACTGCTCAAAAATCTGCATGCTTTGCATGGGGAGTTTGTTGTGGATTTGGGTACAGTTTTGCAGCAAAATGTCGTCCTTTACATTGTAAAAGGCGATATTCACAGCAATTTTGCTGCATTATTTTGTGGCGTAAAATGCCACAGCGTGTGAAGCCACTTTTATGAGGCTGGACTCACGCATGCCGTTTTAGGGGCAGCTTTGCTTTATGCAGTTTTCTTTAGACAGATAGAGGAATGGATAGAAGATAGCAAAAGCATTAAGTAAAGACTGAAAAGTGTAGAGACTTCTACTCTCCATTGTATCCACTCTGGTGTTTAGTGCAAAAAAAAACAACATAAAAAACTGCAACTGTGAAAGCATTCAGGAGCCTGTATATCCGCAGGGACTCTGCCACTATATGTTGGACATCCTAGCAGGAGAATACTTCAGTAATGTGGCATCTGGTAGAACATGCAACACACAGGGGTGTTGCGAGAGACTTAGGCCTCTTGCACACAAATGGATGTTTGCTGCAGAATCTGCAGCCGAAACCCGTCTCTGCCGCCTGCAGGGATCCTTTAAAGAACAGGGGCACGGATCCCAAGGCATATGTCGGACCCGAGACACCCCCCCTCCCCCCCAAAAAAGAAATAATATACAAAGTTTCACGTAAAGATTCAGTGCTTTAGCCCCAAATGCCCAGCAGTAACAACGCCCCTGCTTGCAGAACTGTATGATACCACAGGCATGCAGACGTACAGAAGGGCCTCATAAAAGTTTGCAACTCTAAAGTTGGACAGAGCCATGCTATGACCATGCGTGCGAGGCCTTACACTTGCACAGTGCTGGAAATGACATCCATGTATGTCTCAAGCATACATATTATTTCTATGTGTTAGATGTGATTTACTTGGTGAAATCAAAACATTGTAAGGCGGTAGTAGGTGTAAGCCAGGTGGATTACAGCCGGAATATCACTTTAGAAATGCCATTGTGGTAGGGGCAATGTAAGGGCACCAGGTTGCACCCCCACATGATCTGTGGGTTATATATACAGTTCCTGTTTTTGAATGCTGCAGTTGGTCAGTGCCCAGCTGTTATGTCAAAGCTAGATGCAAAACACCTCGTCTGGATTGGATGTAATTAGTTGTCCAAAAGGACAGATATACACATAATTTACTATTATACAAATATTTATAACAAAACCACAAAGTGGGGAAATATTACCATAACTAACTAATGTGATGAGACCCTACCTAAAAACGGAGTACTCGCCCTGATGAGGGCAACCCCACGTCAGGAACCTGGTGCGACCCTGAGTCTCCCTAGTTGGAAACAGGGATAAAGTTAGCTATAATAAACAGCAATATATACAGTAGAGATGTTAAACAAGCTTGCAATGAACCAGACGAAATATCAACACAGAAATAAGAGTCAGGAAACAAATACCACACCCCAAATATCCTTAAAGAGGATGACTGCTTTCTATCAAACACAACACCACCCCTGTCTGTAGGTTCATTCACTTTAATGGAGCTGAGCTGCAATACCACATACAACCCCATGGACAAGGGTGGCACTGTGTTTGGAAGAAAACAGTCATGTTTTTTCTAAGCCTGGACAACCCCTTTAACACCAAACAGAGTTATCTGACAATAAAATAGAACAGGAACCGCGGACCTGAACAGAAACACCTTCACACTGGATGTATAACCGGCGTCCTCAATGAGGAGGAGCCGGCATAAATGTGTGTTGATTGACCGGCTACACGCCTCGCAGCTGACCAATCCGTCTACACACTAGCAGAAAAGTGCTCATGTCGGTGTCCAACACCAGAATGACACCGTGGAAGCAAGCAAGATGCAGTGAAACCAGGTTACCCGGGTAGATATTCTTACTGACTCCTCTGTTTCTGCTATACAAAGCCTTCTGTGCAAACAGGCAAAGCAAAATGTAAGACTTTCCATGTCTTGGTTATTTTTGGAATGAAATGGTTCCATTGGTTACTGATATGACTTCTTGGCCTACCTACGAGTCCTTTACCCATACCTTCTGATACACCCTGTACAGTTGGCCATGTTCCTGTATAGTCCTCCAGTGGATCCATTATGGCCAAAACCTGGGCCAGAGCTATATTCAGTAGCAATTAGAGATGAGTGAGCGTACTCGGTTCGGGTGTTTTTGCACTCGAGCACCGCTTTTTCTGAATAACTGACTACTAGGACGAAAAGATTCGGGGGGCGCCGGGGGGCGGTGTAGTGGAGCGGGGAGTTGCAGTGGGGAACAGGGGGGAGCTCTCTCTCCCCCCCCCCCACTCCCCTCTGGAACCCCCCGCTCACCCCCGGCGCCCCCCGAATCTTTTCGTCTGAGTAGTCAGTTACTCGGAAAAAGCGGTGCTCGAGTGCAAAAACACCCGAACCGAGTACGCTCGCTCATCTCTAGTAGCAATGCTTCCTACAGAAAAGAGACTTACACCGGTCAGTTAAGGTAAGCCCAAATAAGTGGGAAGTTAAACTGACCAGTTCCAGTGAGCCGGTATCTGCGATGCCACCTGCCACTGGCTCCTCTACACTATAGATAGGCCATTAATATCAAAGTCTTGGAACACCACTTCAGGCTTCCTATACACAAATACACGCTTTTTAAAAACTTTTTGGGTGCTTGTAAAAAAAGCACAACATGATTCTCATGCATTTTTTGGGTGGCGTGTTTTTTTTGGGCCACACATTTTTGACCTCCGCTTATTTTTCAGGCTTTTTTTTACCCTATGGAGACGTTAAGTCAATGGGAAAAAATGCCTGAAAAAACACCTAGAGCGTGCTGTTTTTTTAAGGAAAAAAAAAAGACAAACATGGTGAAAACACACAAACACAACAACAAAAAAAGGCTCAAGTAAAGCTTTGTATTAGCGTGTCTCATAACTCCCTACTGACGTATAACACACATCTGGCTGCAGTTTTTTTGCTATATAAAAAAAACAGCAAAAATCCGCAGCAAAAACTCTACGTGGAAAGGTATAATTTTTTTAAAGAAACGTTCATTAACAGACCGTGAAGAACATACAGTCACATGTAACAAGAATAACAGTGTCGTTCAAGCAAAAAATGGAAGAGCTACAATGCACATAACTTATGCTGCTGTAAAATGATCAGAGCAGTAAAACAGATATACAAATGTAACGGGTGAGCGTCATATATAAACGATGCGGTGACAGGGAGAACATCAGGAATACTTTATGATCTGTCTTAAAAAGTAATTATTTTGAGAGAAAGGACCTCGAACTAGGAAGTAGCAAAAGGAAAATGGAGACTTTAACCTAAAGGGGAGAATGAGGTATGCCTTAGTTGTGGTCCTATCAAGTACCTCCTCAAGGATCTGTGGCCCCAAGTAAAGTAGCAGGACAATCGATCCAGTAATCCCAGATTGTAAAGGTGCACTGACTTTTACTACCCATTTGGTCAGCATGTCTCTGAATGCCAGAATTGTCCTGGCACTGCAGAGGGGTGGGAATTTATATACTCCCTCCCTGGTGATTGAATCAGAGGCAATACAATGCAGCATGGAAGTCAGGGCAAGAAAGTGCAGAACAGTGAACTACTGGCAGAATGCTAGGCTTGCCACACACACCCCTTCCCTGAAAGTAGATTGCAGACAGCAGAGCAACAGATCAACTATCAACAGAGCAACGATTAACTATTGATGACCTATCCTGATGATAGGTCATCAATAGTATTTAACGGGAAAACCCCTTTAACTTTTGCACATGAAGTAAAAATCTGGAACCTGTAACATTAAAAAATACTAAAAGTGTGCAAAATAATGAAAAGCAACGCTATGATCATTCAGTCAACTTGAAAGCTCCCAACATATTGTATGAGCAGTGATTTATAAATCAGCTACAAGAATCCTTGGCCCAAGCAGTAGTACATGGAGGCTGCACAAGTGAGCAGCAGTGCATTACATAACTCTAAAAATACAGTACACTGCATGAGCAGCAAAGGATTACAATGGACCATAGCTACACATGATCAGCATTGTGTTATATAACTACAGAAATATGGTACACCGCATGAGCAGCAATGCACTACATTATAGCATAGCTGCACATATGAGCAGCAATGCATTACATGGATCTGGGCCTGACATCTGTACACATCCAGGGGGTAAAAGTATGAAGAAGCAGTACTGCTGCGTGATGGCAATTGATGAAAGACAGAAAGAAAGAAAGAAAGAGAGAAGGAAAGAAAGAAGGAGAGAAGGAAAGAAAGAAGGAGAGAAAGAAGGAGAGAAAGAAGGAGAGAAAGAAGGAGAGAAAGAAGGAGAGAAAGAAGGAAAGAAAGAAGGAGAGAAAGAAGGAGAGAAAGAAAGAGAGAAAGGAGAGAAAGAAGGAGAGAAAGAAGGAAAGAAAGAAGGAGAGAAAGAAGGAAAGAAAGAAGGAGAGAAAAGAAGGAAAGAAAGAAGGAGAGAAAGAAGGAGAGAAAGAAGGAAAGAAAGAAGGAGAGAAGGAGAGAAAGAAAGAAGGAGAGAAAAAAAGAAGGAGAGAAGGAGAGAAAGAAAGAAGGAGAGAAGGAGAGAAAGAAAGAAGGAGAGAAGGAGAGAAAGAAAGGAGAGAGAAAAAAGAAGAGCGAAAAAGAAAGAGAAAGAAAAGAGAAAGAAGATGAGAGAGAAAAAGAAAAGAGAAAGAAAGAAGAAGAAAGAAAGAAGGAAAGAAAGAGAGAAGGAGAGAAAGAAGGAAAGAAAGAAGGAGAGAAAGAAGGAGAGAAAGAAGGAGAGAAAGAAGGAAAGAAAGAAGGAGAGAAAGAAGGAGAGAAAGAAGGAAAGAAAGAAGGAGAGAAAGAAGGAAAGAAAGAAGGAGAGAAAGAAGGAAAGAAAGAAGGAGAGAAGGAGAGAAAGAAAGGAGAGAAGGAGAGAAAGAAAGAAGGAGAGAAGGAGAGAAAGAAAGGAGAGAGAAAAAAGAAGAGCGAAAAAGAAAGAAAGAATTAAGAGAAAGAAGGAAAAGCAAAGAAAGAAAAGTAATTAATTGGGTCACAGGAGTTTAAAGCTATGAATCTAATCACATTTAAGGGGTTTCCCAGGGAAATACTACTGATTACACTTCCTTATGATAGGTCAATAATAGTTGATCAGTTAGGGTCCACCACTCGAAACCCTGGCTGATCAGCTAATTGGGTGCCAGCTGTCAGCTCCGCTACTCTGACCCGTGTAGTGGCTGCTGCCTGTAATTGCAGGTGCAGCACTAATCAATTGAGGATAGATCATCAATAGTTTTTCCCTGGAAAACCCCTTTAACTTCAAGAAGCAGCACTAATTTATGTAGTTGCTATTACTTCTATAGAACCATAGTGCAGTACACACATAGCAATCACTCACAACAGTCCAAGCAATCTCAATACAGATATTGTCCTGCTTGAAATGAAACCCAGGACTTTGGTGCAGAATACAAGACATTGCTTACCCATCCTGCTTTATAAAGTATAACGTATAGAGCTTATATAATGCTTCAGTAGTCACCCATGACACAATGCATTTAACCCTGATGTGAATACATAATCA
Source organism: Eleutherodactylus coqui (assembly GCF_035609145.1). Classification (NCBI taxonomy): domain Eukaryota; kingdom Metazoa; phylum Chordata; class Amphibia; order Anura; family Eleutherodactylidae; genus Eleutherodactylus; species Eleutherodactylus coqui. The sequence continues at coordinate 461,747,573 of NC_089837.1, read as the reverse complement.
ATCTCTAAGAATAAGCCTTATTGCGCATCCATGCCGCCTGTCACCATATATTCTTGCAGTCGAAGCAATGCATCGGCTTTCCAAATGTAATGCATTGTGCAGATAAGGAAATAGGCCATGACATAACCATTCCATTCCGTCGGAAAACATAAGCAGCAGTGCATTTTAGCACAGTATAGAATATAAATAACACCATAAACAACCCACTATTGCTCATCAACTTTAAAGGGTAAAATAATAAAGTCCCATACAAGCCGTACAGAGTGTGTGAAAGACTTGTTCTCCTATGAATTTTATCAGCGCATTTCATTATTCTGAATGGAGAAAGTACTTGCGAATACTTTTATGGCCAAAAAACCCCAAACTAAGACATTAATATGTTTCCTCGGACTGTTAAATTATATGAGCAGCAGCATTATATTTTAATATTATATCTCTATTCTTCGGGATATCATCACCTACAATTCAATTCCAGCCACCGTAAAGCAGTGTGCGAATTGCAGGATTGGCCATTACTTCCTGAGTGCTGTGTAAAGTGATTACATTTCTGTATATGACACTGGCTGCATGCGGCTCTCTGGAGAGAACTTTACTGGCACATTGATGCTCTGCCCTGTACAAGCTTGCAGCCTGATCTGATTTTATGTGCTACAGAGGAATCACTGACAGTGGAAATTGGGTTGGCAAGGGTACTTCCACTTCAGAGATACAGATTATCGTGCAAGCGGTCTGGAGAGGCTGGGTAACTCCCTTCCCTTGGGCACTGTCTCACTCCTTGATGTCCTTTGTCACATTGTCATAACCCACTTGTAGGCTGCCGATGAATAAATATGCTAGGTGGGTAATATAGCTAGTTTATAATGTTGCTGCTTCTTTTTGCATTTTTTTTTTTACCATAAAACACAGTATGTCAATATTTTATATGTAATCTTAGAGATGATCGATCTTCTATCATGGTGTATATTAATTATTACATGGTCTTTATATTACATCGCTATGTTGCATAGAGTAAATATGCCCCCCGTGGTGCGTACGACAACATATATACTATCCTATGATTAAGGGGTTAAGAGAAGTTGGGGAGCTCCAAGATAAACTTTTGCACCTGGGTCCATGAGCCTTTAGCTACGCCCCGGATCCTACCTAAAGTATTTGGACTCTCCTATCAGTAGAATGTATCATGTCTTATTAGCATATCACATGTCCTAAACCATGCTACATAAGATGCCTTAGAGGTGTCAGCCATAGTTTGTGACGGGAACGGCACACTTTTGATATACGTTTTATGGTGCTGAACACAAGCGGTCCATCACATTGTGCAAAGCATTGGACTAGCTACAATGGTGGAAGACGTGTCGGCATTGAACAGTTGAGCAGTGGAAAAACGTTATATGGAGTGAGGAATCACGCTACTCAATCTTCAAATTAGATGGATGTACCGGGGTGTGGGGGATGCCTGGGGAATGGCTTTTGTCTGAGTGTGTTGTACAATTAAATACGGTGGAGAGTCCGTTATGGTCTGGGCATGTTTTACATGGTATGGTCTCGATCTGTTGGTCGTAGTGACAAGAATCATGAACACGGAGGTGTACCCTGACATTCTAGACAATAATGTGCTGCTGACAATGTGCCAATACTCTGGGAATGGTCAGCCATACTTCCAACAAGATAACGCGTCTTGTCAAAAATGCAATACTGTTTTACACTGATTTGAGCATATGGATGTTCCATGATTGGACTGGCTGCACAGAGTCCTGACCTGAACCTACTGAACATATTTGTGACGAACTGGAATGTCAAGTCAGAAAATATGAACATCATCCATCTTCTGTGAGAGAACTCACCAGACATTTGCAGGATGAATTGAGGGAAATACCAGTTGAAGTATATCAGATATTAGTAGAAAGTATGCCTCAGAGAGTAACTGATGTCACTAGGGCGAAAATATGTAAAAAATACTATTTTTATTTCTTGCTCAGGTGTCCAATTTCTTTTGGTAGTATAGTGTATCTGTCACGGCTTGTCGGTTGCGACAGCGTCGTGGAATGGGGGCCTCGACACAGGCCAAGACCTGTTGCCTTGTTATGCAGGACAAGGGTTAGCCCTTTCCAATCCAATTTGTATCCTGGTTTTCCTAGGGGGCTTACTCTTTTTCTGCTATTATACAACGGAGCTATATGCTGGTTAAAGCCAGTACTGCATGAGGTGACACGTTGGATAGACTCCGACAGCAGAGAGGCTGGCAATATACAGTAAGAGAACCCCGACGGACGTCTTCCAACATTTGGAGCTGTACAGCCTTAAATCATAATGTCTTCAGAGGTCAGACAGTGGATTGAAAAGGGTTAATGCACCATGTGCAGAGACTGCTGGGTGCTGTCTCTCTTTGCTGCATGGATGCATGCTGGATTAGTCATGCCTGGGAGAAGGTTGGAGGTGGGGTTCTCTAATTGCTCTGCCAGTCCTCAGGTGTAGAGTAGCTTTATATTCTCACCCCTTCCTTTGCTCAGTGCTGATTATTCAGCTCCATAGAGGAGTAGTGGAGAGTGGAGCTCCTCTGTGCTGGGTGTACTGCTACGTCCAGAGAAGTTGCTGCGGTTTACTTTTTAGTCGTATTTCTGTTTTCATTTCTGTTTTGCTTTGCTGTTTGGTTCGTCTCTATAAGGACAATCAGGACCCAGTAAGAAGAACATGGGGTCGGCTCTATCGAGGCGATTACTCTGCTTCTAGGCAGGGACCCTTCACCCCCCTGCTAGGTTAGGGACAGGCTTCCTTCTCCCTGGAGTGGTGCTACTGTTCAGCATAGCATGGTGCGCACTGTTCTATAGTGCATGGCATTGTCAATTGCAGTGGTTGTGAACGTCACCCTGCGTCCGTGCTGAGCGTTGTGCTTGTGTGCCGCACAGACGTGGCAGTGTCTATATCCAGTCTATATCATTGATGGGCAAACATAAAGATGCCAATGCACTTTATATAGCTGTTGGCCAACCAACAGCAATTCCTCACGATTCTCTCAAATACGGTACATGTGTGGTTGGCTCAACAGACCAAGCATGTGTTTTCAAAGGGTCCCGCAGCAGCTTATTTCCTGCAGGAAGATATAGCAGAAACATAGGAAAAAAATCCTCAGGGTTCCAGCAATTTACTGCAGCAGACCCGCAGCACAGCAATATACTGTATATTTCATGAAGCTATAGGTAGACAGCCATATAGCAAACATAGGGAGGACATACACATTTCTGGACAGATTTGAACCCCAAAGCCCCAGCACTGCAAGGCAGTAATGCTATTTAAAGGGGCTGTGCCATATTTGAAACTTACCCCCTATCTGCAGAATAGGGAATGCTTTGAGATCGGTGGGGTCCAACCACTAGGAGCCCCAGCGATCCTGAGAATGGTGGTCCTGGCGCATCATGAAGTGAGGGCAGCAGTGGTCACACATGCATGCTGCTGCTCCATTAACTCCACAGCCAAGATCAAGCACTCAGCTGTCTCCACTGACCCCATTAAAATGAATAGAACTGCAGTGCACATGTATTACCATTGTGTCCTCACTTCGGGATGCACTGATAGCTGTTCTCAGGATCAGTGGGGGTCCCAGCAATCGAATACCCATTGATCAGAAACTGGCCCACTATCCTTTGAATAGGGGATGACTTTCAAACATGGTGAACCCCTTTAAATACTAAGCCACTAGACTCCAACTAATGAACCACCATGCTTCAGGTTGAAGGGAATTCCCCGTATTGGAACATTATGATCTATGCTACGTGAAAGCTGCAGGCGGTATCCATATTGTAGACAGACAATTCAATGGTGTTTTCGGTAAGGAAGTTGCTTATAGATAGTAATAGAAGTAATTTAGGGCATTAATTAAGGATGATTGTACATACTCCGCTGTAGCTCAATATGCTTTATTCATGCTACTGAATGTTGTTTTACTATGCAAAATGGATACGGCTGTGCAAAATGAGTGTTTCATGGCATTTTAAGCACAGCAATAGTAGTAATGTAACATAACTGTGAATGGATATTTTCAGAAAACAGGGCACTGCAGGTTAAAGCTTTATGTCTCCAGCTCTGCTGTAATCTAGTAAATTGGGCTGAGCGTTTGTACAATGGCATCATGAATCACAGATCTATTAGAATCTACGGTAATGTGTAATGTCGGAGACGGAGTGGCTCTTGATTAGTATTAAAATCCATTTATAGACACTGTTAAGCTGCCCATATATGGAAGGATTGAGTCTAACAACCCAGTTATTTACTGCTAAATGCACCTGAATTTGAAGTGAAACAGCGTACATGCCATGGCGAACGGGAAGTGGGCAGCCTTGGCACCAAACCAAGTGTTCCTCAAGATTCATAATGCCAAAATCCGTGCTTAGGTGGAGGTGCTGCTTCTCTATATTTGCTTAGTGCTAAGAGACACCAATCCGTACTGCTCCTTCCAGGGCCTTTGACATTACCGATCACCCATTATTACTAAACTTTACCATAAACCGTACTCGATTTCCTCATACCCCTTGGATCAGACATTTAGTATGCCCTACTGCTTACCATCTCCATCTCTTGCTCATTCTCTATTGATACACTTTAGTATTATGTCCTCAGACCCCATCTTTTATTCATCTACTCCTATGGTCTTTGGCAAGTCATTAACACATTCGCATGTCAAGGAAAGACAAAGTCTACAATATTCTGCATCCACTCCTTCCTTACACATGACTCAATCATAAATGACTGTGCATTTAATGATCAGGTGCTGGTTCGGAGCCTCTTGTTGCCACCAGTACGGCCATTACTTCCTGAGTGCTGGGTAAAGTGATTACAATTTTGTATATGACACTGGCTGTATGTGGGTCTCTGGAGAGAACTTTACTGGCACATTGATGCTCTGCCCTGAACAAGTTTGCAGGGCAGAGTAGTCAGGGTAAAGCCAGTGGTCGGTACATGGGTAGTATCGGTTGTGGTACAAAGGAGCAGACAGGTAGCATAGTCAGGGTGAAGCCAGTGGTCGGTACATGGGTAGTATCGGTTGCGGTACAAAGGAGCAGACAGGTAGCATAGTCAGGGTGAAGCCAGTGGTTGGTACACAAGTCTATTCGTTTGCAGTGTGAAAGAGCAGGTAGGTAGTGGAGCTCGACTACAGGCTTGGAGCACAATTATCTCGCAAGAGAGGGAGGTACAAGGCCAGTTTTAAATAGGAAGTCCTATTAGGAAACAGGGTAGAGCCAATCAGGAATGGTGTTGCGGGAACAAGGAATTAGGACAAGGTTTAGTAGAGGAGCTGTCCAACAGGCTGGATAGCTCACTGGGGAGAGCCATCGCCCAGAGTACAGGAGGTCCCTACATCTGCCTATGGGGCCTACCATCATATAGATTGGCCATTCCAAATCAATCTTCAACTCAGCTCATCTACCTTTCCTTTTGATCTTCCACCTGTTTTTCTTTTGGTCTATCACTCCACGGTTTGCTAATCGCCCAATGAATGCAGTTAATATAACATGCCTACCACAACCGTAAAAAGAAAAAGGTTTGGTACCATGTTAACCAGTAGAGCAAAATGTGATTGTTCTCAGCAAGAGAAACCAAGTAATCTTGTAGACATGATACCTTTTAATAGCTGACAAAAAGACATGATGTTATTGCAAGCTTTCAAACCTACTTAGAGTTCTTCTTCGGGCTTCACATACATCTCAACAATAGGATCACAACCCAAGTGCATTCTACATATCTGCTTTTTCTCACACCTCCCAGGTTTCTTCTTTGTCTGTCTTCTTTTCTAGAACTTACTGCCACAAAATCATCAGACACTACCCCAATATTCATCCAGTCAAGTGGTTAGACAATTTGATAAGATTCACATCGATACCATCTCATTGATATTCTATACAGACTGTAATAATTCCACCTGCTGTCTTACTAATGCGGGAGCAATGATCCTGGTGGTGGGAGTGCAAGAAGAGGCATGTAGGATATCATTGTAGAGAATAGTAAGGGGGCAGGGATGGCTGCTAAATGTTTTTTGCCATTTATTCTTACTATGGTGCCTCCTATTTTAGTGCATGCCTGAATTTATATTGAACTGTATGTACCTTTTATACAACTAAAATTAAATTTTGTTGGGCTTATCTATTGACAGCCTTGTGGGGTCATATGTCAATCAGATGCTAGAAATAAATGGTACCACTGACCTTTTGGCTTGATTGGACGGTTTTCCTTTTCATATTGCCATATATTTGGTTTAGACTACACAACTGTTTTGTAGACATTCCAAACATGGCAGAACTATTACAGGGGTATTCTGGCCATTTACTATTGATGACCTATCATCAGGAATGGAGGCTTGCCACTCAGATTTATTAATAATAGTTTATAAGGGCATTCCCATCTTGCAGCGTAAGTGAAAAATCCACTATGTGTGAATGCATCCTCAGGCTTCTTTCACACGAGCGCATATCGGCCGCCGTTTTCACGGCCGGCCGATATACGCTACATTGGGAGAGGAAAATCTGGTGAACGGGCGGACAAATCAAACGTTTGTGTGCCTGTTCATATGGCCTGGTGATGCTGAGCTCGCCAGGCCATCGCCCATTTCCCCTCCCTCCTCATCGCAGGCTCACTTCTCGTTCCTCCACACTCGTTCTATGCAATAGGAGGGAGTGGGATGGGGGCAGACTAATCACCGGTCCTCCCTGCCTCCTACCATTGATGGCTATGGACAAGGGGCTGGGAGAGGGTGGTTGCTTGGCTCTGCCCACGTCCCACCCCTTGTCCATAGCCATCAATGGAAGGAGGCGGGGTAACCCGGGGTTTAGCTTCGCCCGACCCCGTCCCCTCCCATTGCACAGAACGAGCGGGTAGGAAGGAAAGGTGAGCCTGCACGGGGGAGGGAGAACAAAGGGAGGGAGTTTAGCAGCCACGCTGCTAAACTCCCTCTCACCTATGGCCGCTGCCTCAGAAATACGTCCGCGTGATCTAATGCATTGAAATCCAATGCATCAGATCACAGCGAATATATCGGCCGGCCTAAGGGCTCATGCCCACGAGCGTACGTGTAAAATGCTGCGGGTCTCCCGGCAGTGCTTTACCCATTTTTTAACCATATGCTTTGTATGGCTGTGTATAGCTCTGTGCATGCCCGGGTATCACACAAAGCAGTGTGGCTTTTTTTAAAATTCCCCTATTTGTTGTGGAAATGCCACAGTGAGTTCATTCATTGTAGATTTACAGACCTGGGATGTGTGATCATACCCCGAGGGGCTCTCGTATCTGCAGGCTTTGTGCAGGGTTTTTGCTGCAGTTCTTAAAGCCAAAACCAGGTGAGGGTCATAAAAGGAGAGACAGACTAAAGGATGGTTACTACTTCTCCTTTTTTTTGTGGATCCACTACTGGTTTGGGCTTCAAACACTGCATTAACAATTTTTCTGCATTCCGCACTGCATGCAGCGGCACATTCTACACCAAAGTCCACATGGCTCCGTTTGGAATGAAAATGGTTTAGTTCTGCCAGCAATTCCACATCAAAATCCTCAATCTGACTTGTTTTGGTGCAGAATTTGCCGTGGCGGATTAAGATGTGGATTTTTGGTGTGGAGTGCGGAAAAATTCCACTTGAGCAAAGCTCCATTAGGCGCCTTTCACAAGGGTTGGAACTGGTCATGACACTCAGCTGAATCTGCCACTGTCGAAATCCGCACCAAAGCCCACTAGTCTAAATGCAGATTTTCATGCGGAATTACTGGCAGAATTAAGCTGTTTTCAATTCCATGTAAAAACTCACCTGGAGGCATTTGGACGTTGGCACAGAATTTTCCACGGGTTGCGGTCACATACTCCCTCCCACCTCCCTTCTCTGGCCGCTGTCATAGGCTCCCATAGGAGCCCATGCAGCGGCTGACGTATTCCGGCCTAAAAGATCCAAGTTTTAGGACTACCTTTTGGGCCCGACCTAAAAACGCCTGGGCTATATTGGCTGACTGGATGTTTTTACATCACGGGAATAGACCATGTGATCTGATGCATTGGAATCCAATGCATCAGATCACAGCGTATATCGGCTGTCCGTGAAAATGGTGGGCCAATATACGCTCTTGAGAAAGAGCCCTAAGGGTGCTTTCACCTGGGCAAAATTATTCCATATTCCGCACCAAAATCCACACATCTCAGTGTGTATTTTGATACAGAATTGAAATACCTTAAATCAGCCTGCAATGCTGCATGAACATCTGCAATGAGACCTGCGGGTTTTGGTGCGAGACTCACAGCGGTGAAATAAACTGGATTTGGGTGCAGAATGTGAAATTAAACCCACCAGAAGCACCACAAGACACCAAAGTACGGAATTCCACACCAAAATCCACAGGTCTACCTGCAAGTTTTGATACAGTGTTGTGGAATCGTTCCACATTCAGCACCCCAATTAAACACCAAAACCCGCAAGTCTCATTGATGCTTAATTGCAGGCTGATTTAAACCATTTTCAGTTCCGCATCAAAATAGACAGCATCTTTTGGTGTCAAACAAATCCACTTTCAGATGGGTGGAATTATTTTGTATTTCGCCCCCAGATTCCACATCAAAATCCGTACATCTTTGCGTGGATTTCGATGCGGAATTGAAATGACTTAAATCAGCCTGCAATTAAGCATCAATGAGACTTGCGGGTTTTGGTGCGTAAATTGCATAGCCGGAATAAGCTGCAGATTTGGGAGCAGAATGTGGAATAATTCCACCCCAAGTGAAAGCATCTTAGGGCCCGTCAACGCAGGAGAGAATATTCCGCAACGGCATTACAGAATATGCCATCCCTGAAATCTGAACAAAAATCCACATTGCTGACTGCGAACTTTGATGCAGAACTGCCGGCAGGATTCCGCTATTTTCAATTCTGCGCCAAAATCCAAACGTTAGCAGTGAACATTTTGGAGCTGAACATTCTGCCGGACGGCATATTCTGCAACAGCGTTGTGGAATATCCCACCCTGCGTAAAAGATCCCTTTGGGACCATTCACATGGGTGGATTATTTCCGCAACCCTGTTGCGAAATTTGATGCAGAATTCTGATGGCAATTCCGCATCACAATCTGCATTTAGCATGGAGCAGACATATTCCGCCAGTATGAAAGCTTGCGGAATATTCAGCACCATAATCCGCACTACTAATGCGCAAACTTTGATGCGGATTGAAAATGGCAGAACTCTGCCCGTAATTCCTCATCAGATTCCGCAGTTAGCTGTGTACATTTTGGTGCGTAATTCCAAGTCAACAATTAGCAACGCTGTTGCAGACAATTCCGTCATGTGTGAGAGCACCTTTATCAGGCCTCCTAATGATTCAGGCGTGATTAAACACTAATTATAGAAACCAGAGCATCAATGGCAACCGTGCAAACAACCAGGCATTTAAAGAGGCAATGCACGCTAAAACACAAATTATATGCCTATTTGCAAAAAAAAAAAAAATTCCAAAAACCTACTTAAATCATTGCTATAGTTGAATCCAAGTGCGCCTAAGGCGCTACCACCAATCCTACACCCATGGCAATCGCCACCAGGGCAAGGTAGTGACCACTGTTCTGCGTGGCGACCTTGCAGGTGTCGGTTGACACATTTAATGGCTGTCAGCGGGTGCGGCTGCCAACTGTCATAGATGTAAAGAAGTTTTCGAGTGCCTGAAATATTCTTACACACATTGATGTAGATTGTGGTAATAACACTTGTGCCAATGAGGGATATTATTGACCTTCACTGTTTTTTAAGACATTTCTAAATACAAATTAACTATTCAGTTCTTATATCTGTAGCAACCAGTAATTCATCTTCAAAAGGAGCAAACCGAAGCACCCCCCCCCCCCCCCCCCACCGTCTCTGATCCTGGGTTCTATTCTTTATTGCAGCTAATTGCTTTTTGATGTTCATTGCTGTTTCTGCTTTTCTAAATGCAGTAATAGAAGTGGCGTCCATATAATTATACTGGATATTAGCTCCTCTCGGGCACTTCAAAAAAATAAATAAAAAGAAAAAAAAAAATCTAAACTTTCATTTTATTCAATAGACGAAAAAAAAAAACCCCATGCATGACTGGACGGCGATATTATCATTGTGCTTGTGGTTAAAATAAACACAGGCAAAATGTTAATGGCTTTATAATATGGACGGGATAATTAATCCCTTCGGTGTAGGAGAGGCTTTGTAATGTAAAACAAAAAGGTTGACTGGATTCGCCGCTTTATGGTGATAATATGTTCTGCGTAAAAAAAAAAAAAAAAAAAGGACACATACATAAGACTTAATCCAGTGCTAAAACAGGCGATGTCCTTATGACTACACAGTAAAAGTACATAAAAATTTTAGAATCACTAATAAACAGGTAGGTATTAATTCACGTGAATAATAGTCTACAGCATTAGGATAAAGCAGATCGTGCTGATTGCTGGTTGTTCCTCAAGTGTCCAGCAGGCGGCAGCCGTCTGTGTTATTGCTGCATCCCAGAGACATTCGGAACTAAACCGAATGCACAAATAAGTGGTAAGACCAAGAGCGTAACTATAGAGGATGCAGGGGATGTCATTGCACCTGGGCCCAGGAGCCTTAGGGGGCCCATAAGGCCTCTCTCCTCCATACAGGTAACCCAGTACTATGAGTAAAGCATTATAGTTGGGGGGCCTGTTACAAGTTTTGCATCGGGGCCCAGAAGCTTCAAGTTACGCCTCTGGGTAAGACATAACACCCAATCACATAGGTGCTTTACTTACCGATATACGATGGTGACAAACTGTCCATTGATATAAATGACTTTCATTTGACTACAGTTATTTAAGTTATAGAGTGCAATGAAAAAAGTTACCCAAAAGCCCCAAACTTTTTAGTTACAATCTGTATTGGGGTTTGTTAACATTCATTTTTTTGTCCTCAGTTGGAGGTATACATTGGAGTATTTCCTGACATACGTCTCTAGTAGAAGGCTGCGATGTATACATTAACTTCAATGGAACCGTCAACGCGGAATATGCGAAAAAAAGGAGCATGCTGCGATTTTTCCTCTGCTCGTGGAAACCGCAATTGTTTTCTGCAAGTGTGCAGGAAGAATCGATTTCCTATAGCATGCTATGGACGCTATTTGCTGCGGATTCGACGTGTGGACGCCAATTGCGGATTCCGCAGTAAATATCCGTCTGTGGGCAAGAAAACTTAAATCAGCAGCATAAAGCCTCATGCCCACAACCGTGTCGGACTCCGCCAGCGGAATATTGCAGCGGATTCAGACACGGCGCCCCCCAAAGAGCCCATACTCACCTCTCCGGATCTACCGCGCGAATCCTGTCTGGCAAGCTGGCACGCATGCGCAGTTCCACGCATGACGCGCTGGCAGTGGGTGATGACGCTGTGCTCACTGCGGAAGTATCACATGACAGACGGCTTCCATTGACTACAATAGAAGCTGGCTGCGCGTTTTCCCGTGGCAATTAGAGCGATTTCTTTCACGCGGTGGAATTCCACAGCGTGAACATTAAAGACAGAAAGCTATTAGGTTCAGTAGAACCTTAATAGCTGCGGGATAACGCAGCGGATTTCCGCCGCGTGAAATGCAGCAGAAATCCGTCCGTAGGGATTAGCCCTAAATAGCAAAGACGTTGCAGAAAATTTCCACACTGTGTAAAGGAGATTTCGGAAATCCCTTCCACGTAGCTTGTACTGTAAATGCTGCAGAAATTCCGTAGCGATTACAACCTGTGTGAAGCCGCCTTATAACTAACGGGGTCCGTCGGACGCTGTTCCTGTTTGTCTTGTGCCCGATCCGGCGCTTCCGTTATTTTCATTGTTCGGCAAACAACGCAAGAATGAGCAAAGCCATATTCTAGTAAGCTATTCCATGAAGCCAAAAAAAAGTCATACCAGCCCGGCGCAATGACTAAAAGATATCCAATATGTAAGTTTAGGAATGTACAAATAATATTTATTGGAAAACCAAAATAGAACTTTATGCTTCATAGGCTAATTTACATACTTTTCCCATAGAGCATTGTGTAAAAGAGAATTCTCTCTACTACTTGGATCTCTTTAATGATAAACAGTAGCCGCGCCTCGTCAAGTTAAACCCTGTCATAGCTGCCATGTCCCATGAGCATACGCATCTCAACCCACAATATTGCAGACTGTATAGTCTTGTTTGTGTTTCTGCTCCAAATTTAGTCTGTATTTTATTACTGACCGAATACGGACTAAATACAGACCCATTGGATTACATTGGTCTGTATGATGGACTGAAATCGCCTATGAAAGCCTATGGGAGTGTAACAAAAATGTAGTGAAAACAGATACTACATGCGTATTTACTGCATTTTGCTGCCAGGAGACAGTGGAGAAAAAAATTACATAAATTGGACTTTTTTTTTGTGCACATGAAAAACACTGTGAATATGGATGAAACGCGTTTGTAAAAAATGCGCAGATGCACAAAGAAATGCACTAAAAAACACCGCTACACACGTCATGATAGTGGTGTATTTTTCACAGACCGTGTGAATGAGGCCGCAGGCTGGATTGTTCCATGCGAATTTTGAACCGGAAAAAATTGAGCTGATATCGCACGAAAATGGAATGGAAAATTGAATGGCGCATTCACAAGATTGTTTCTTTACTTGGATGGTCAGTCAGAGCAAATACAAGTGCAGTTCCTATTTTTGTCAAATTTTCTGAAAATCGCCCACTGAAGTCAATGAGTGTGTTAAAAAAAAAAAAGTGAACCAAAAAAGCGCCAAGTCCGTACATGTATACGTTTTTTTAAGTGCATGAAAAACTAATGTAAAAAATGGATGGAAATCACTTGTGAAGACTGCAGAGATGCATGAAAATCAGACCTCATTCACTTTAGCGGATGCAATTTTGGTTTGTGAAAAATGCCCCCCTTTCACTGGGTTTTTATGTGCATTTTTATTAAATATGTATGTTTTTACATCCACGTTGCATCCTTATTCTCTGTATCACATATGCAAAACGAAAAAGCAAGAAAGATCAAATAATTTTTTTCCCCCACTGTCTCCTGACAACATGTGTAAGAATACGCAGTGAACACGCATGTAATATCTGTTTTCATTGCAATTTTTTTACCCTCCCATAGACTTTCATGGGTGATTTTGGTCCAACATATAAACCACAATGCTGCGATTTTGAATACAGCAATTTAATTAGATGAGTCCATAACTAGTGAGAAAAATATACGGACTGAATACAGACAGAAGATACAGGGCTCACTCACACGGGTGTAGGCGGGGATTGTTTTACACGTGCTGTACACAGCAAACATGCATGTACATGGTAAATCTCCATAGCCTATAGTGGTGGGCGCATAATATGCACCAAAATAGGACATACTGCATTTTTTACCCACGTAATATGCAGGAGCCCAATAGAAATGAGCGGTCTTTTAGCCCCCCCTATTATGTGTGTAATACATGGGGCACATACACCAATGTGAATGAGCCCTGAGATTGTGCTGCGAAGCGATAGCAGAAGAAAACGCATGAATGTGAAGCCCGTACCTTCCAATGGGTTCCTTCACATTAGCAATGATTTATCTGATACAATCTTGCAAGAAAAAAAAAAGCGCGGCGTGCTCTATATTGCCGCAATTTGTGATTTTTTTTTTGTAGCCCACGTTTCCCTATGGGGTGTTCTTGTATATCACATCGCACAAACTTGCAATTTTTGTGTGATTTGATGCGTCATTAATATTAGAAAGTCCTATTGACTTTCATGATTTTATCGCAAGAGGCCGCGATGTGATGCGCGATTATTCTCACAAAAAAGAAACAATACCGCTGAAAAATTGCGGAAACAAAGACGTGATTTTGCCCAATTTTCTCGTGGCAAAATCGCTGTTACCCGCGTGAAAGAGGCCTTATGTAAGTAGCTTCACACGGACCATCGCGATTTTGGCGAGAGAAAATTGTGGCAAAATCGTGTCTTTGAACCTGCGATTTTTTAGCGGTATCGCTGCTTTTTCATGACAGTAATCTCGCGATGTCAGCGATGCTTTTTTTAGAATAATCTCGCATCGCTGCAGCCCACGTTAAAATTGTCCATTTTTTTATGCGAAAGTCAATGCAATGCAAGTGTGTTGCAATGCGATGCGATCAAAAGGAGGCTCCATAGGGAAACATGTCGCGAAAGATAGGGCATGCTGCGATTCTTTATTCTCTCAACTTCGCATCAGTGAAAACATCGCTAATGAGAAGGAAACCATTGTATTGAAAAAATTGCGCGATTTTCTCGCCCATGTGAAACCACCCTTAGGGCGCCCACCCACTGGTGTTTTTTTTTCCTTTGCGTTTTGCGTTTTTTCTCAAGAGCAATTAGTTTTGAATGTGTTCCTGTCCACTGGCGTTTTTTTTTTCGGTCCGTTGCGTTTTTTAACATAGGAACTGTCAGTTGCATATGTGTCCTTATTTTTCTCGTAATGCACCCATGAATGTCAATGGAAATGGCGCGAAAAAGCCGCGAAAATGCCGCGAAAAACCCCGCAAAAAACGCGCCAAAAACGCTGCGTTTTTCACGCACAGAAATCGCAAACGCCAGTGGGTGGGCGCCCTTACGGTGGTTATAAAACCAAAGCCTTATGGTCTGATGTAAAACCCAAGCCTTGCAATGCAACAGTCCAGTGCAATGGAGATGAATACTATCATGCCCTCTTGTGGTGGATGCTGGAACTGAACTTTGCACTTTGGACAAGTCAATGACCACCACTGTCCCTTCTTTAAAACTCCAGTTTGTCTTTTTGTGTCCCTTCCCCCACGATCCCTGGAGACATCCAAGGCAGCAGTAAAGCCATACCACCCCAGATGGTGCCAGAAGGTATTGGACAGGGGAATAGAAAACAGGGTTATATAAAGCCAAAGGGGGAAATTGAGGAAGCCATAAAAATACCTTCTACAAAAGGCCGGGGTCCAAGAAGAATGCTGAATAGTCTAGAAACTAGTTGTAGCCATAGGGCAAACTATCCAAGCAACTCAGAAACTTTCATCTGACTCATCACTCTCACTATGGGCAAAGCTTGCTCCATGTTAATTAATATCTCGAATTTGTCTGTGGCATGAATTGCCCATATAGAGTGTCACAATGAAAGGACATTTCTTCGACAACGCCACAGGGTCAGGTACTTGGTTAAATGACATCATGGCAGCCAAGGCGCTCCAATTTACAGCAGCCGATGGAGCCCGAAGCTCCAGATAAAGTGACTTTGTGGGCGCATTAATCTTCCCATGCAGAAATGAATCCAGCATGGAAGGGTTAAAGAGCTGAAGACTTGTTCCTGTAGGAGTGAGAGAGGTAATTGGGGAAGGGGCTGCAGAGATGAAAGAGAAGGAGGAAGTGGAAGACAGGAGAGGCAGAGATGAAAGGAGAAGGAGGATGATATAGAGTCACTTAATCACTTTATGGCCCATACAAGAGATGATTCTCCCTCCCTTTTCTGTATCCTAGGGGTGACCGGTGGGGGGCTGCGAATAAGGCACACACCTGCTTCCTCCCCCCAGCCATAAATACACACAAACATGCATCTATGCACATCAGCCTTGGGGCAGAGACAGTAGACACATAGATTAACTAGTGGTCTGACTGGCCGTCTGAGATGGGTCAAAGAGCACCCTGACCTGTCGGAAAGTGATACCCAGACGTGACCTGTTAAACTATGTGGAAACTGTCAGCAAGTATGTAGACTGCACTGCGATAAATAAAATACATTGACACGCTGAGTATTTTAAAATAGACTTACTAATAATACACGGGATATTGAATGGTTTCCTTCTATCAGGTTCTTAACAACTCCATCAGCTGTTTCTTGGTTATATCTCTATTTGGGAGAGCTAAGTGACAACTAATATAATCCCCATCACATCAATCATACAGGTTGTCACTCAGGTTTTACTAGATTGTTGGATCCACCTCCATATGTAGTGATGTATAAGAGGGAAATGTGACGCTGTATCTAGTTACCTTCACAGACAGCGGGCTAAAAACCCACAGCACAATCTGCAATGAAGGCCCATTCACACGAGCGTATATACATCGGGTAAAAAAACGTGACCGTCTAAAGCATTGGATTACAATGTAATCACTCAGATGAGCGTCATAAAAAAATCGGGCTGGGAAAAATAGGACATTGGCAGGGATCGGGACTTTATCGCGAGGTTTTTCTTTTTGCGCAATTTTTGTTAAAATGCATATGCTCATGTGAAGGAGGCCTAAATCTGCACATGATTTTGTGGTGGATGTAGTATGGATGTAGCTGAAGGATTTCTTTCATTACATAGAGATAAATGAAGTTCTCAATAACCAGATAAAAATGCAAGGTTCACATATTTTGATTAAAGCATGTGGGCCCATCTGCCCCATTCAGGCAAACCTTATTGGACGGGCACCTAGCTCTAAAATACAGCTCTCTTTGAGTTAAAGGCCTCTAAAGCTGGATATTTGGCTATATACTTTTACTAAGCCACCTGGGACAGATGGGTGAATGGAGTGCAAGACGAAAGTGAGGGCAGCCACTCCCCCACCAATGCAATGCATACAAAAAATAAAAGTCAGCACTTCCAACAAATAACGTAAATGTAAAGGTGCATGCCAGCCATGACTGCAACAATTACTATAACAGAAACACGGGTCTCAGCACTCACACACATTTAATATCTTTGTTGGAAGTGATCACTTTTGTTGTTTATATGCATTGCATTGGAGGGGGAGTGGCTGCCCTCACTTTTTCTTGCACTCCAGTTACCCATCTGTCCCAGGTGGCCTAATGAAGGTATATAGTCAGGCATCCAACTTTACCTTAGTTCATTGGAAGCCTTTGGCCTAAAGAGATGGGTTTTTTAGAGCTAGATACCTATCTAATAAAGTTGGCTTGAACATGGCAGATGGGCCCACATGTCTTGATCAAATATGCACTATGAAAATTGCATTTTTTTGCGGTTAGTATGAGCAACATTTCATTTCAGATAGGAAATGTGCATGAGTGCTGAAGCACGTGTTTCTAATTATTGCAGCCATGGTTTATGTGTAGCTTCACATTTATGTGTTGACTTTAGTTTTTTGGTATGCATTGAAATGAATGAAATCCACTGTAAAATGTATCAAATAGATCATGCTGCAAATATGAAATCCCGCAACATGAACAGAATCAGCAACAGGATATTTCTGCTATTAGTGCATGTGATGCAAAGAAAATAGGAGCCAGTTCTCCACCATGCTCCTGACCGTAACCAATCCCCAAATAAGAATATCAGAACGGAATGGGTGAACTGTTCTAGAACTAAGACATAACTTTTATTACTAATAGTTAAAATATGAGTGACGGATTATGCTGCAAGATAAAGCCGCCTTCACATCAAATCTATGCGAAGCAAACATCAATAAATATAGACCACTTGAATAATAGAAACATCTTACACCACTTCTGACAATGCAAATCATACAGGGGCTTGTTCAATATACACAAAAATGGTGAAAGAGGTCTAGTTGAAAATTCATACATCCAAAAAGTCAGACAGGGACTGTCAAAAAGGGACCAAAATTCCATAAACTGTCCCTATAAATCCCTGGGTGCTATATTTGTCCTGCCTGAAGAAAAATGGGGCAATCGTCCTGATCAGGACGGCCCCACAGTGACCCTAAATTAAGAGACGCCATCAAGGTCCTAACGGTTGGTCCATTCATCCCTATGTGTTTCACCTAGTAACTAAGTCAAGATTCATCAGAGGAGACTAGAGAATAAGAGTGAGGGCTCAGTCACATGGGCGCATCGGCACCCGTACAGCGGCGCCGATGCGCCCGTGTGACTGAGCTGTTACTGCAGAAAGAAGACGGTCGTACTTGAAGACGGACGTCTCTCTGCAGCGCTGATGAAAGAACACATGACCGACAATGAAGCTGGTTACATGTTCTTTCCTCCGGCGCTGCAGAGAGGTCAGTCTTCAGGTACGGCCGTCTGCTAACTGCAGTAACACGGGCGCCGATGCGCCCGTGTGACTGAGCCCTGAGACTGCTTTCAATCGAGCATATTTTAAGTCCATATCTGGTCCGTATTTTGCGGACCATAATACGGAGGTAATATAAATTCATCTATTTATGGACGTTTTTTGAAAAATACAACACAACCGATTTTTTTGCTTTTTTGCCTCAGTTTTTCAATTCTTTCCTATTGGATCCATTTTATGGCTGTGATACAGATGACATTACGACCAAATTTCATCTGTTTTTGTTTCTGTATATTTTATTTACTACCGGGCAAATACTAACCCATATTTGCCCAAAAGAAAACTAAATATACAGAGGCAAAAACAGATGAAAACTAATGAAATACGGATGGCATAGGGTTGAACCGTTCATAATACGAATTCTTATTTAGAACGTGCAACAATATACTCGTATGGAACAGGCCTTGCAAGGATCTTCAATCACATGTCTGCTGCGACTACAATGGCCTCCTGCTGGATATGATATATATTTATTCGGTTTCTTTGTCAGTTGCTAAAATCTCAGAAATTGCAAATATTTTTTCAGAAAACCAAGGGTAACATTTTTGGAGCTAACACTCAATCCACCGTGTCCCTGCTCTCTCCATAAATTTAGGCAATGGGAGTGGAAAATATTTTGACACCCTTTCCCTCTGCCCCCTCATACTCAGGCTGCAGATAACTCCCGTGGACACTGTGCAGATGCAGAATACACCCTCCTCCTGCCCATAAGCTGATCCCACTTGGCTGGATAATGGAAACCAGTTAAATTTTACAGAGCAATAAAGTGTTATGAAGACACTAAACATCAGTTTATGGTTAAAGATCAGAGCAGAAGAATAAATTGCAGTTTAACGAAAGTCAAGAGAGCGACAAAGACCTAAAATGGGGGTGGGGGGTTAGAGGGGAATCTGGATGACCTATCTAATGCACATAGAGACAGGCCTGCTCTGCTTTTCTGAAGGGATATTCACACACTCAGCCGTAAAAGTAATATATATTTCCTATTTAGTACAGTAGTAGCATTTATTGTTATTTTCCTATAAATGTCCAATAAAACATAAGGTCATTCCAGACAAATACAAAAACATCTATCTATAGATATGACATTAACAAGACCCTGGATCGTTAAGTTACTTAACCTACATTCTCATTTTTTTTGCCAAACGATCAAGGTGAAGTAGGAAGTTTCCAGAAGAAACTTGCTGGCCCATAAAGCAGAGGCCAAATCCTTTAGATTGAGAGAACTAAATTTAAAAAATGTAGCAAAGGGGTTTTTAAGGCATTGTACCCATGGCATAGTCTAATTGGTGGCTCCTCACCGTGGAGACCCCCACTGATCCCGAGAATGAGGGACCCATGCCCCTATCTTCTCATCAATGTGGTCTTGGTGCACCCACCCTCAGAGATGTCACACTGAATGGAGCAATGGCCATGTATGTATGGTGCCACTCCATTTATTTCAGTAGGGCTTATGGAAATAGCTGAGTGCTCGTACTTGGCTATCTCCGGCAGTCCCACTGAGAATGAATCTCGGAGTGGCACTGGGCATGCATGACCACCACTGCATTCAATCGCCTCCTTACGGTAGGGGGTGCAGTTAGCCCACAGTGAGAAGGCCAGGGAAAATGGGACCACCATTCTTGGGATCGGTGGGGGTCTCAGTGGTGAGACCTCAACCGATCAGACATTTATCACTTATCCTATGGCACAACCCCTTTAAGTGGCTCCAATATTGAGGACCTATCAGCTCACTTAAAAAAAGCGACTAATGAGCAACTTCTCGCTCAGTGTGAACAGGCAGTCTTTCATCTATGAACAACTGCCTGTTCACTGTGAATGGAGATGGGTGGCTGAAAGAGATCTACTGCAAACTCCACCTTCATTCATTGAACCACTATGGCTCCTGTGTGAACGCTGTGTAAAAGTACCCTTTCTCTTGTTCAGCTTTTCCTGCAAAGACATTCTTAAATTAATGCCTGCCTGCTGAGTGTGAAATGCTATGCAGGAAGAAATGCTTAGTTGTCCATTAGCATTGTGTCAGACAGACCAGAACATCAACCCTAATTTACTACCTAGAATGTTACCAGGACTTTTTAAAGCAAGATGAAAAACCAGAAATTTGACCTAATGATGACATAAAAAGGAAGGATGTAAATAACCTTATCTCCTATTTGTGTTTAAAGGGGAAAAACAACCAAACAGTAAAATAAGATAGTAACCAGGATACAAACATATATTAAGGTAAAACAGACATTTGAGATGTTTTTTTTTTTTTTTTCAAATTGCCCCTCGGGATCCCTTATACCCATTGCTCTCATAGCCACCATTTACTAATAGTCAGCCACAGGGCTGCATGGAGGGAAGGTGAGAACTCTCTGGACTGGCAGGAATCCCAGCAGTCAGACCTTCACTTTTCAGAAAGTGGTAGGCTATCTTAGCGATAGGCCATCACTGAGTCAGATGAAAAAAATCTTTTAAAACTTTATCCCTTTACTTGCTAAATACAAAATGATTCAGTTTTCTATAAGGTAATCTTTATTTAAAATTTCCTATCATTTTTCTGCTATAGAGTGTGTGCAACTCCTGTCTCTGCTGCAGCTTCTGATGTAGATACAGCAACATACTGTTTCTGGCTGCTGTCAGCTCAAAGCTGATGTCATCTTCTCTCTTTTCTTCCTGTCCCATCTTTTAGAACATGGCAGGCTGAGACACAGCAGCTCAGCTCTGCTATACCTCTGAATAATGCAATAACCATATTATAATCAGATACCAGTTCTACACAGTGATAGTGATTACAGTGCAGTTACCTCCTGTGATCATTAATGACGACTTTTTCACTGATTGGAGTTGTCTTCTTCAGACCACTATGAAAACTTCTAACTGCAACTTCTCTTTGCATACTCTCCCCAAACTGTCATTGCCACTCTCAGTAACCCCACATAGTACTAGTGCTTCCTCAATATGGGATAGGGGTTAGGGCTACTCAGCCACAGGGGCTCTTCTCCTTCTGGGCCTCTGTTCAGCTGAACTGGTTGGAGTGGTGGTATATTCACCCATGATTTAAACCATCTCAGTATTTTCCAACATCTCTTAATTTAGTGGCTATTTTAGAGGACCAGTTGAATCGGAAATAATTGGTAGACAAAGCATAGGAATTAAGCCGCATTTTCACGAAACGATTATCGTTTAAAATTCCTTCAAACGATGGCTTGTGAGCGATAATCTTTGTGTGTAAACGCTTCATCTTTCACTCTTCGGCTGGACAATGATTTTTAGGTGAGCCTTAAATCCATCCTTTAGCGGGAGAGAGATAGCAGGGACCACAGGCTGTGTTCTCCATGAAAACAACGGATTACATTGTATTCAGCTGACAGCCCATGGCAGCCTGCGCTAAGACAATGCAGCTGAGTGCAAAGTCCAGACCACATGCTGGGATTTGCAAACGGCTGCTGGAAGCTCATTCACATACAAATGATGCTGATAAAGTGCTAATGGGCATTAGTGCCCATTAGTACTTTATGCAAAATGATCGCTAGAACTGTCAATCTTTCAATCATTTGCATATAAATGGGCCTTTAGACTGGAGACAGAGCCTAAAATATATTCCCTAGGATGCACTGCAGGTAGCTCTACTTATAATGACAACTTTTATGCAGATGACAGGTCCAGAAACCTGGAGTCCTACAGAGAACTAGTCACTGAACAACAGTTACACAAAGTGGATTTTTTAGCCAAGTGCAACAACTGGTTAGGTAGCGGTATTTTTTACATGGTCATATATGATACACTTTTGGCAATCAAAGGTATTCAATATCTTTCCTTATTGTTGTTATTACTTTCTCATGAACATAGGAAGGATCACACCCCCGCTGTGCTGGAAATTTGAAGAAAATTGGAAAAACTGCAGTTAAAGCCCATAAGATCTGGTTCTCTCGATAGTAGAAACAGAGTATTGGAACTTAATGAAGTATATTGCCGACTAACAGCTCTTGGTAAGCTCTGCTTGATTTTAAAATTATAGGAGGTAAGCTACTTTAAAATTGCTGAACCTTTGGTGAACCTGCTCCAATATATGAGGGAATTGTATAATTTGCAATTTTGTAATACAGTCATAATATCAGAATTACTCTCTTTACAGGCAGGAGCATTTCCAGAGTACAGCTGATTTCAAGAAGTCGTCAATGTAACCTGGACTATGAGGCATAAAGACTCACAAACACGGCCATATTCAAAGGCAGTGATCATACTGCACATCCACGTGACACCAATTTTACTCAAAAAGTTTTTCAAATGACATCCGTGAGAAAAAATGGTGTAGCATTGCATGCCATATTACAGGAGTACTTAATACTTATACATAATATGGTGTCCCATCAAGGCATTACGTGTTGGTTACAAAATAGGGCATGTGAGAACTATAGGCCAGAGCAAAATTGTGCAGCAAAGTATAACATGTACTGTTTTCTGTGTCAAGATTAAAGAGGGCGTCCTGGTGTTTAGAAAAAATATCTAACAGCAGGGAATGTAATTAAAAAAACTACAACCATTACTCAACTGTTAACCCTTTAGTGACTAGTAGAGAGGAGCGAGCACGCTCGGTCAAGGCAGTTACTCGAGCGAGCATCGGTCTTTTTGAGTAACTGCATACTTGTCCGAGAAAATTCGGGGGGGGGGGGGGGGGTTGTGCAGTGAGAGAGATCTCTCTCTCCCCCCCGCCGAATTTTCTCAAATGAGTATGCAATTACTCGAAAAGACCGATGCTCGCTCGAGTAACTGCCTTAACCGAGCGTGCTCGCTCATCTCTAGTGACTAGCCTATTTTGTGCCTTAATGAATGGGCTATGTTTTTCATTTATTTCATTGTTGTGTCCCCAGAACCATAGTAGTTTTAGTTTTTCAACAACATATAGCTGTATTTTTTAATGGTACCACTTAGAGGTACATATGTGTTATTTAACGTTTCTTAATTAATTTTTTTTTTGGGGGGGGGGGGAGTGGAATGAACCCCGCCACAGAAATTCCACTATTGTTTTTTAGCTTGTTTTTTTTAATGGCATTCGCTGCACAGCATAAATAACGGTATCTTTTTTTTCTACAAGTCTATGGCGATACTAAATTTATATAGATGTTTTTATGTGTTTATTACTTTTTTACAATAGAAACACTAAAAAATGTAATTGGATCACCAAATTCCAAGACACATAAGATTTTAATTTTTTCACCAACGGAGCTATTTGAGGTCTTGTTTTTTGTGGGTGAGTTGCAGTTTCTAATGATACCATTTTGGAGTACATGCAGCTTTGTGATCACTTTTTATTGCGTTTTCTTGGAGGAAAATGGATGAAAGACAATGATTCTGCCATTGTTTTTTTTTCCTAAGGCGCTCACCATGTGGTGTAAATATGTTACCTTTATTGCTTGGGCCAATAGGATTATGGCAACACTAAGTTTACTTTTTTAACATTTTTTTATTGCTTTTGGACAATGAAAACGTTTTTTTATTTTAAAATTGCTACATCCCATGACCTATAACATTATTTTTTCACCAAATGAGCTGTGTGAGATCTTGCTTATTGTGAGGCGATTTGTAGTCTCCAGCGGTACCATTTTGGCTCTATTTTTGTTGCGTTTTTTTGAGAGGCGGATAAATGGAAAATAGCAATTCTAACATTTTTTTTAAATTATTTTGAGTTGTCCACCAAGTGAGATAACAGGCATGTGAGATTAATTGGGGAAAAAATCAGAAGCAACATCAGGAAATATTTTTTTACTGAAAGAGTAGTAAATGCTTGGAACAAACTTCCAGCAGACGGGGTTGGAAAATCAACAATGAATGAATTCAGACTGCCTGGGTTAAGCATCTATCCTAAGAGAGAGATAAAAAGGAAATAATGTAAAGCAGACTAGATGGACCAGGGGGGGCTTTTTCTGCCATCAATTTTCAATGTTTCTACATAATATTGTTATTGTACAGGTCATTACAAACATGGCATTACCTAATATATATTTTTTTTATAACAAATAGGTGTTTGTAGGGGAAAATGTGGGCTCTTTTACTCTTTTTTTTAAACTTAAATTATTTTAAAATATAAACACTTTTTTGTCCCTTAATGGGACTTGAAGATGTGCTTGTTCGATTGTTGGTATAGTTGGTATACTACTGTGCATTACTTATGTAGTGCAGTGTAGTATAATTTTGATAGCTGCCTCATTAGACTCTGCCAAAGGCAGGTAGGGTCTAATAGGATGGCTTGCATGGCAGATCTGGAGCCTTGATCAATCCTTTGGTCACTATGGCAACTGATGAGCACCCCGTGATCACATCATATGTTGCCAAATGGTGGCAGGTAGAATCTAGTCAACCTATCACTATTGACCGCAGCATATAAGGAATCAAAATGATCAGGATTAAAGGTTTCTTCGCTCATGGCCGTTACAGCCAAAGCCCAACTATCAGTAGACAACTGAGCCTTGGCTCTTCCCGGTACAGAATTTCTGTTCTGGTCTTAGACTAGACTGCTGTTTTTCATGGCGGCATAGCCTATGGTCTCTTAATGACTACCATAAAAACCCTGGTTACTAAAGAATTAAATTCCCCTCTTCTCCAGCTGCTACTCCATTAGTCTCTACCAGTCCTTGTTTACTTTGCTGTAGTCATGATGTGCCCTAGTTCCATGTGACCACAGCAGCCAATCACTGGCATCAATGGTCTCATACAGTACTGGACATTCAGGCTGGGGCCAGTGATTGATTTTAGTGGTCATGTGGATGTGGGATACCTGATCACTGCAGAACGAAATAAAGATGACAGGGACTGTCGCAGCAGCACGGCATCAGTGGCGCAGGATCCAACAAGTGAGTAATGGGAACTCCTTTTTATTGTCCCATTTCCAGCTGTTAGATGTTTCTTTTTTTATTTCCTGGACGACCGGTTTCCATTCTCTTTTTGATTTGCAACTTTGCTGCAATAATTTGTCACAGTCGCAGTAAAGTGCACAAATTGAGCGATTTAAGACATTACTATGGCTGTTCCTGTTGCACGACTGCTATGTTTCATCATGAAAGTCACCGTGTAGCTCCAGCATTAGGCCAATTTTCCATGAAGCAATCGTCAAGTGAGGATGTTGTTTAATTCTGTTTCGACTAAACAGGTGGAGAAGTAGATTCCCATAGAAGTATGACAAACTGCTCATATGTATAAGTGTGAGCTGTCAGCGTGCTCCATGATGGTTTGTTTGGTAACATTTCTCATTTACATTGGGTCGTTATCACTATGAACAGGATAATAAAATCGCTTTTGGATCTGGATAATAATCTCATTGGGTAAACGTTCCTTCGTTCGAATTCTCATTAAAAATAAAGAATGCATCTGTTCGTATTCGTGGAATGATATTCTTCAATGAAGTTAGGCAAAAACAAGTAAACTATAAGAACGCCTCTGTAATGTTTTACTTTATACACCAATTTCGAGCCTGTTACCCCCAACTAGTTACTTCCAAAATGTCCTCCAAACGGGTCAATTATCTGTATTTTATTTTCCAGATTTCTGTAGTAGCTTCCCTCTAATAAATGCCTGAGCCATAAGGAAATAAGGGAACCGAGTCTTTGGGAGTCAAGTATTTCAGTTGCTTAGAAACAAAAGACATTAGAAGTTAGAGTTTTCTGCAGGTGTTTTCAAGTCACAGCACATTCCATAGGAAATGGAGAATTCCCAGATCGGCGGTGTATTGTAGTCATTATGCCATGCCGCCGCTTGGGTTCATCCAGTACTGTAAGCAGTCAGTAATCAATGTCACAAGGTGGAATTAGTCATTATACATAAAACAGGAGTCTCTGAACAACCCGAAATAGATTTTAATTCATTATTATGTCTTATCTATCTTTCCTACATTAGACAACCCCTTATTAAATGTGCTATTAGAGAGGTTCTCCAATCTGGAACGCCCTGTTAGTTACAAAGTAAGAAAAAACTGACTACACATGGATGGCATCTGAGTTCAGTCTGGTTTTTTTTGGATCTTCATTGACTTGAATGGAAAAGTCGTGTCTGCAAATTGGATCAGAATAGTGCATACCATGAATTTGGTTTGAATGTCAGAAAAACTGATGTGCGTCTTGCCCCACTGAGTAATATGTGGCCATGTGCTATGCAAGACTAGTCTATTTTTTTAATTGGACAGCACATGGACTGCAAAAAAACACTAGTGTGCCAGCGGTTCTGAACAGATACACATGCTAGCAATTACCGTGAAGGCTGCAAAATGAGGCACAACCTAAGGACAAGTGTGGAATTGTTTATCCGGAAAAAAAAGCTGATAATTTTTGCTATTCGTGGGCAATTCCTTAAACGGTGTTGTCCATCAAAGAAAATTACATTGAATGGTGCACAAACATAGAAAAGGCATACTCAACTTACTTCGCCATTCCCATTTGGACACTGCCCGATTCCCTGCCACTTTCGACTTCCTGCTGCAGCGATAACGTCCGAACACCTAGAGTGTTATACAGTATAAGGCTTTATTCACACGTGTGTTTTATCGCGGCGATTTTGCTGCGATAAAAAGACGGCTAAACATCGCGACCATCTGAATTATTGGACTCCAATGGATGGGTTCAGATGGGCGATTTTTAGGGGCGTAAAATTGGCCGGCCAGAAACAATAGTGCACACAGTGCCTATTCCAGCCAGCCGCTTTTACGCCAGACTAAAAAGATAGGTCTGGACCTATCTTTTGACCAGAATGTGGCAGCCAGTCCCACAGACTCAGATGAGAGCCTATAGGAGCTGCCGGAAAAGGGAGGTGAGAGGGAACCTAGCAGCGGCTCTGCTAAACTCCCTCCCTCTTCCCTTCCCCTATCCTCCCCTAGCCAACCAATCAGCCATAATGAGAGTGCATTTATTCTGCGCTCGCCTCTACATGGGCACTGGTTATTGTCCTGCCTGAGATGTTTAGTCAGCCAGCAAACTCCTGTCAGCTACGTACCAGTGGCTATTTATTCTGTGTGGTGCTTGTTCTCTTCTACCAAATATTGTGTTGATACATTGCCCTTTTAATCGGCATTAAACAAATTTCATATCCTCCATCTAGGAACAGACTAGGCCTTTTAGGTGCCAGACATGAAGCTGCCCTTATTGGTGTTGGGATCAAACCTGGGACCTCCTGCACTCTAGTCGGCTCCCTATTGAGCCATCCAGCCCTGGAGAGTTCCCCTGCATGACTCGTTCCATGCCTTGTTCCATGTTTCCTGTTAGTCTAGTTCCTGCCTCCCGGTCCTGGCACTGCCCTGCCACTAATTGGGACTTCTTATAAAAGCCTGGCCCTGACACTCCTCCAGTGCGTGATTATTGTGCTCCAAGCCTTGATCTAGCTCCACTTCTGCCTGCTCTTCTGCGATTCTACTGAGACCTTCTGATATTGACCCCTGGCTTCCTTTCTGACTACGCTACCCACCCCATTCATCTGTACTGCAAACTGAGACCTCCCATTGACGACTCCTGGCTCTTTCCTGACTATTCTCCAGACCTGTGGCTACTACACCTGAGGCTCCAACCCTGTGCCTGAAACCACTATAATCAGGGTGTTGGCCCTGCTTCTGGGTAAGGTGTGGCACACCAAGGTTGGTTAGGAATAGTGTTTCCATCCCTGTATTTCTGTTACCGCTATTTGCCCTATTTTGTGTTCTCTGTGCTTTGGTGATATAATATTTTTCTATACTTGTCCATTGTGGACATGAATTATGTCTTGATCTGATGTGGTGGTGATGTCTATAGAGGGCACTGTACTTGCGCCCTGCACAAACGTAGAAGCGCCAACAGATTCTGCAGCACTGTACAAAGCAAGGGGGTACAAGTACCAACACAATCAGACACTACATACAATATTAAACAATTGGAATATTAGCAGTGAGGGCCCTCCTTGCATCAATCTACAATCTAGGAAGAAATTGGGGTGTCACTACAGGTGAAAGAGCTTGTTTTTATACTAAGTTAAAACCACAATGTCACAGAATTAGCAAGGACAAAGAAAGAGTGAAATAGTACATGTCTCAGTGTTTTTTCTTTGTTTTTGGTTACATAGTTTCTGTGCCAAAATCATATAGAAATGTATGACATAATGTTTCCATAGGTTTCTATAGAAACGATGTATGTGTTGGTGCAGTACTGACATGATTTTTGGCTTATGTTCAGCCAAAAATATGTTAAGGTAGTTGCATCATATGGTATTCTAGCCTGTACTGAAACCTGAAACATGGAAACCTAAACGCATGCACATTTATAAGTATAGCAGCCATTTGGATCCAATTAAACATTCCTGTTTTTGATCCATCTAAAGAGAATACATATATATATATATATATATATATATATATATATATATATATATATACCTATGCAGAACAGCAGCGGAGACAGTGCATCACCTTGGTATATGCTGCAGTTGATGGTCACTTGTGGTAGCCATCTTGAGTTGACATTTTATACGTAAATGTGTGTATATATATATATATATATATATATATACACTACCGTTCAAAGGTTTGGGGTCACATTGAAATGTCCTTATTTTTGAAGGAAAAGCACTGTACTTTTCAATGAAGATAACTTTAAACTAGTCCTAACTTTAAACAAATGCACTCTATACATTGCTAATGTGGTAAATGACTATTCTAGCTGCAAATGTCTGTTTTTTTGTGCAAAATCTACAAAGGTGTATAGAGGCCCATTTCCAGCATCTATCACTCCAGTGTTCTAATGGTACAATGTGTTTGCTCATTGGCTCAGAAGGCTAATTGATGATTAGAAAACCCTTGTGCAATCATGTTCACACATCTGAAAACAGTCTAGCTCGTTACAGAAGCTACAAAACGGACCTTCCTGTGAGCAGATTGAGTTTCTGGAGCATCACATTTGTGGGGTCAATTACACGCTCAAAATGGCCAGAAAAAGAGAACTTTCATCTGAAACTCGACAGTCTATTCTTGTTCTTAGAAATGAAGGCTATTCCATGCGAGAAATTGCTAAGAAATTGAAGATTTCCTACAACAGTGTGTACTACTCCCTTCAGAGGACAGCACAAACAGGCTCTAACCAGAGTAGAAAAAGAAGTGGGAGGCCGCGTTGCACAACTAAGCAAGAAGATAAGCACATTAGAGTCTCTAGTTTGAGAAACAGACGCCTCACAGGTACCCAACTGGCATCTTCATTAAATAGTACCCGCAAAACACCAGTGTCAACATCTACAGTGAAGAGGCGGCTGCGGGATTTTGGGCTTCAGGGCAGAGTGGCAAAGAAAAAGCCATATCTGAGACTGGCCAATAAAAGAAAAAGATTAAGATGGGCAAAAGAACACAGACATTGGACAGAGGAAGACTGGAAAAAAGTGTTGTGGACGGATGAATCCAAGTTTGAGGTGTTTGGATCACAAAGAAGAACGTTTGTGAGACGCAGAACAAATGAAAAGATGCTGGAAGAATGCCTGACGCCATCTGTTAAGCATGGTGGAGGTAATGTGATGGTCTGGGGTTGCTTTGGTGCTGGTAAGGTGGGAGATTTGTACAGGATAAAAGGGATTCTGAATAAGGAAGGCTATCACTCCATTTTGCAACGCCATGCCATACCCAGTGGACAGCGCTTGATTGGAACCAATTTCATCCTACAACAGGACAATGACCCTAAACACACCTCCAAATTGTGCAAGAACTATTTACAGCAGAAGCAGGCAGCTGGTATTCTATCGGTAATGGAGTGGCCAGCGCAGTCACCAGATCTGAACCCCATTGAGCTGTTGTGGGAGCAGCTTGACCGTATGGTACGCCAGAAGTGCCCATCCAACCAATCCAACTTGTGGGAGATGCTTCTAGAAGCGTGGGGTGCAATTTCTCAAGATTACCTCAACAAATTAACAGCTAGAATGTCAAAGGTGTGCAATGCTGTAATTGCTGCAAAAGGAGGATTCTTTGACGAAAGCAAAGTTTGATGTAAAAACAATGTTATTTCAAATACAAATCATTATTTCTAACCTTGTCAATGTCTTGACTCTATTTTCTATTCATTTCACAACGCATGGTGGTGAATAAGTGTGACTTTTCATGGAAAACACAAAATTGTTTGGGTGACCCCAAACTTTTGAACGGTAGTGTATATAGATGCACTGTCTCCGCTGCTGTTCTGCGTAGGCTCACCCCTCAGCCAGATAATCACAAAAATCGGATATGGATACAAATTCGAGATTGGGACGAAATTACCAACTGATAGATATACAGACCAGCCACAAGTATCTTGGTATCCTACAATCTCATAATGAAGAAGCAAGGAAGACAGCAACATCCAAGTACCACCAAAGAGTAAGACATGTATTAAGGAGCCAGCTCAAGGGAAAGAACAAGATCAATTTCATCAACCTGTATGCCCTGCCAGTCATCAGATACCCTGCTGGTATAAAGAGCTGGCCAAAAGAAGATAAGGAGGCTGCCGATGTGAAATCCCAGAACATACTCACAGTGCACGGAGGTTTCCGCCCCAAGTCCAACACCCAGAGACTGTACACCAAGCAGAATGAAGGTGAACGGGGTCTGATGGAGGTCAAAGCCATCATCTTAAATGAAACTCAAAGCATTCAGGAATACATCAATGAGGTGGCGTCCAAAGATGAAATGTTGAGAATGCCTGAGGCTGCAGTAGCAGACAGGAAGGAAGAAGAAATGAAAAAGGGACCATGGCAAGATAAGCCCCTGCTTGAGATGTACCATCAACAGACAGTTGAAGTGGCTGACATTGGGAAATTCTCCCAGTGACTGGACTCAAAGACGGCATTGATCATAGCTACAAGAGAACATGCACTAAGCCCCAGATCCACAGAAGAAGGGATCTACCACACCAGAAAGGATCCAAGGCCTCAGAGACAGTCCAACACGTAGGCTGCAAGATGCAAACAGGAACACCATATACTGAACAACACAACCAAGTAGTGGGCATTGTGTACAGGAAGATCTGCATAGTGTATGGGCTAAACCCTCCCAAATCCAGATGAGAGACTCCATAGAGCGATGTGGAAAATAACAGAGCTAAGATTCTGTGGGACTTCTGGATATGGATGGAGAAACCAGTGCTGTCCAATCATTGTGGTGATTGAGAAGGACCAGAAGACAGCGGTGGTGACAGATATAGTGTAAAAAGTGACAGCAACATCGGGAAGGAGCACAAGAAGCTGGAGAAGGTCTGAAAAAAAAAACTAGAGAGGATATGGAAAGTGAAGGTCAATGTGGTCCCAGTGGTGACTGGTGGAGGAGAAACACAGAGAAAACGGGATCAGGCATCCTAAGCAGAGGACCGGAGAGCAGGGATAATATAAAGCAAACTTTATTGGCAGAAGCACATTTCCATGCCAAAAGTTTTTCACGTTATCCTGGCTCTCTGATCTTCTGCTCAGCGCACCTGATCCTGTCTTACCTGTGTTTCTCCCCCACGTTCTTCACAGAAGACATTGCTTCTGTCATGGCGGCTGCGCTGTAAGACAGGTGTCATATGTGTTGTCGTTCTTGCATAACCGGCCAAGGCACCATTATTCTTGTTTTCCCTGTTCTTCACCTTAATACTCTAATCTATCTGCATTATGGAGCGTTGTGTTCTCTTCTGATTCCAGTGGTGGTACGAGCAATTGGGGCTGAGACTCCTAAGCTGGGGGAATGGCTCCAACACATCCCAGGAACAACACCCAAGCACACTATCCAGAAAGGTGCAATACTAGGAACAGCCAAGATTCTGCGCAGAATCCTCAAACAGCCAGGCCTCTGGTAGAAGACCGGAGGTTGAAGAAGGCACATGCCACCCATAGGGGTGAGACAAATAACTTAAGTAATATACAGTATATAGATTCCTCTTTGCAAAAACAAATAAACCCTCCGTCCTCCGAATAGAATTTCCATGTATTTACTGTACAACCTTGTAAAACTGATTATTCATAACTAGTAATGTCGCTGTATATCTGTTTGAAGGCCATGTAACTTGTATTCTTTATGTAACCCCCAAATTACACATATTGAACAAAAACAAAAAGAATTTTCAAAGGCTTACTTTGAAATTTGTATGTAATACGTGTATAGTAGTTCACAATAGAACGAAATTGTTAGGCTATTCATTTGTCAGTTTTTTCACAGCTGTATTTAAAACACGCAACATGCACTACTCTTGTCCATTAACCCTTTGCAATCTGATTTTGGATTCAGGGTTTCCTAGGGGGCTTTCTCTTTCTGCCATTATACAATGGCGCCATCTGCTGGCTAGAGCCAGTACTGCTGTATGGGACATGCTGGAGAGGCCCCGACAACAGAGCAGCCAGTAATATACAGTAAGAGTACCCTGCCGGACGTCTTCCGACATCGGAGCTGTACAGCCTTCAATCAGAATGTCTTCAGACGTCAGACAGTGGATTGGAAAAGGGTTTAAAATATGCCAATTATAGTCTTTAGAAAGTGATTAAAATACGGATGCATCCAAATTGCATCTGCATTTCATCAGTAGTTAATCCATATTTGCGTTCACTGCTCTTATCTTCTATTGGGCAAAAAATGGATCTGTATTTGTGAAAATCGGCCTGATAACTGTTGCCCATATGAAATTAGCCCTAAAAAATGAAATATCTTCGGGAAAAAATAAAATGATTTTCTCTCATCCATCCAATTTTTATATTTTTCCAACATCATAGTTGTGCGAGGGCTCATTACTTGTGGGACGTCCTCTGAGTTTCTTCTTATACCATTTTGGAGTACATATAATTTTTTGAATGTCTTTTATTAATTTTTTTCTTGGAGACAGGGTGACCCAGAAAGATCAATTCTACAAGTATGTATTTTTTTAACTCTGATGACAGTCACCATCTGGGGCTTTTGGGACTCTGGAATAGCAATTGGGGCATTTAAATGCTATGATCAAAACTGACAGCAGCATTTAAAGGGTTAACAGCCACGAGCAGGGTTCACGAGTGATCGTGGCTGTTGCCGATGGCTGTCAGCTGACACAGGGGCGTATCTATAGGGGGTGCAGGGGATGCGGTTGCACCCGGGCCCAGGAGCCTTAGGGGGCCCCTAAGGCCTCTCTTCTCCATATAGGGAGCCCAGTACTATGAAAAAAAGCATTATAGTTGGGGGCCCTGTTGCAGGTTTTGCATTGGGGTCCAGGAACTTCAAGTTTCGCCTCTGAGCTGACACTCACATTGTGTGGAGTGGGATCGGTCCCTGATCCCACTGCATACAAACCCTGAACCTTCATGACATAACTGTATGTCCTGAGGGATAATGGTGAACAGTACTGTATGTATAGATAGATAGAGCTGCATGAATACGGGTTTAAATGGTAAGATAAATTTTTATATACAGAACTGTGCAAAAGTTTTAGGCAGGTGTGGAAAAAATGCTGCAAAATAAGATTTCTTTTTTAAAAAAGAAGGCATCTGATTGGCTCCAAATTTATTCTGCAACGGGAAAACGACCCCAAACATCCAGCCAATGTCATTAACAACTATCTTCAGAGTAAAGAACGAGGGGTCCTGGAAGTGATGCGATGGCATCCATAGACCGCTAATCTCAACATCATCCAGTCTGCCTGGGACTACATGAAGAGACAAGTCTAGATCTGTGGTTATTTCTTAAAGAAATTTAGAATAACCTCCCTGCAGAGTTCCTTCAAAAACTGTGTGCAAGTGCACCTAGAAGAATTGATTCTATTTGGAAGGTAAAGGATGATCACAGCAAATATTGAATTGATTTCTGTTTTGTTCATTTACTTAGCATTTTGTTAATTGACCAACTAATAACACTTCTAGTTTTGAAAGTCTTCTTACTTTACAGCATTTTTTCCACACCTGCCTAAAACTTTTGTTCAGTAATGTATGTAATAAAACATGTGATTAACAGTAAGTAGTGCTATATCCAGTGCTGCAGACTGTAGGAACCTGCGGGCATTGGCTTTAGGCAGACATTTTCGCAGTAAAAACAATAAACTTGGGTGGGTGGCATTGGTGGTACAGTGGTTACAGATGCTGCTGTGAATTACAGGATCCATGGGTTGGACTGCTACCAGGACTCAGCCACCATGTAGTTTATATGGCCTGCATGTGTTTGTGTGGGATCCCTCTGACATTCCAAAATGATGCAGTATGTTTAATAGGCTTCCCATAAATTCATGTTCCTGGAGTGTGTGTATGTTTGTGGAGAGAACTTAGGTTGTAAACTCAACTGCACAAAGTAAATGAGTGAATCTGTCCATGCTGCCATATATGTAACTTAAGCAAGGGCAAATTACAGGGAGGGCAAAAAGAAAAATTGCCCAGGGGCCTCCAACATGTCAAGTCAGTATTTGCACAAGAAATGGGGTTTGATAAGATAAATTCTACATCCACCAATGGAAAAATTTGAATACCTGCCAGAAGAGATGATTATGCAGCTTCCACTAATCTGAGTCGGAGGTCCATTCTCCCGCCCGCACTGCAAACTTTTTGGAGTTTGGTGTTCAGGTGGTATGTTTATTGGCATGGCAGTGCTGGCAGTTCTTATCTCCTGGTTGAAGCCAACAAACTGAACTTTCTTTTAAGGGTGTTAGATGCCAGGGGGCAACAACCTACTGCTTGGCCAGGATATTTAGATACAAGGCTAGAGCAGCAAATCTTTAGTCCAGGTAAATGAGAACCTAGCGACGGCTCTGTCTTATTTCAGGAGTAGATACGGGGGACAGTGGAGGGATCCTATACTAATTAGATCTCAGATCTTTTTGACATCAGTGGATCCTGCAACAATTATCTATGTTTGCGCTCAGTGTTGGTTAGCCATGCAGTAAAGGAGTTGTCCAGGTGTGATACGATTTTAAAAAAAATGGATCCAAAACTATGAAAACAATAAAAGCAGCAATACTTACCTGTCCTCCACCCTGGGAATCCAGCACTGCAGCACCACGGTCCTTTCAGTCTTTGAGTAGGAACACTTACCATCTGACTGCTGCAACCAATCTGAGGATGCAGAGGTCATGTGCCATTCTCCTGGCATCACCATTCAGATGTTAGAAGCCATGATTCCAGGACAATGGAACTGCTTCGACATCTGATTATCTGCAGTGGTCAGGTGGTAGCCCTACATTTAAATAAACAAGGAAAAAAATGAATAGGGGCTCACCTCACCAGTAGGGCCTCCGGTACAGGGGGAAAACAATATCTGTTTCCCAGCGGGAGCTCCGTCCTCAGATGGCCATTGGCTAAACTTCCTGAGAGAAACTGTAGATATGGAGGAGGGCTTTAACCATTAAAAATAATAACTTTATTGATTAAAACGCATACATCTGACAGGTAAACGCTGAACGGGTTCTGGCCAGAAAGTGGCCTTCTTCACACAAAGATCGGGATGACCACACTGGATTGCCAATGGGGAATATAGGTAGGTACCGCTGCTTTTACTCTTTTAATAGATTTGG
Source organism: Eleutherodactylus coqui (assembly GCF_035609145.1). Classification (NCBI taxonomy): domain Eukaryota; kingdom Metazoa; phylum Chordata; class Amphibia; order Anura; family Eleutherodactylidae; genus Eleutherodactylus; species Eleutherodactylus coqui. The sequence continues at coordinate 461,712,095 of NC_089837.1, read as the reverse complement.
ATCCATTAAAAAAAAATGTATCACACCTGGACAACCCCTTTAAAGGGGTTGTTCCATCAGAGTCCCCCGAGTCTTGCTCTTGGCGGTTGCTGCAGGGGAAACCTAGTATTACATGATAGACATTGAGATAATTGACCATCATTGTAAAACAAGGACAGCGCAAGCCTATTAGAACAGGAGCCGCTCTTATAGAGTGGATGTCTGTTCTGGCACATGAATGGGGTCCCGAGCAGTAGAGGGCCCCAGTATATAACATCCATATGCCCTAATAGCGCTTAAGACCAATAGTTGCCTGCTAGGGACGATACGCTTAAAGGGGTTTACCAGAATTACAAGGTATCCCATATCCTCAAGATCATTTTAATGGGGCCGAAGAAAATACCTGAGCGCTTGCCTCTTGGATATCTTCGCAGTCCCATTGAAAGTGAATGGAGCATCAGTGTGCTTGTGTGACCAGCGCTTCATTCACTTTCTTACTCACTGTAGGGGTGCAGTAACTCTGCAGCAAGGAGGATGGGGGACACGGGACCTCCTTTCTTGAGATTGTTAGGGGTCTCAGTGATGAAATCCCCACCAATCAGGCCGTCTGGATGGATTCCATGGTAAAATAGAGAATGCTGTGACGTTTCTTCTGCCCTTCTGCGGAATACGCAATTCATACCCGCAAGTAGAAGGAAAATTCGAAAACGCATTCCTTTCAATGCTCACATTTTACTGCAATTCAAATTCGGTCATGTGAAACCGATCTGAAGAAATTGTGCCAAAATTTTGTCATAATTTATCACAAGTTGACACAATTTATGCCATGCACCCGTTTTTGGAACACCCCTATATCGGATATCCTATGGATAGGGGATAACTTGTAATCTTAGTACAATCCCTTTAAATGATATGGAAGCGCCCCTCATCCAATTGTTTGCCCAGGGGCCCCCAGGCTACCTTCCTTAAGTATAACGGCCAATCATATATTCAATCATTTTGCATTTATCTCGTTTCCTTTTTTTCCTATTTCCCACAATTCTATTTATTTAATGGTGAAGGGCAGAATGATATATGACTAAAGTTGCCTCTTCACGTTTTGTACTTTACAATTATCATGACCACAACAAAAACCCTCTGATGCAGAATTAATGATGATGTAGCATTTTCCACAAAACAGTATTTCTGTCAGCCGGGCGCTGGAGAGCAAGAGCACAAGGTATAATGAGATGCATCCCATCTAGACTCCTGCCATTTCCTTTACCCGCGTTTGTCTGAATCAAAAATCGCAACCAGAATCTAATCTAATGACATGCACTAAATGTCAGCAGAGCCAATTAATATGCTTCCTAGAACTGACACGACCACAGGCATGAAATAAAAGAAAATTATGTTAATAGGACGACTCCACTGAACAATGTTCACTATCTTTTCCATTAGCGAATAGTAACAGCTAGTGGCACCTGGGGAATAATCACGCACCAGGTAATGCACAGTTAACAATCCACTGAATTTTGTTCAAGGGAACAACCATTATTTTATTGTTAAATTTACATCTCGCCATACTGAGGAGCGGTCTGCGGGAAGAGCTTTATGTGCGCCGCTGCCGAGCAGGCTACATTGTGTTCTGCATTGATCAAATGACAAGGGGGCAAACTGGAGCCAAATCGGAAGTTTACTGAAAAATATGAAACCTGCAAAGGTGCAAATAAAAGCTGAATGTACGGCAAATACTAATGCATCTATGGAATATAAAAAGTGCCAAACATAAGGATGTGAGGCGCGGAGCGGGATGAACTGCAGCTCCGGAAGCTCACAATGCAGCTGCGTTAACCGCAGATTACACTTCTCTCCACTGCCATCTTCAGGCTGACGGGGTTCTGGGGTAAAGGGGGCACCCTGTAACTTCCAGACCCCCAGATAATGACTCAGTTTTGGATGTGGAAATGCTGCAGAATGTTCCGCGGAATGTTCTGCTGCAGACATTCTGCAGGATTTCTTCCGCGTGTGAATATTCCCTTAAACTGTCTAGACTCAGTTTGGACCACCTTTTAGGCCAGGCTCACACGAGGGGTTCCGTCTGCGAGCCCGGACAGTGACCCTGCGTGTGGCTGTATTGCGTATGACCGTTGAGGCATGCAGGCGGTCATGCGCAGTACAGGTTTCTTGTTTCTATTTCCAGTGCCGTTGCTCAGCGATCACGCGGGTACCCGCAGCTCATGCGCTGTGTCAATTGCGGATCGGCTGCGGGTCACACACCTCCATTGGAGGCTGTCCGCGTGGCTTCCATGGTAAAATAGAGCATGCTGTGACTTTTCTTCTGTTGCAGAATACGCAATTCATACCGCGAGTGTGAAGGAAAATTCGAAAATGCATGCCTTTCAATGCCCGTGTTTTAGTGCAATTCAATTCCGGTCGTGTGAGACTGATGTTAGCTGTTTATACAAGAAATTGTGCCAAAATGTTGGCGGAATTTATCACAACTTGACCCAATTTATGCCATGCACCCTTTTTTTTTCAAAGGAACATCCCTACATGGGATACAGCAAAAAAAAGGGGAACATTCTGAAAGCGTTTTATGTCCGTTTCTGGCATAAAAAAGTGGTACATTTTTGCACAAGCAGGGATGTGTACAAAAATTTGAAACTTCTTGGCTGTTTGCACCACCTTCTTTTTTTTTGTAAGAAATAAAAAAAAAAGGGTGGGGCTCATCGGGAGGGCATGTGGCTGGCATGGGCCAACAGATCTATGTAGAATTTATGCCAGGTACTGGCATAAATTATACCAGCAGCCAAGATGCACCTAGCGTATGAAGAGTGCATATATTAGGCGCATTGTTCACCAGGACAAACCATATTAAGACTAGCATATGAAATGCCGATTTTAATAATTTTACCCCAAAGTGTCCAAAAGTGTCTAAAACACATAATAAATGTGGTGCAAAGCATGTTGCCAAAGACTGACAGATTTTCAGTTATAAATAAGCCTTGCTTCAGATCTGTAATCCATTGGTCTCTGGTTTATTGATAGCAATCATGGATATAAGTTCAGTAAAATTGATCTCGGCACACTTGAGTGCGATGCGAAAAACAAACAAACATGAATTCATATTAAAACATATCATAGATAATATTGCTGATGTGGAAATTTCGATTTAAAATAATAAACACAAACGTATTTTGTAGGAAGTATATGGCCACACTATGTACTGTATATGTATATTAAATGACATTGTTCTACCAGAAGGGGGAGCTAAACACCTAACATGCCATAGAAAGGCTGCAATCTAAAGCATGCAAGGAAGAAACATATATGTTGTGCCTTATAGATATCAATGTACTGCGCAGGGCAGATGACAGAGGTATTCTTGATAACGTGATGGGACTTGTTAAAAAATTAGTTAACAAAATCTCAACCTTTGTGTCAGAACATCACATCCAGAATACAGACATGCCACAGCCAGCACATAACACACAGATAGATATTCTCTATACTCTAGTAGATATACTGCCGTCTGCTCCTTCTACACCTCTCCTGCCTTAGAGCAGGCTTTAATAAGACCAACTACCCCATCAACGCACCCTAGGAAATGAGTCCCTACAATTACAATAGAATATTGGGCATTAAATACATGTAAATGTGAAGACACAGAACACATTCCTTTCCATAGACTATGTGCTGCACTGGCTCAATGGCAAGTTGTCTAAATCAGTATCTCCGTAGAGCTTGTATGTCCAGCCAATGTTTGCATGGGATTCCTCCCAGTATTCTGCTTACTATACTGGCTTCCTATAAAACTGAACGGTCATGATGGAGGACAAAAAGAAGTCGATTGCTCATGTCATTTGCATCTCAAGAATCCGCCCTTTTCTTATGGTGGGAGCCATGCCTTGCAATACCATCCGCGGCCACTGCAATGCTGACAGAGCTGTCTGCTTCTGATTCTGCCTGCTATGGAATTGGGCCCAACGAATAGCTGATCAGCAGGGGTCCTGAGTGGTGGACTCCTACGATCAACAATTATCTATCCTCAGATTAGGTCATCAATAGCTTATGTTCCAGAGAACCTCTTTAATCTCTTTTCAACATGTGCCATACATGTATGGTGCAGTGGGACAGTAGTTCCCGTATGACGTGTACATGTAAGGCACTGGTTAAGTGGAGGCTCAGAAGCTGCCCCCCTCCCATAACCAGAGAGGGATCATGTCTGCTATTGACAGCCACAGTCCTGCTACAGCCACCAGATTGGAGTTGACTCAGATACCGGAACGTAATCCCTCACATGCCACGGTCACCATTGACCATGGCATTTAAATGGTTAGGAGCCCCTTTACTCATCCCATCAACCAGCTGCAATGCAGGGTGCTGATAGTTGCCAGGGCCTCTGAGTCGACCATCTTTAGGGGCCGATTAGGCCCTGCTTTAACAGGCCGTACTGTCAGAAAAGAAAATGACAGTCTATGAATATGATGAATATGGATATGAATATGCTGATGCAGAAAGATTTTTATTTTTCTACGAAAAACTGATATAAATTTGGCGTTGATGTAATCATACTGACCCACAGAATAAGCTTAACATGTTAATTATACAACAGGGTGAACGGCATGCAAAATAAAAACATTAAAAAAAACAATGTTTGTACACCCCAACACCAAAACATGCAATAAAAAGCAATCATCAAGTCATTTATACCCCAAAATAATACCAATGAAATTTTAGGATTTTTCTGCAAAGAAAAAACAGTCGTTGTTGTAAAATTAAAAAAGTTATGGTGACACAAAATATAGGAATAAAAGTGCCATTTTGAAAAATGGTGGCCACTCATGAAAATAAAAATGTTAGGGCTAAAACTATGTGGTTTTGAAAGAAATTGTAATTTTTCATCTACATGGTCCAATGCTATCAACTAGCGCCAAAACATGCACTACACCCCTTAGGCCTCATGTCCACGGGGAAAATCGGGCCCGCTACGGATTCTACATGTAGAATCTGCAGCGGGTCCCTCCTGCCCCGCGGACATGAGGGCTGAAAATGCAAATAAATGAGAATAAACTTACCTCCGATCCGCTCCGTTTCTTCTCTTCGCGGCGGCGTCATCTTCTCTCGTCGCGGCCGGATCTTCATTCTTCGGCTCGGCGGATGTGCACGATGACGTCGGTGACGTGCCCCGCGCATGCGCCGGGCCGAAGCAAAATGATCCGGCCGCGGCTGAGAGAAGATGACGCGGCGCCGAAGAGAAGAACCGGAGCGGGTGAGTAAAATGTGATTTTTGTGTCCCGCGGATCCGGACGGCTTCCATAGGCTTCAATAGAAGCCCGCGGGAGCCGTCCCCGCGGGAGACCCGCATGAAAATGGAGCATGGTCCAGATTTTTTCATGCTCCATTTTTTTTAAAATCACTTTTATTGACGATCCGCGGGTATTTATCTACCCGCGGGTGGTCAATGCATCCCTATGGGGTGCGGATCCGCGCGCGGGAGAAGCGTTAAAATCCGCTGCGGATTTTAATTCTTCTTTTCCCCGTGGACATGAGCCCTTAGGCCGCCTGCACACGGGCGTATTTGCACTCTGGGATCCGGACATAACATGCTATGTAAAACTGCTTTTCCCTGCCCATGAGTGGAAATCTACTGCGATTTTTCCCCCGCAAGTAGAAAATCGCAGCATGCTTAATTTTGGTGCGGGCCTCGCACAGGCGGCTTCCATTGATGTCAATGGAAGCGTCCGTCCCGCGGCTCTTCCACAGTGGGCATTGCAGTTGGACCACAGGATCTGCGTTATCGCCTAGCGTCACACTCTGTAGCGCATATGCGCCAATACGACAGCCGGCACATCCGCATTACAGAAGCCACCTGCACACGAATCCATTGGACAGGTACGCAGGGGTCACCGTCAGGACACAGGGTTGGATTCTGTTGCGAGATATTGCAGCCAGAATTCGACCTGTTCTTGTGTAGGCGGCCTTAGTGAATTCCTTTACTGGTCTAGTTTTCAATATAGAAGTCACTTTTGGGGTGGTTTGGGGTATTTCAGGGGCTTGCAAATACAACATGGCGTCCAGAAATTATTCCAGCAAAATCTGCACTCCAAAAGCCAAAATGCACTCCTTCGCTTCTGAGCCGTCCCATGTGTCCAAATAGCAGTTTACATATGAGGCATGTCCATACTCATGGGGAAACTGGGGAACGAATTTAGGAGTGATTTTCTCCTATTGCCCTCGTGAAAATGAAAAATCGTGCAGCAAGCCTACATGTTTTTGGAAAAAGTTTAATTATTAATTTTCAAAGCTAAATTCTAAAACAACTGTGGGGTAAAAACAGTCACTTTACCCATTTAGGAATAACATGAGGGTTGTAGTTTCCAAAATGGGGTCTTTTGAAGACTGTTCTTATGTCTTAGCTCTTCAAGGCCTCTGCAAACATGAAATGATGCCTGAAAAATTCTCATTCAATGGCTGAGCGCAGCCTCTGACTGGTCACAGTGCTCAGCCAATCAGAGGCAGGGATTTTTAAATCCCCAGCCATTAGAATACAGAAGAACTGCCGGGGAGCTGCAGAAAGAAGCCGCGCGGGAGCGCTAAGTGATGTATTATTTTATTTTTTTTATTTTTTCTGTCAGCTTCAGCTTATTTTCGGGCATACGCTGTCACCGGCAAAACACAAGTTACAGAGCGAAAGCAAATCACTCTGACCCCTGTATAGTGGCCAGCACTTGTAATTGCAAGTGCAGCTCTGATTGATTATAATGGGAATTGCACCTGGCATTACCAGCGCTGCTCACTACACAGAGATCGGAGAATTCTGCTGCCACTCCAGTTGTGGCACGGCAAGTTGGCACCCGAACACCTGATCGATGGGGTGATGAGTGGTGGACCCCAGCCAAGCAACTGCTAATGACATATCCTGAGGATAGGTATTCAATAGAAATTGCACAGAAAATTGCTTTAAGATCCGGAGTATGTCAGTTTATGCTGAGGATTTCACCTCTTTCAATAAACTGGGTGAAATCTGCAGTGAATCCAGATTTTGAAGCAGATTCTTTATAGATTTTGCTGTGCAATTGCAGTAGCATCCGCCTTGTGTGGCTGTACCCTCTATAATAAAATTGGAAAGGTGAGATTTAAAGGGAGTCGAACATGCTTTCCAACCTGCAGGCTTGATGTTACAGAGCAGGAGGAGCCGAGCAAATAGATATATAGTTTAATGGGGAAAGATTCAGTATAACTTGTGTTATATTCATTTATATCTCTGCACATCCTGAGCTTTACATTGTGGACAGGCTGCAGATTCAGCGGGAAAAGCAGGAGTTTAAATGAAAAAATCTGGGCGAGCCATGCGGACAATCCATAGTACAAAGAACCTGGAAGAAGAGAGGTCCGCGCAAACACGGCTACACAGGGTCACCCGCCGCGGTCATGGACGGATTCCGTGCGGGATTCCCCATGTGGAATCCGTGTATGCCATGTGCATGAGGCCTTCAGAAACACTAGAAGCTAAACTGTTACGGTTTCTTATGCTTTGTGCTGGCCTGGAGAGGGGAGTGTATGGCATAGGGACAGGATCTCTGTGTACGCTGCCACCTATTACCTGAAGTGTTCCCGTAAGCTAGAGAATATTGCAACCACTTTATGCTTCAGGTCAACATTTGCAACAGCAAAAAATGTGATAGAACATATCATAATGTTCCTATTCTACATAAATCCAATGTACTTGTGCTCTGTTTTCTGAACTGTCTTTATATAATATTGTCTATGCCAGTGTCCCTAAGCCATGTACCACCTACCTAAAAAAATTACTTCAAAATGGCCCCCAAGGCTATAGTCATATACTATGATGCTCATTAGAAGCACATCATGAGGCTAAACACGTATCCCCTAGAGATACGGCATGTAGACCCTGCGGTCCATCTAGCACAGGTTGAGAATCTGAGATCTATGCTCTATTTTTATGAATGACCTCCTATGCTGCTAATATTGATAACTTCAGAGGGGTTTCTGCTTTTACAGACATGACCGTCATGCTTTCAAAGTTCACATGAATCAAGAGCAGAAAAGAAATTTGCTTTAGGTGCTGATTTATGATTTACGACCAACGCCGCTGTTGAGTTCCTTAACAGTTAAAGGGCCATGAAAAAGTAATGAAATACTTAGGCATTAATCATGAATATAAAATATATGGGAGAATGGTGACTCGTTTATAAAAAATAGCACATGAAAAATAGTTATGATGCCGATGGAAAACAATCAGCCGCTTGTTTTCATTTCTCATATGAAATGCACTTGGTTGGCTTGGGTTGATTTGGTTAAATATGCTGCGCCTTTCTACCATGTAATCTGAAAGTATGCTGCAGCGTTGTATTATCTCTCCATGCCACTACAGATAGCAGGGTCACGGACTGTCTGGAAAATTCTGGAAAATTCAGAAAAATAGGAGACTTTTATCCAATGTCCATGAAAACATAGAGACGTCTATGATTTTTTTTTTCAAGGCTTAGTGGGGTACTTAAGGGGGTCATGGTAATTATCATCATTTTACAGCTTGTAGTAATTGCTGCTATCTTCGTTGCACTATTCTGAGCCTACTTATCATCTTTATGATTTATTTTGGTTTTCCAATTTGTAAAAAGATGTCAGCTGTCTGTAATTTTTGGATATGGTGTCGTGAAAAAAAAAAAACATTTAGGTTGAAAATCCTGAATAGATGTTCGTCACTCACTTTTAGGTAAGTAGTCAAATGAAATGTAGCACATGCTTTATTATTTCCAGAGGCTTATCTCCCAAGAGATCAAAGGATTGGGGATTTTGAAATCCAAGAGGCTCAATCCTTCTTTCTACAAACATCTTCTTTTGGGGAACATCCAATCATAGATAGCCCATTTACATGACTGGTTAGTGTCCCTTGTCCTGAGAAGGAATCAACCAGTTCAACCAGTGCAGAATTACAAACCAATCTTACATAGATGGTAAGTCAGATAGAGACTAGTGATGAGCGAGCATACGCGCTAAGGGCAATTGCTCGAGCGAGCATTGTCCTTAGTGAGTACCTGCCCGCTCGAGAGAAAAGGTTCGGGTGCCGGCGGCGGGCAGGGAGCTGCAGGGGAGAGCGGGGAGGAACGGAGGGGAGATCTCTCTCTCCCTCTCTCCCCCCCGCTCACTCCTGCTGACTGCCGCAACTCACCGCTCCCCCGCGCCGGCACCCTAACCTTTGCTCTCGAGCGGGCAGGTACTTGCTAAGGGCAATGCTCGCTCGAGCAATTGCCCTTAGCGACTATGCTTGCTCATCACTAATAGAGAACTTAATGCCTAAATCCTACGGATGATGTCTTCTTGCATAAAAGCAGAAATTAAGCTCGATCGAAGGATATAATTCTGCATTCTATCCTCAAATGGGGGAAGCTGGAGCCAGCTAAAAGTGTCCCTACACCTTTGTTCACCCAACAGCTATTCCTTCAGGCTCCCCTACAGACATGCACACCCAGCTCAGCTGAGTATGCATGTGTATTCATTGGGCTCATCTCTCAAAAGAACAAGATGGCCGATCCTTCTTTCACCTAACATCTTCTGTCGGGGGAGTGTTGGGACATCTCGATGAACATTAGATAGACCGCCAACTTACATGTAATGTGTATGAACACCTTAAGGATCACTATGGGCTCTTAGACAGGTCTTCTCTGACATATTTAGACTTATATAAGTTTTCCAGAGGCGGTATATTAATGACATATTTGAGCACTAGGCGATTCCCATAATTCCTGTTGCATTCATTGTAAAATGGGTGCCCATTTATGGTCTGCTCTTGATATCTATCCAGGAACCGAATCAACCTGTTCTTGGGTACAGTGGAAATTCCAATGGCGACCAATAAGTGTTTTATACTGTATATTCTATTGAGATGTTGGAAAACACTTTCCTGCTTGAAACTGATCTACAGCATGTACCCACTTTATATTTTGTGTTACTTCCCTGGCACTCCAGTGGGGTAATGTCTCAAGACAGAAGAATAAAGCCTCTGCCTTCTTTTCTTTAGTTGAGGCCAGGGAACAATACAAAATGAAGCAAGTGGGCTAAATCAAGGTAATTCCTCCCAGAATTACATAATTACACGTCATGATCTGCACAGTGAAAGGCAAAAGGGGTAAGAAATAAAAAGCACCTGTTACTGTGCCGCCAGGCTCAGGGCACATCATGGGTCCAGAGTGACATCATAGCTTCAGTGCTGGACCATGTAATGTATCTGACGGGGCATGGGCAGTGTAATTTGGCACTGGATGCCGTAGGAGAAACCTAACCCTTCTGTTCATTAGTTGATTGCTGTCTATTGGCTGGCCCAGCCAGCCTATCAGTGGTTTGTTCTGGGAATTTATTCTAGCTCCTCAGGACAGAGAATGCCGGTAATACCTTTGTTATACATTTGCTTACTGGTGAGCTCAGTGGCTAGGGGTGTTTTGCCTTGTGCTTCTGAGTCTTTTGTTGGGTAGCATTCTTTAGGTCTTTGGATTTCAGACTACATTTGCTCTGACTATTGTTCTGCTAGTACTCTAAACTCGTTTTGTACTATATTCTTTTCTGTGAAGACCTGTCTTCACATATTGCCTGTCTCTTATTTTTACCTATGGGTATATAGGGAATCTAATGAGGTGCCAGAATTGGGGTCACCCTTTTCGGGGTGAGTGCTCTGTTTAATTAGTAGGTCTAGTTAGGACAGGCCAAGGAACGATTCTAAGTAATTCCTCTATTTCTAGCACTGTCTGTTATATTGTTTCGCTGCCCTTGCCACTCTGTAGTCCCCTGAATTTTGCATGTCTTTCAGCCTGTCCTTGCCCTTTGTCTCTTGGTTACACCGACAGTTCTGTACAGACGTCACAGCACCTGTACCAGTTATCACTCTGGTTGGGGTAGTGGAGCTTTGATCTGCGTAGAAAACCCAATCCGAATAGAAGTAAAAACATAAGAAATACTGTAGTCTCTAATGATCTATTTATACATGGTCTTTGATTGGTTTTCTATAAAACTGTACATTTTTTACTGATGAAATTGATGAACTTCAAGGCTTTGACGTGTTGGTCAGAAATAGCAGGCCCGATGTTACAGAAAGTGTGGCCCTGGTATTGAGGAGGCATTGTGCAGAGTGCTGCAGTGCTGAACTCTAGTACTTCCAGGAATATTGCGAAGGTTTTACAAAAATAAATTGTAAAGATACATTTCTTGTTATCAAAAACCAGGACTAAATATTATGACCATACGGTGATTAAATATTACCTTCATACTGTTTTTGAACAAAACACACTATGCAATTATTAGAGATGAGCGAGCGTACTCGGTAAGGACAGATAGTCAAGCGAGTATCGTCCTTACTGAGTACCTGCCTGCTTGCCCGCAAAGATTCGTGTGCCGGCAGAGGTGAGCGCTCTGTTCAAATTTGTCTTATGATGGAACCAAAGACAGGCAAACAGACCCCAATGACTGTAACGGGGTCTGTTTGGTTTCCACTCAGCTGGCCGGCATTCTACATGAAGAAAAAGTGCAAATGCAAAATGCAGCGCTATTTAATCCAGTATTTTGTGCCGATTCTGCGATAGAACCTCCAAATGGAGATCCCATTACATATGTGAACCCAGCCTTAAAGGGGTTGTCCCGCGCCGAAACGTTTTTGTTTTTTTTCAATAGCCCCCCCGTTCGGCGCGAGACAAACCCGATGCATGTGTTGAAAAAAAAAACCGGATAGTACTTACCCGAATCCCCGCGCTCCGGTGACTTCTTACCTACCTTGCGAAGATGGCCGCCGGGATCTTCACCCTCGGTGGACCGCAGGTCTTCTGTGCGGTCCATTGCCGATTCCAGCCTCCTGATTGGCTGGAATCGGCACACGTGACGGGGCGGAGCTACGAGGAGCAGCTCTCCAGCACGCGCAGCCCCATTCAACACGGAGAAGACCGGACTGCGCAAGCGCGTCTAATCGGGCGATTAGACGCTGAAAATTAGACGGCACCATGGAGACGGGGACGCCAGCAACGGAACAGGTAAGTGAATAACTTCTGTATGGCTCATAATTAATGCACAATGTACATTACAAAGTGCATTAATATGTGTGTGTATACCCCCACTTTGTTTCGCGGGACAACCCCTTTAAAGGCTATTCAGTGCATATAATCCATGGCCACTGAGTCCTGCAGCACTTATAGCAGGGCTGTGAAAAGGGCACAATACACACTGAGCCCACTTAGGGATTTTCAACAGACGATAGCTCAGATGCCTTTTGCAGTAACAGGAAGAAGTCAGCACTTTGTCATTTTGAAGGTTCATGTTAATAATGATGTGGGCCATTGAGCTCTACTAGCTTATGGGCCACACAGTTGTAACCCCTATTACTACACCACTGCTCAGGGAGGGTGCCACAACCTGTCTGTACACTGGCAATTCCAGTCAGTGCCTCAAATTGCTGTGGGCCCCCTTAGTGATGGGGGGGCCCTGGGCAATTGCCAAGTGTGCCCCCCCCCCCCCCCCCTCCATAATGCCAGCCTTGAGAAATAGAACATCCTCATTAAAACTGTGAAAAGCTATAAAGAATGTTGTACTCGGCACCCGAAGAATGTTCTTCCTTTTGTTTTGTGAAAGACAGAATGCCTATCTTCCAGCGTATTCCCTTAGTGACAGAGGAGATTGTCTCATACAGATGCTGTAAGATCAAGCAGCAATTTCTCCTCATCCATCTGGACCACGAGGCCCTGTAATAGCTTTCGTATATCTGTTTGATCACTGTCTTTGTGGTTGATGATCAGAACAACTATTATAGTCTGGCAGCACAGGAGGCAGGTCTCCAGCTGCGGCAATGTGGGATATTCTCCAGGAAGCACATGGTAAATGCTGCTTTACATGACTTTTTGGGTACGGGAAAACGGCACTCAGACAGACAAAATGACGGCAGGAACTGTAGGAGCCTTGCTGGTAATACTCAGGGTAACAGACTCCAGCTCATAGATTCTTTTACGCTAGATCTACTGCTGAGCTCATCATAACAATCATTAAGTGAACAACAAGATGTTTATCCCAAAAGGAGAGAGTAAATATCTTTCACATGTGCATAGTTCCCAGTACACATACAGACATAAAGCTGCTCTTCTAGAAATCCGCTAATAAAGATCTGATGAAGTACACGAGAAAATATCAGCGTCCTATTTATTAACGAACTACACCGCTTCTCTGTCAAATACTGGCATACTTGGACAGTATTACAGTATAATATGTTGCTTATACCATTATTACAACAGTGTCTGACAAATGACACTATCGGGACTTGGCTCCTGATAATACCGTGTTTCCCTGAAAATAAGACAGTGTCTTATATTAATTTTTTTTTTAAAAAGGTTTAACTTTTTTACATGTATAGCTGCCTGGACACTATTTAAATTGACTTTTTTAATTAACTGTTAGCAGGGCTTAATTTTGGAGTAGGGCTTATATTTCAAGCATCCTCAAAAAGCCTAAAAAATCATTTTTCATCCTCAAAAATTCTGGAAAATGATGCTATGTCTTATTTTCAGGGTATGCCTTATTTTCAGGGAAACAGGGTATTAGTAAAATGCAATGGAGCAGATTTACTATTGTCATCTAATAGTGCAAACTTTTAAAATGTCTTAAATATCTTAAGTCTTAAAATGCGCTAGATTTATCATAGTGACTTATGCTAGATCTGACACATCTTTAGACTGTCAAGTCGAAGTTTATACCAGCTATTAGTTGGTTTCGTTTTATGATAGCTTTGCCCCTAAATTTTGGTGGACAAAGTTGTGTTTAGGCCACGCCCACTTTCCAGATAAGCCACGCCCATTTTGTGAAGTCACACCCCTCTTTTTGGACATGGTGAATAAGGTGCCCTAATTGTGGTGCAAAGCATGGAAAAGTTTTCTGTTACACTTTGCACAAGAAAGTTAGCAAACTGTTACGTCTGACAGGGCATAGCCTTAATGTCCTTCCTGGACGCAAATAAATTTACACACTTTATTAAAGTGGATAACATAAAATGATTACAAACCAATATAAAAAGGGAGAAATAGAGGAATCTGACCCTAAACCTAATGTAGCAAAGAACCAATGCCTAAAAGGGCACCTGCCCTAATGAGGGAGACCCAACTTCAGGAACCTGAAGTTTCTCCCTAGATGGAGGATGGGAGTAGTAGCAAAAGACAGATGACACTATATGTATCTAAATACAACCACTTATCACAGGGCGAATAGACCGACATACCAGTTTACAAAAGACAGCAGATTTATCTTTAAGCAGAGATTCCGGTCAGCACATGGAGCCGCTGCCGAGACCAGAAACACCTTCAATCTAAGAATATAACCAGCATCTACCATGAGGAGGAGCAGGAAGCTGATTGGCTTGCTAGGCTGTTCCACTGTCCAGCCAGGACAATCCACTCCTACACCAGCAGAACTGCTGAGATACCACTGTGCATACACCAGCATAAAGATCACGGAGGCTGGGGATGATGCCGTGATGTCACCCTGGTCCCATTCCAGAACACATTTATAATAGTAAGTCTGCCCGATTGTATCAATAAAGTACATTTACAATCTGTTAAACCCAAAAGTTTCATTCTTTACTCAGTCGTAAACCTTATAAATTGGAAAACAGCAGAGACACCCTTTCTAAAGCATAATTGGTGAAAGTGGGCCAAAGATCTATCATGTATGGGTGCCAGTTACATCTGTCACCAGACTGTCCATTCAGCACAGGTGTCAGAAGAAACAAGCATGTCAAAATTCTACATGTCTGATCCTTTGTTGCCTTGGAAGATAAACCTTTATAAGAAGTGTCTTGCAGCAACTTATTCTTCTTTCCACCATTAAAATAAGATTCTCAGCTGAACCAAGTGTGTATATTTACAGTCGAGTCCAGAGAGCTAGCTAAATCTTGAGATTTATTTTCAATGCATTTTAGATAGGGCTATCTACCACTAATGGGATGGATATGGCATTCTGTGGCCCTTAAACACAACATTCCAAAACTGTGGATCTCGGTTAAATGGCAATCTCATTTCTGCTGTATTAGACATCCACCACCCATAGGCTAGCTACCTAAGCAATTGGTCTCATTAGCCATTTGTGACAAAGCCCCCATTTGAACTGACTATTCTGACTTCTGTGCTCTGTAACCTTGGCTCTGGAGTGTACCTTGTTATTGCACCTGTGCCAGCACCCCTGACCATAGGCTGTGTACCTACAAGACTCCTGTTCAGACCTTCAGGTACTGCACCTCGGCTCAGTGGAGCATCAGCAGCCACACTATCAGGACTATCTTGATTAGTAAAGGCATGCGGACCCTGCAGCAAGAATCGTATCCGGCTTGGAGGGGTCAAGGGTAAAAAACAGGGGTTCCCCAGGTGCTGCATGCCCCAATAGCCAAAGTGAATCCAGTGTGTGGCAACGTGGACGCACATCTGCCTGCCTGACACAAATCAGTTCTAATTGGCTAATGTTTGATGTAACTAGTCTGAAGCAGAGCATGAAACTTTCATCCATGTGTATATTAATGAAACTTAGCTTTCCAGACATTTGCACTAGAAATTAGTTTATTGGGAGTTGTTAAAGACACAGAACATGGTGCTTGGTAAACGGTTCATTTTGAGACACTCACATCAGAAGCTGATCCTTTATCTTGTAGGGTTTGAAATTTAAAGCATACTTGAGTATTAAAATGACTTCTTCGAATAAACTGCTGTGTATGTTCACATGAAGAATGCAAATAAGGGAGGTGAAACAATACCTCTGCAGCGCCACTTACTGGATGGTAGCATTCCTTCAAATCAATGCTTGAGCCTTTATACAGGTCTGTAGAGCAATGATTGGGAATTTATTGTTCTACAGACCTGTATAAAGGGTCAAGCATTGATTTGAAAGAATGGTGCCATCCAATAGGTGACGCTGCAGAGATATTGTCCCATCTCCCTTATTTGCATATTTTCTCCTCATTTACTTTCTTGGTGCTCTCCCTAAGGAGTGATGTTACTCCTCCCGACCTACATGAAGAATAACACTTTTTTTAATATGACTTGTATCCTGCATTTTCATCACTGCAGGGTGTATATATAATTTTCCACCCTCTCAGAACTGGTGTGAAACACTACTGTTGTACTATGTATACTGTGTTCTATAGACTGTACACAGAGAATTATAGAGCTCCTATTTCTGTCTGTTGCACACACAGACATAACCTCATCATATAGGAGTGTACAGTAAGATTTAGCAGTGTACCTGTCTATAAACAGCAGCAGATATCTCACCATTAGCTCCTGCAGTAGGCATATATATGTATGAGTGTCTCTCCCTCCTTCTCCTCTTCTCTGCATACAGTTCAAGGGGCACAGCTGACTTATCATCCTGTTCTGCCACCCTAGCAAAGCATTATTAATAATTAAGTAAGAAGTAGTTTTGCTCATTATCACCTTGGCTATCATATGAGCACAAGTTGTTTGAAAAGTCAGTATCTATTTAAAGAACATAGCTGGGTCTTTCTTGGGTGCGGCAGCCAGTACACATATGAACATATGTAAATTAGCTTTCATTTACATACTCTTTTTTCCCATGGATCTCTGCCTGGCCTATAAGATTCCCTACAGCAACCTGGCTTTCTCCACAAGGAGAAACAATATTTCTCTAGACCCACATGAACATAGGAATGGAAAGTACATTGTACTGTAATGTTACATGCCTCAGTAGGAATTGGCTTCCCCTTCCTCCCTTGGTTGACCCTGCTTTGATTTACAGCACTGCTACATACATAATGTTCAAACTTTTCCAACATATGATGCGGATTCTATTCACTGTCTATGTAGACTGCATAGATATGGTCATATCCCTGAAGATGGCCACGTCTTCTGGGTCTACAGACAAGACACATATCATTCCAACCAACACACATGAATTTCACTGAATAATCACTTGTGGCCCAAATGCCCATTAACTGAGCAGCGGGGAGGCAGGAGCTGTGTGCTGAGGCACGGACTGGTGCCGAGCCCTTCCTTCTGAAAGACATTGACATGAAATTGATTCTTGAAGGCACAGTGTTCCTTCTCTGCAGGTATAAGTCTGACAGGCAATCCCATATTAACTGAGACAGTATGAACATATGGAGAAAAGCATATTACATTTCCTGGATGTCTGTGCTCCAGGCACTTCTGAATTTCACAATGCAAAATGCAGGGGCGGAAAGTGACCGTAAATGTACAGCGGCTAATGTATTTATCCATACACAGCTGAAGATGGAGAAACTATGTCCCAGAATACGGGCACCACGTGTGTTATATGTATTCATGGACAGCTACATTGTATCAACCCAAACACACAAAATCAACTGTTGCCTTTTTTGCCAAGAGGTGCGGCTGGGCAATGTTGAAACATACAGATCACATCATTATGCCAGATATGTGTGCCAAACAATAGCATACCTATATAACAGGTTAGACATGTTGCACAAGCTACCATTCAAGCAACTCTAACTGGTTCCCCCACTGGTCCTAAAATTGTTATTTTCCATTCATTCAGTGACACCCATGGTGCCTGTACTGAATTTGGAAGGTGTCTGATTTTGCTTCCAGGCACATTATGGTTGATGCACAATGTAAATTTGAGTGCAGTGTTAGTTGGTATTAGTGTCATATGTATTCAAATACCTAGAAGTCACACAGCTGCTGTGCCCACCACACATTCACTATTGTATTTTTCCCCATGTTCAGGCATATTGATACATAATGGACATATGTTTTCTCCACAATATTTGCTAAACACCATCAGTGTACAGCCACCAGAGACACATTAGAGTTTGGAGAAGATAGTAAGCCACAGGACCCTGGGTATGGAACATCAAACCTACCACTGCTCCAGACCACCAGGGATCATTACATTAACTGCATGCATTGCCTTAGGCCTCCTTCCCACGAACGGATTTACGCCGCGTAAATCCGCGGCAAAAATCCGCTGCGTTGCCCCCTGCTATTAGGTTCTATTGAACCTAATAGCACAATGCTCACGGTGCGGAATTCCACCACGGAATTTCGCATCGTGAAATCTCCCGTCCTCACCCGCGGCATGCTCTATTTGCCGCGGGTGTACGCGCTGACGGCTTCCATTGCAGTCAATAAAAGCCGTCCGTTCACGCTATCTCCCGCTGCAACCAGCGGAAGATAGCGTGAAAAAACGCTTCCCCGCCTACCGCCGCGCGACATATGACGCCGTGGGCGTGTCACATGACGCGACGGCGGTGGGCGGGGAAGCGTCTTCACACTATCTTCCGCTGGTAAGTATGGGGTCTCTGGGGGGCGCCGTGACGGGCTTCACTGCGGAATATTTCGCAGCGGAGCCCGTCACGCTCGTGTGAAGCCGGCCTTAGACCACCAGTTATGTTAACATTACACCTTCGCTGCCCCAAAATACTGGGTTCCTTATATTAAAGGGGTTGTACCAAGACCTAAAGTTATCCCCTTTCCACAGGAGAGGGGATAACTTTATGATTGGTGGGGGTCTAACCACTAGGATCCCCACTGATGTCAAAAAACGGGGTCCTAATAGTCTCCCCATGAATGGAGCAGAGGTCGTGAATACATGGTGTTGCTACATCCATTTCAATGAGAGCACCAGAAATGGTTGAGTAGGAGAGCTCAGCAGTGTCCGGCACTGATGTCTGCTCCATTTATGCAGAAAGCTTCTGGATCTCCTTACTCGGGATTGGTGGGGGTCCCAGTGGCTGGATCTCCACTGATCATAAAGTTATCTTTAATCCTGTAGATAGGGGATACCTTTAGATCATGGTACAACCTTTTTAACATCTTTACTGGCTAAGAGCACCAGATTTATTAACATTAAACCCTTCACTGCCCTAAATCATGATGTATACTGACATTATCCCCTTAACTGAAATAGACCACCAGGGGTTCTGAAATTAACCTTTTCACTGCCCTAGGCCACCTGGGATGCTAAAACTAACCCCTTCACTGCCATAGACCACCAGACATAAAGACATCAGTCCCTGCCCTGCTCTAGACTACAATGTTATGTGGCCTTTATAGCTAAAAATGAGAGCACTGTACGTTAATTATTTGATGTACTTCTGTATTGTTCATCCTTGAATAAGAAGCTCTTAGCTTCCAAACTGTTTGCTCACTAGCTATAAAGGCTAATGCTCTTTTTACATGAACTGAATTCTCGGCACTAAGTAAAGAGCACCGATCAACAACCATGTCGTTCAGCGCACATTTAATTTTTTTACATGGGTTGAGAATGGGCTTATGGGAACAACAATCCCTAATGTGCTGGCTATACGTCTTCCTGTTCACACAGGGAGATGTACTGCGAGTCAACGAGGATTTTTATGCACCAGCCGAATGAAGAGTTTCATTGTTCATCGGCTGATTGTTGGTTCCTGGACTCGGCCCAATCGTTGGGTGAATGAGCATTCTGAGCAACACTTAGGTCCAATTTACCCGTGTACGATCCCTGTATAAGGATCACTAGAAGGAATTTTGCCAACGATGCAGCTGAAAGCTATTCGTGGGTCGCATTTACTCCTTGTAACTCAACTCTTCCAGAAACAGATATCTTCTATGTATCTGTCAATGTCTGTTTCTTGGAGCATCACGCACAAACTGTACGACCGATGGACATGACATTTTGCACACAGTATAATCTCGACCCGGAGAAAGTTATAGGCTAAAAACAATTCGGAAATTTTATTGTCTTGGCAACCTTATTTGCATTTTTTGCCTTTGCTTGAAGTTTAATGCAGCAACCCCCAAATTTGCTTTCACCAATGGATTCTACAGACTCCATTTAGTATTCCTGGTTATTTCCAACAAGTAATTCCCGCTAGAAGAGTCAGACTGAGCGCTGACAATTTGTGTTTCAGGACTGCTTTTTAGCCCCAGTCTAACCCTGGTGGAGCCACCAATCATTGGCCCATTTTGTCCTTCCTAATTCCGCCGCGGATGTCCGTGTGGATAACAGTTTTCAAAAATTATATGTTCCAGACAGGAATACATGGAGCAAATTTATGAACACCGGCCCTATTTATCAAAACTGTCTAACAGTAAATCAAGAAACAGTAAAAAACAGTTTTTGGTGCCCATAGCAACCAATCACAGAGCAGCTTTCATTTTACCTCAGCATTAAATGAATTAAATACTGTTGCCCATAGCAACCAATGACAGAGCAGCTTTCATTACATCTCAGCACTGAGGATTGAAAACTGTTGCCCATAGCAACCAATCACAGCACAGCTTTGATTTGACCTCAGCAGTATAATATATGGCAACCAATGACGGTGCAGCTTTCGTTTTACCTCAGCAGAACAACAAATGAAAGTTGAGCTATGGCTATAACAAAAAATGCCAAATTTATCTCAAATCGGACCAGAACTGGGGATTTGTATACGACACAAACAAACAGATTTTGTGTTTTAGATATAAGATGCCAAGCAAGCGAAGGACCTGTTTGGGCTGAAGGACAACAGCCGCACTTAAAGTAGCAGCCGCTCGAGTAGCTGCAGTGCCGGAGCAAACTAATGCCCGACTTGAGAATCAATGCAAGCGACAAGCGGCCGCTCGAATTGTAGAAACTGACGAAGCGAAGCACGCCCGATATTCTTCAATCCAAGACAGGCACTGAATTTTGAGAAGAACAGCTTGAAAATTCTTGGAGGGGGGAAGCTTTTAGATACAAAACAAACAATAACTACGAGTGGTTAATCAGCATCGGTGTCCTGCAACGTATTTATGCGTACGTTCTGATATCTTTTCTTACTTAGAATCAGGGACGTAACTATAGGGGGTGCAGTGGATGCGGTTGCACCCGGGCCCAGGAGCCTTAGGGGGCCCATAAGGCCTCTCTTCTCCATATAGGGAGCCCAGTACTATAAATAATGCATTATAGTTGGGGGCCCAGTTACTCGTTTTGCAAGCTTCAAGTTATGTCTCTGTGCAGCATGGTTTAGGTATGGGTACGGGTACAGATACAGATAGAGGGGGGGCCCCAGCTCACGTTTTGCATCAGGGCCCCTGAGCCTTTAGTTACACCCCTGCTTAGAATGTCACGTTTTGGATTGCATGCGTTCTGTATCGGGCACCTGGGCTAGTAACTTATGAATCACTGACTTAAATTTTTAACAAATAAGCGAAAATTGGACATTTTTTTCAATGCTATTCCATGGAGATTCTATGATCTGGTAGACATTGAAGGTGGAAGCCATCATCGTTACGTAGATTCCATTATCCAGGTATGAATGTGAGAAATGCACACACGTCACGTTTCTTAGAGCGCTTCTATAATGACATCTCCTCTATATTCTGTCTCACGCCGGGCGTCATTTCATTACGCAAAGACCAATATACTCTTAACTAGCAATGAAGATCTAAAAAGAAAACCATAAAATCTGAGTCAGATTTGTAGAATATGTCCCACTGAGAAAAGTGCGACAAGATGCAGTTAACAGTGAATTAATATTGTAAGAAATGGGTAACAGTTCATTAACTTTGATTTAGAACTGCGGGCTACAAGTTGTGAGTGAAATCGCACTTCCTTTCTCGGTTACTTGCATGTTTTCCTATGAATTAACATACCTGAGAACTTTTATAATGAGCCTCCCGAAGCCATGCGCAGATTAACCCTTTCCCTCCTCCTCACAAGTCAACCAATATCCACGTTTGTCTATGGCACAATGAATTTGGTTACCGGGGCCGTCAATCATGACTGGGGCAGTTAGTGGGCCTCTTTCTAATGTGGAATTTGACAAATCTGTATGCTTCTCTGTATGTATTCATAAACCAATGCCACCCAGAATGAAAGTGGGTGATATTAGGTGAGGCAAACCAGTCTCAGAAAACATTGCCAGTTTTCTGGTTAATATAAATGACTCCTTCTTAGACTGGGGGGGGCGGGGAGGGGGACGTATTTAAGGTTCATTAATGTATAAGTTCTGCAAGGTCTATGAAATACTTTGTTTTTCAATTCCTCAACATTTGCAATACCTCTGCTTGCTGTCGGTTAACAAAAATATTTAGTATTTACATTCAGAGATTGAAAGCTTATCCAGCCTGCACTACTGTTCGCAATTACCTACACTGTCACAAACTCTCAGCTGTGCGAGTAGAACAAAGTCACAACAGATTTTCAAGATCGCACCAAAAAAAGAGAAAACAATGCACTTGTCCACAAAGCTAATTTCTACAGGAAGCAATCAGCCCCGTTCCGACTGCAGTGGCCAGGCTTGGTATGGCAGGCAAAGTTCCTATTGAAATGAATGAAAACTTTGCCTGTAATACCAAGCTTGGCCACTGCAGTGAGAACAGAGCTGTCTGCTTCCTGTAGAAATAAGCTCTGTGCACAAACACACTGGCTTGACAAACAGCTGATAAGCGGGGATCCCAGATGGCGGACCCCAGCGATCTACCTCTAATGGCTTATCGTACTGGTAGGTCATTACTAGTTTATAACTGGATACGCCCTTCAATAAAACAAGGCCAAAGTACATTATAAAGTTACAGAACTGTTACTTATATGTTTTGCAAATCTTTTTTTACATAATAAAGGCAAAAATATGAACCTCTTGAGGACCAGCTAATTTTGGCCTTGAGAAAAATGTGTTTTTTATTTCTTCTCTTTATATTCTGGCAGTCATTACTTTTCAATTTTTGATTGAGGCATGTTGTATAAGTCTTTGTTTAAAGATGTTCTTTATTGAGGTGCCCTTTCTAACATATACATTATCATTTCATTTATATTAATTGAGCTAAAATGCAGAAAAATGCTGTTCCGCTGCAGCTTTTCTTTCTCATAATTACTGTACAAGTTGTTATGTTTCTGACAATACCACATAAATGGTAAAAGAAAGTCTATTTATTGTAAAAACAGAAACTGTTAGTGCGTTCTTTTACAGATTTTTTTAACATGATTTTTTTTTGTTATAGTGGCACACAGGGGGTTAAATGGTGGAGCCCAGAAGTTTCAGTTATAACGACCATACTCGTCAATAGTTGTCAACCTGTTAAAGGGGAATCTCTGATCACAGACATTGGTGGCATATCCCTAGGTAATGCCATCAAGGACCATTCAGTGGGAGTCAAGCCGCTGTGACCCCTGTTGGTCACTGGAACCAATTGGCAGTGGTACGAAGAAAAATCATAGTTAAAGAGGTTGTCCAGGGTTTTAAATCCTCAGGATAGGTCATCAATAACTGATCGGCGGAGGTCCTCCACTCAGGATCCCCGCCGATCAACTGATTGTCAGGTTTGCTGTCAGTGCAGATAATGCTGTCAACCCTGCAGTGGCCTGATCTAATTCTACAAGCTGTTCCTGCAGTACCAAACTGGGTCACTGCAATATGGACAGTGCTATCTGCTCCCAGCACTGCCTGCACTGACAGTGGGCCTAGTGGTCATCAGACTGGTAGGGACCTTGTGGATCCTTGCCAATTAACTATTGATAACCTATTTTGAGGATAGGTCATCAATAATAAGCCCAGCAACTTAATTTATGGAGCCCAGTAACGTCATGTATGGAGTTCCTTTTAAGCAACTTTTTGATTGTATCTAGAGAGAGAGCTGCCGGTCATCATGCTGTTGGCGGGAACAGGCCGGTATGGCCCGCCTCTGTGACTCTGATCCAGGGTCAAACTTCAAAGTATTTCGTTTTCCGAAATGCCATGCTGCTGGTGGTTTGGGCCGCATGAACCTGGTGACAGATTCCCTTTAATAGATTTTAGTATCCAGGAGAGTATATACCTTTCTGTAAATTACCGAGGGACGTGTAAGCATAACACACAATCATCCATTATATTTTGGTATTCTCCATTTGCTTTCAAGTTCAAAGTCCTATGCGCAATATGGAATGTGTGAAGACATATACTGATAAGTTGCTTATAACAAGGAGGACAGCGTGCTTGAAAAATCCATTAACCTCGATGCTCCTTTCCAGACTGTTATGATATTCAGCCAGGTTCATATGGCTAAGTACATCATTTTCTGTCACAGTGTTTCAGAACTTTGCTTTCTCAGGTAAACTTTGCAATGTCAGTCTCTTTTATGTTAAATGGTTACTACAGAATTTTTATTTCAGCCAATTTCAAAGGAATCCCTGACAAATAGAAGGAGAAAAATTGCTAAACATGAAAGAAGGTGGCATTATTAGTGAGACACGCCAAACACAGGGGGACATTTGCAATGCACCGCACACCAGAATTCGGTCATAGAAAGTTGCAAATTTGGGCGCAAAAATGTTGCTACTTTTCTGCTTTCTTTACCAGCATCGCCAATTTTGTGAAAAGTGGGTGGAGCTTGTTGAGAGGTGGTGTGGCGGCCCCAGACCAACACATTTATGTATAATTTACACCAAAAACTAGAGGAAATTCTCCCAGCTAGGAGCTGGCGTAGATTTCGGTGTCTATGCACAGAGAATCTGAGACTCACCTAATATATAAAGAGCAGTGTGTACACCTCTTCATATATCAGTCACATCATGCGCCGGCAAAAATTATACTAGGACCCGTGTTGGAAATACAGGTCTTAGCCAATCCCCCACTATCTTCAAGTACTTTAGCTACTCCTTATTTTCGAATAAAGCAGCAAATGTTTGCCTGATGATAAAGACATACTTCTTCTATTAAACTAATTATTGAAAAGGGGGGAGACATCAGAAAATGACCTATTATATAATTCAATTTTCTATGTTAAACATATTTTTAAAAATCCTTTTTTTAAAATTTTTCAATGTCACAAGCTGTACTTTTTAAAAAAAATTAAAATTTTGTGGTTTTCTCACTAAGTCTACTAATAATAGGTCGACAATACCTGTTCTGTAGAGAAAAGTTTTCATAAATCGTCACAGAAAGGATTACAATGAAAGACAACACCTATATATAGATAACACAGGATCCACCATTCACAGTAGGTCACAGCTCACCTACTCCCCCCTCCCTGCACAGGTCATACACATGTCTAGAACATTCTACCATAGAAGCCAATGGGTCCCTTCCTGTCCGTTGTGTAATTGGCCTAAGAGTTCAACTGTAAAGTATATCACTAAATGATGGCCACCCTCATAGTCATGTACAGACAAATGAATTAAAAAAAATTACAATCAGCAAATAAGAACAAATTAGAAAAATAGAATATAATTCACCATCTGGTTTTAATTAGCAAAAAAAAAAAAATATATATATATATATATATGTGATACATTCCTTTAAAGCGCCCATATAAACATAAAAAAAGCTAAAATCCCTATAATCTGGCATTGACAGGTGCTGGATTTCCCAACAACCCATATGGATAGTATCTACCAAGTACATAAAAATTACTATATAACAGCATTTACCGCTAAAACCAATAATTCATATATGTCATTGAATTGTCCCCTATTGGCAATTTGGTACAATTCTACTCTGCTATTAAAATCTGTATCTTTTGAAAGTTATGTGACAACTAATATATCAATATTTCAACTTTCAAAGGAGATATCCCATTTGGAAACAGAAGTAGCAGGTGCACTGGGGTCCTGAGTGCCACATAAGAAGACATCAGTACTAAATGGCACATTATAGGTGGGGGCGCTGTAACAGATTTTGCATTGGAGCCTAGCAGCTTCAAGTTATGTCTCTTTCTCCATATATCCCTTCCTCCCTCATCACAGCAGGCAGCCCAAAATCCAAAGTAAAGTCAACCTAACATAAAAGTGACGTTCCAGTTTTCAAAATGACTTAAATAGACTTAGGTCCCCCACGCCTTTTGGCGCATTGGATGACAAAAGAATGCTATTGTTGGCAATCAAAAGCTGTAGCTTTGGCATCATCCCATGAAAGGTCGACATTCATACGTAACCCGATCATGGTGACCTTAAACAGGCGACAAAGGCATAGTTGTTGGAGAACATCAAGTTGCCGGTTGATATGTGTGGCCGCTTTTCATGTTTCAGATGCATATACTGCCTTCGGGATCAAGATAGTAGTCAGAAGTCGTATCTTTCTTTGTAATGGGACTGTAGTCTATATAGGGTGCAGACGTTGGAAAGTCGCCCACGCCTTCCTGTTACGACATTGGACATCTTGTTTTGCATCCCATGACAGATTACTAAACAGTCCTGTGATGGACTAAGTTAAAAAAAAACTCTAGGCAAACCTGATACTTTCTATTATGGCTAGTGCTGGACCTGACTTAGCTGTGCATGACACAAGCTTATAAAGCTTTCCACTTTAGTGTTACTTGGTGCACTCCCTTAAATGGTCACTAACTTTCCAACAAATTGTGCTTATGTGATAGCCAATATTACATCTAGCAAAAGTGCAAATCACTATTTATCTATCTTAAAATGACATTCTTGTGCTGAATAAAAACTGTGTAAATTGCTGGCCACTAGGGGTCTCACTTCCTTCTAATTTGCTGGCCACTGCTTGTTGTCATGTGAAGTCCAACAGAAACATCAAAATGGATTACATTAAGCGTGGAGGGTCTGTTTTTGCTGCTGTCTCATAATAACTGTAGAAGTCTACGGAGAGGAGAGGGGGGAGCTGCTGGAGTAGGGAAACAGCGGCAGAGAGACTCACAGAATACCTCCATTTGAAGCATCGCCTTTTTTGAGTATCTGCTGGCTTGTCCCTGAAGATTCGGGGGGGGGGGGGGTGGTATGGGGTAGAGCAGGGGGTTGCAGAGGGGATCAGGAGGGAGAGAGAGAGAGAAGGATCTCTCTCACTCTCCTCCCTGCTCCCCCTCGCTGCCCCGCGCCGCCCCCGACCCCCCGAATCTTCAGGGACGAGCCAGCAGGTACTCGAAAAAGACGATGCTCTCTCGAGTATATCGCCTTACCGAGTATGCTCGCTCATCTCAAGTCCATGCTCAAATCCGAGATTGCTAAGGGCAAATGAGGGCTATTTGTATACAGGTACAGGGCAAATTTGTGTTCCCTAATCCTGTCCGACAGCACATATAGAGTTCTATATCACGGGGCTACAGATACTCCATGTGTCATCCTATGGCACCTCCGCGAGGTGCTGTATTCTCCCCTAGAAGATAGCTTCACAAGACTGAATCAGATGGAATACGCCGCGATATGCATTTAAATAGAGTATAATACAGAGCAACTTCTCTGGAAATGGTAAGATCTTCAGTACATTTACCACACTTCACAACACTGCATTTGAGCAGCAGCCATCCATACTACAGCCTCTGCAAATAATACATTTTAGCATTAATCACAGAGTTATGAAAAGGCAAATTGACTTTTCACAAAAATTTTCAAAAAAGATGTATCTTGATAGCCTCTGGTATTTTATACCGGTGAAAAGGTCAGATTATTGTACGATTCATGCCATTTCAATGTTTCTATTATATATGATTCAATAATGTTTTTACTGCTTTTTACAATTTTATATATCTTTTCATAGTGCATACTTTAAAACTATGGCTTAAAAATGACTTATTACTCCAGAGTCACAGCACTGATTTCAAGCATAAAAACACAGCTAAGCATAAAGCATAATAATTTAGAAGCCAAGTACCATACTACAAGTCTCCGTCATTCACTTAAAAATCAATTAATAAAAAATAAAAGCTACATCTGAATGCGTAAGACCGGCTATTAAAACTCTACAAATCCAGAGATTTGAACAAAAAACTGTTCGAGACATATGTCTAGGAAGTATTTACGGTTTGTTTCCCATTGCTTATAGAGCACCAACATATACTACAGCATTGTACTGAAATCATTCAGAACAGTCCCTGGTCCCAATGGGACTCATGATCTAATTCACTTATCTCACCCCTATAAGGATACTGTATTTAAAGGGTTATTCCAGACTTAAAGAGTTTTTCCAGTGAAATACTACTGATGACCTACCCACAGGATAGGTCATCGATAGTTGATCGGCCAGGGTCCGTCACTTGGGACCCCGACTGATCAACTGAGCAGGTGCTTGCTGTCAGCGCCGTGATAACACAGAGGTCGGAGTAGAAGCCTCTGTGCCGACCTCCATGTAGTGGCCCGCCATTGTAACTGCAGGCACAGCTCTCATTGAAATCAATGGGAGCCATGCCTGCAGTTACAAGCACCAGCCACTGCATGGGTGGTCGGCACGGA
Organism: Eleutherodactylus coqui; assembly: GCF_035609145.1. Taxonomy (NCBI): domain Eukaryota; kingdom Metazoa; phylum Chordata; class Amphibia; order Anura; family Eleutherodactylidae; genus Eleutherodactylus; species Eleutherodactylus coqui. The sequence continues at coordinate 461,684,000 of NC_089837.1, read as the reverse complement.
GACTTCTGCTCCAAATTTGCATATTGGCCTTATATTGGCTGGCACTTGTAACTGCAGGCATGGCTCCCATTGACTTCATTGACCTCTTTGTTATTGTGGCAGACCCCGGCCGATCAACTATTGATGACCTATCCTGATGAAAATCAGCTTGAAAAAGACCCATGCGCGGGTCAAAACGTTGTGCTGTGCTATACTTATACGATTGGACTCCCACTGATTTATCAGTTTTCACCTATCCAGTGGATGGCTGAAACTTGAAAAAAAAACATTAAGACTAGAGATGAGCGAGCATACTCAATAAGGCAAACTACTCGAGCGAGTAGTGCCTTATTCGAGTACCTGCCCGCTCGTCTCAAAAGATTCGGGTGCCGGCAGGGAGAGCGGGGAGGAAAGGAGGGGACATCTCTCTCCCACCCCCCTCTCTCCCCCAAGCTCACCGCCACAACTCACCGTTCACCCGCGCTGGCAGCCGAATCTTTAGAGACGAGCGGGCAGGTACTCGAATAAGGCACTACTTGCTCGGGTAGTTGGCCTTATTGAGTATGCTCGCTCATCTCTAATTAGAATACTCCTTTAATTCTCCTGTGCCTTGATGTGACCATTGAACTACACTTCCCGGCATCGCAAATTGTTTAGATGAAAAATCCCCGATAAACACTTTTGTCACTAAAATGCTATAGGAAGGAAGTTACCGAAACTGTCATTTTATACAAGGCGCATGCCTCCAAATATATTTGGAAGCCTATGGGAGACATCTGCAACTGTAAAGCTATATAGTGGCATATGTGGGAGGCTTCTCTTTACAGGCACACGTTGGGTTTTTTCTTCTTCCCAGTTGAAGGCACATGTTTTAAAAGCAGAGTACAGGCAATATGCCATACTAGATATGCTCCAGATGATTAATGCAATTGTTAATTTGCGATGAACAGAAAGTCTGGATTAGAACCAGAAATTGAAAATTTTCAAAAAAAGATTGCAGAAAAAAATAGTTCCTCCACTTTAGATTCCTTCAAAAACAGTTGGACAAAAAAATCCTGAATGTGGGAAATTCAGTAGCTAAAGAAAAAAAATCCAATGGGGTTGAAGACAGGATAACTTGTTTCATAAAGTTATCATAGTCAAATCTAAGGCTGACATTGACATATAGGGTAGCTGCCTTCCAACAGGTGGCGCTGCAGAGGCATTGTACCATCTTCTATTTGCATACTAACTTCCCAGAGGAGCACACATGACCTAATATTGTAAGTCTCCTCACACCACCTAGGTGCTCTCCACAAGTATATCCTTTATTGGTCTCAAGTAATGGTCCAAACATTTGCATATTAGTTCACAGATGTTTCCAATTCACAATATTATGGTCATCCTGGTAGTGTTTTTACATTTTCGTGGAGCCTAAAAGCATCTATTGAAATACCTTTACACCCCTCTCCCCTGCCTCTATTTAGTGCTGTCAGCAGTTTTGAACTACCAAATACTATGTACATTTTTGGACCATTTACTCGAGACCAATAGTGATTTCCTTACTGATCTACGGATGTAGCAAAGTTTAACCTGACCGATATTTTAACATAAACATAACAAAAACTGTTGAAAAAGAAATGTTTTGTGCCACAGTTCATTCGCCTTAGCACAGTGAGAGTCAAGTTAACTGTTGCTACATCTGTACCTGAAAGACACAGGAGATATTCTGAGAAAATCTGATGGGATACAGTTAGCGGGGGATATGTGGCTCGTCATATGTGATGTGGTGGCCCTGTGTACCAGAATTACACGTGATTGACACACAAGCAGTGCTTTCTTTACTGTATATGACCACTGTGTATCGGACGATGAATTGATTGAATTCCTTATGGAAATGTAAGGATTTGGGTTAAGCTATAACTTCTTCCTTTTTAAGGAATTCTTCTACGGCACCAGCAACTCCAGGGGACAGCCATGGGGACGGCTTGTGTGCCGAAAAAAATCTTAATACCCTGGAAAAGACAGAATGCGTACAATTTTTTTTTTTTGCATAGTAATAACGAATTGCATCCTTTTACATATTGATCGCACAGGATCATTCGCATGGAAAATAAGATCTAACTTGAGCAAACGTCAATGATAATAGTAACTCTTACAGTATCTTTTTGTTTCTTTACTTAGTTTCTTCATTCCTTTTTTGGAAACCGGGATCATAATATTTTATCCTCTTTATTATGAAGCTGTTTCTGAACAGTTTTAACTCATAATGCCCTTGATCCCTTCTTGGGGGTCAGGTGGCGGTGGGGGGGGGGGGGGGGGTATAGGTAAGGGAGGGTTGGGGAGAGGCTAAGTGAAGGGAGTATGTCTATTACAAAAAAATGGACCAGGGATCATTTTGCCTTATGGCTGGTGTTCCCTGACCCTTGCTTGCTCTCTGTTCACCGCTAGCCTGCCCAGCGTTCCCCTCAGTTCCTCTATTAGGTACTATTCTGTATATCTGAAGGGGGTTATTATAGCGGATATTTCTGCTTCTGAGAAGTGGGAAGTGAGAGAGCCCTTCCATTTTTGGAAGTGTTTCAGGATTGTACGTTTGGCAGCTAGGAGGAATACATGCACAAAGTGTAGGATGGGTTGTTGTTCGGTCATGTCTGTTGTCTGTTGTGGCTCGACATGGAAAAGTAGGGAGGGCCTGTTTACACCTAAATGTGTACAATTTAATGAATAATCAAAAAAAGTTTTCTTTCAATACTTTTGCCTAAAGTCTTATACCCTTGAATTGAATATATATTTGTGAAGATGTTTGCTTTTAGTAGCATTTATGTACGGATTATTTTTTCTGTAAGATATGCACACTGCACTTAACAATGAATTGTCGCAGTTCTTAAGCAACATGTAGTTATTGAAAAGTACACAATTTTTGTTATCACATTTATTTTATGTATTTCATTTATTAACATCATAGTACAGACAGATCGATGAGAGATTTCCACTTCTTGTCTATTATCATAATACCTCATAAAGGCAGCAATGTTTGTGTTTTGATCAAGTCAAATATTATATATATATATATATATGTTTCTTCCCATACTAGGCATAAGGATTAGTTAGTTTATATTATCAGGCTCTTTTTACCAATGTTACCACTAGTCAGCACTCCCCCATTGTCATTGTGACTTGGTAGTCATGGCAAAACACAGACATCATGCTTTCTTGAGCTCCTGGCCCTTTCCCCTTTGGCATGTTATGAGGGCCATGGAGCATGACAGCCTAATGCAGAGCCCCAGCATGCACGGACACACTGTAACACATGAGGGCAGCAGTAAGTAGGTAGATATAGACATGCTTGAACAAAGTGTTTAAAGTGAAATATTACTAGACTAAGTCACTCCTCTTGAAAAAGTAATACATGAAATGCGCATTGAGGTGTTTCATGTTGACCATCTGGTACTAGTCATTTTATGGTTTTGGTGGTTTGCACTCTCACTTTTTGGCTACTTTTGGAGTTATATTACTACCATATATGAAGTGGACATTATTTATTGATTAATTTGTACTGTTTCATGAAATCTATTTTTCTACTCGGTACATATACAGATATCTCCACCCATATCTTACCTTGAAGTTCATAGAGGACTTGTTAAATCAGAGCTAGATGCAATACACCTCATCCAGATCGAACGTAATTCGTTGTAAAAAAGGGACTGATATATACATAATATACTAATGTGAAGAACACAATAGATTTACTACAAAATCGAAAACTGGAGAAACAGGAACTCTGACCCGAAGGACTCGTCAGATGAGCAAATTTTTAGCACATGAATAGCTGCGCAAAAAAAAAAATTGCACATCGTGTGTAGAAAAATCGTGTGAACAGGTGAATTTGCACTCGCATGTCCTATCTTTTGCAGGTGTGATTATTTAGCACCTCTAAAAAACATACATGTGAATGCTTTCAATGAAAGCATTGGTTCTAATAGAGACACTTTTTAAGCCCTGGCTAAAAAAAAAAAAAAAAACGCTCGTCTGCCCGAGGCCTATCCTACTAATTCAATGAGACACTGCCAAAAAGCGGAGCACTCGCCCTGATGAGGATGACCCTAAGTCAGAAATCTGGAGTGAACCTGACGCTCCCTAGTTAGAAACAGGAGAAGTTTTTGCTACAGTGAATAACAATTCATGCAGTATAGATGTTAAACAAGCACACAATGAGCCAGATGAAATACCAATAAGTCAGGAGATAGATGTTACAACATCCCAAAAATCCTTAACACCAAACAGACATATCTGACAGTAGAATAGAACTGAAACTGCCGACTTGAGCAGAACCACCTTCAGACTCTAAGTATAAATGGTGTGCCCCACGAGTCCGAGTCGTAATAATGGTGTATAGACAAGCACTGATTAGCCAGCCAGGACACATACCTCCCAGCTGACCAATCCATCCACACATCAGCAGAGAAGTCCAACTCTGGAATGACACGTAGCATGCGCCGGTGTGTGGATCATGTGGGCCGGGGCTGACGCCATGATGTCACCCCAGTCCCGATCTGACACAATTGGTGAGCCATGATAGGACTTCAATTTCTCATGATCTGTTCAACGTATCAAAGATCGATACATATTTGTGCCATCCAGTAGAAAAACATTACAAATTTTTAAACGAGGAGCCTCTGGGTGACGGATGACCAACATACAGTATCCATTAAGCTAGTTAAGCACGTTTGTTTTTACATGAGAACTTTATGCCAATGGATGGCACCACACATCTTGGGTAGAGATGAGCGAGCGCGCTTGGATAAAGCAGGTACTCGAGCGAGCATCGCTCTTCTCGAGTAACTGCTGACTGGTCCGAGAAGGTTCGTGGGGGGCAACGGGGAGTAGTGGGGGGGAAAGTGAGAGAGATCTCTCTCTCGCTCCCCCCCGGCTACTCCCCGCCGCCCCCCCCTGAGCTTGCTCGGACCAGTAAGCAGTTACTCAAGAAGAACAATGCTCTCTCGAGTAACTGCTTTATCCGGGCACGCTCGCTCATCTCTAATCTTGGAATATGTCGAATTTAGGGCCAAATTATGGGATGTACAATATAGATGAGATGTATAAATTGAATTCAGACTTGGTTGCTCCATTTTTAGGACTTTGGTTATTTGGTGGGGTATTACCTCCATCTGATTACTTGTGTAGGTTTCTGATATTAACAGAGCCTAATCAGTTGAATAGCTTGTTATTCAGGACAGGAACGCCTGTAGGGCCGCCGAGGTCCTGATGGAAGATGAAAATAAGGATAAGTAGATAACTTCATACACTGTAGATCTAGCAGTAACAAGAGCAAGGTCACAAAGAGCACGGCACAGGGCTCCTCTCCAATTCATGCAGCACAAATAGATTGTGAAAGTCACAATCCAAATGTGGGCCTGGGAGTCAATGCGCCTACGGTTACTTGTAAAAATGCGTTTTATTAGTTGCACCAGTTTCTTAGCTACTTTTAACAACCCTTGTAATTAGTGTGGGTGACGGCAGCTGCCATTACCAAGTACTATTATGCAGCACCGATACATAAAAATTGTTAAAGAGGAACCTGTTATTGAGCCTCATGTGCTTCAGTACATGCGGTAAGTGCCAATTATCTTTATATACGTCTACCGAAAATTTCTTTTTCTAAATTGTGGTTGAGGTGTTTATAGTGTATATATATATTTTATTGTTGCTGTAACAGTAATCAGCACTGAATTACTGCAGGACCTGTAGAGGGTATTGAGCTTGTACTTATACAAGGAAACCAATAGGAAAAAAAACAAAACAAGCTGCAGTGTAAAGCATGTTTCAGGGACCTAACAGCAGCATGAACCTAAGATTAGGCAAGAGGTGGCATTCAGACTACCTCATACCTTGAGATAGTAGCTAAGCTGTAGCCAATCACTGTTTTGCACTAATGTAGATACATAGCAGCACTAAAGAAACTTTCAGATAAGAATAGCTTAAAGAGTAACTAAATTTTTACTTTTTCCCCCTCATAAATATATAGTAAAAGCAAAAATAAGAAACTTTGTAATATATGTTATTATAGAAAAATGCCTCATTCTCCACTTGAGGATCCTCTTCTTGTCACCAGCTCACCTCCTGCACTGATTATTCACTCTGAATGTACTGAATAAATCTATACACATAGAAGTTAGACTACAGATGCAAGTCATAGAAGTCTGTGGAGAGAAGAGGCTGCTGGAAGCAAACAGAAGCAGAGATTCACACAGTGCTGCTGCACCTCCTAGTAAGTGTTTCAGTTTTATGCAGTGGTCGACTCACACCTACACTGCGTAGTACTGAAGCGTAATGTCCTACACAGGACAACTTTTAGATGCCCACCAGTTCGCCCCAGCCATTATCATTCCTGTCCTTTCCCACAGGAAGTATCATCCCTAGTGAATGGAGGTGGAACGGGTTGGGGTTCGTTTCGGCCACCTGCCTCCATTCATAGAAATCAGGCAGCCTTTCATAAATGGTCTGCCTGTTTACACAGGCCAATCCATCGTTCAGTTTTATAATGCATGCATAAACTGAACGAGAAGTGAATGAATTCTCCTTCGTTGTTGAGTTGGGTCAGGCACTTATGCTGTAATGGTTCCGATTCCCGCTGGACGATTTATCGGGCCCTTACTCATCTTTTTTTGTAGATTTTCCTAATTATTTGCACTGCAGCATTCTTGTATTTGCAAAAGTCACATGACCATATGAACATAATGCCAGGACTACTACGGTACTTTCTGCATAACAGTGTACATTTATGTGATATTCAGATTCTGTGGTAGGCCTAGAAGACCAGAAAAGGATATATTAATATATAAAAGGGAGGAAAACAATGTGCTGCGTACAGAATGACCATTGTACATCACCTTCCTATTTAGAAGCACTAACACTTTTGCCAGTCTCTCTCTTCTTCATTCTGTCTTTGCAGGCGTACACTCCCTGGGTATCCTCTACACTTGCCGACGGCTCTCTGATGGAGCAGCACTTGTATCCACTTCAGCACTCAATATGCTGCTAATGAGGACATTTAATACATCTTTTGTCTGACCGGCAGAGCAGAAACAGAATGAGGAATGAGCCTCTTATACAAGCATCTCTCTTCTTCTCACTCTCTGCTTGTGTTCACTCTTCCTGTTCAATCTTGTGTTCACAAACTGTATCGCCTCCACCTAGACACATATGACCTGATGGTACTGCTCGCTGCTTCCCTTCAGCCTCCACACTTTTACTGACTCCTTCTCTGATGTTCAAGTCCTTGCTAATCTTTTTTTTACAAAACGCATAATCAATTTGCATTAATTTGCCTACAAGTCCACATACTATGCAGAAGAGGTTCCTCAGATTCAATGGCAATTATACAGCGATTTCATGAAATGTATCGATTAACTAGAGAAGCAAAAATGTGCAAAAAGTCAACATGTAATTTTACATACATGTTTGCAATAGCTACAGTATTCCAACAAACACCCTACAGTAATAGTAAAGGGAATGGATAGGAAGATACTAGCATAGAAATCATAGACATGGCATTGAGATCCAAGTAGAAGTCAAGACATTGTAGAGGAAAACTGTTCATTTGGCTACCAGGACATAAAGATGACCGGATGGCAATTAGTAAATAATGCTACATATATTTATATCGTACCACAGTCCATTATTCCAGGAGTAAGGCTCCCTATCCATAGGCGTTGCGGTAGCCGCGGGAGCCGCCGCCTGGGAGCAGGAGCCGCAGACGAATCTCCGCCGGTCAGCCTAATCTGATAGAGAGGTTGACCGCGGAGAATCGGAATGATCCTCCGCTCGTGGACAGGGGCTAGCACTTTCCATAGCAATGCTATGGAAAGCTTCAGACGCCATGGACAGGGGCCTTATGTAACTAAAAATCTGTTCCATGCATCTGTATGGGGTTGTTTCTGCAGCATGTGCATGGACTTTTGAAGTGCACCTAGTCAGATGAATTGGACAGCTGATGGCATTTCTGTAACAAATCTATGGTATATGAATAGACCCTTTACCCTAAAGGGTGTAAGTATACGCCCTTGGGCAGCGGGGTTTGTATGGAGCAGGATTGGAAGCTGATCCAACTTTATACACGGCAGATGCTGGCCATCTTCGACAGCTGGCACCCACAATCAGTGTTCATGCTGATCACAGCTGTTAGCCCTTTAAATGCCACTGTCAATTCTGATGAGATTGGGAGGTGCTGTTCAGGTGTCATGACAGCCCAGGGCCGCCATGTATTTCTGCCCATTACGATGGGCTTGTGGTAAATCTCAGTATCATGCTGGCAGAAATAACATATAGCGCCATAATTAAGTATTGCAGTACATAATATAAGCGTTTAAAAAATGGCAAGTTCAAGTCCCCTATGGGGACTAAAAAAGGTAAAAATAAGTGGAAACATTTTTTTCACTATTGTGAAAAATATAGGATGCTAAAAATGTAAAGCGACTCCTTTGCCTATATTTAAAAAGTACATATATAGACGTGTTTGGGACTGTTGGGTTCATAAAAGTGCATTATGTATCCCACACAGTGAATGGGGTGAATATTCTATCGACAGAAAGATAAAAAGGTAATGGCGGTGAGAAGACGGAAACAGAAAATTATTTTTTTTAAGATATTTTATTTTTTAAAAACAGTACAGCAAAAAAAAACAAACTAAATAAATTGCGCATCCTCGTTATCGTACTAATCCACAGAATGAAGTCATCATGTCATTTTCCCAAGTATATATGCTGTAGAAGCAATACCCTCCCAACGATAGTGCTATTGGTTTTTTTTCCATTTCGCTCCACTTAGAACTTTTTAAACGTTTTTCAGTATATTATATGGTAAATTAAATTGTACCATTGAAAAATACAATTCGGCCCGTAAAAGCTAAATTCTCAGACTGCTACATTGATGGAAAAATTAGAGAGTTATGATTGTTTGAAAGTGGGGAGGAGAAACCAAAAATTTTAAGATTTATCCAACTTCTCTTTTTATAAAGATACGCGTTTCGGGGTAGGCCCCTTCATCAGGAGGAGTGTTCCCTGGTAGGCTCGCAGCATCTTCTGGTAACACCAGCAATTTTGGGTTTATTTTCCAGCCCCAAGAGTTATGTCTCACCCAGCTTGATTGATGAAGGGGCTAACCCCGAAACGCATTTCTGCTAGTTTTAATTGACCCAATAAGAAGAGAAGTTGGATAAATCCTACCCACTGCCTGTTGAAATTCATTGGAGAGCGGCACCAGGCTACCAGTATTGTTTCTCCATTTGCTCCAAAAGAAGAGGAAGAGGATCCAGCTGGCTTGCGGTGAGGTGACCCGGGGGACTACACAAGCCATAAGATCGGGGAGGAGAAGATGGAGTAAGAAAGTTGAATTGGGAGGAATAGGTAAGTATTGATTTTTTTTCCTAATGACAGAAACCCTTTTAAAGAGTTAAGGCCCTCATACACATAAAATAAAAGTCGTCTGAACCTTTCGATTTCGTTGGGACTAGACAACTGTCATGTGTATGAGGGGCTCCTGACTCTCCACCGACTCTCTCCCCATTGTTTAGGGAGAGAAGGATCAGGCATGCTGAATTTCAATGCCTGATCCTTTGTTCTCTCTGGAGATAAGCCACTGCCAGAGATGTCTGAAAACAGCATTTTCCATTGTCCTCACAGAAAACAAAAAAATGCTCAACCGAACAAAACTCTACATGGGTTCCCATCTTTCTCCATTGTCTCACATTGCTTCAATAAATACATAAATAATGCAATCCAAATATACCCAGAAAATGACTTTATGGCACCATACCCAGTACAACAATGGTCTGCAACCCTCAGCACATGTTGACTGTTGAAGTTTTGCAACAACAGCACTGTCACAAGTTACAAACCATTTCATGCAATCATCATTCTAACATATTTCACTGAATTTAGGTTGGTTATACACCCTAGAAAAATATGATCAGGTACCCTGATCTTACCCTGACGTCAGGCAGCAGGAAGCTAAAGCAGGGATCCGGCACCAGCAGAGCGGGAGCGGTGTGTGGTTGGTTGAGGAGAGTAAGAATTTTTTTTATGGCTTTCCACCATCCTAAACAGATTTCAAATAAATAATTTTGGGGCTCGATAAAAATTTTAAGTGGTTGTGCCACCAGTAAATATAGTTATTGTCCAGACCATGAAAAATTACCAATCTTTGCCGGTTACATGCATTACAAAAATAATTAGTTGAAGCGGTATTATAGCTGAGCGCTGGCGTACACACGTGTTCAGTCACTCTTCCCACTCCTGGATCTTTATTTCCATTCTGGGCATAGTCATTGTTAACTTAACAGCAGCCAATAAAAATTGCTTTCTTTCCTGCTTCTCAAGGAAGGACCCGAGTCTGTACAGTAGCACAGCCATATACAGCAAAGCTGAGAGGATGGCTCAGAGGACTGACTTGTGAGCATTTACAGCTATCAGATGGGAAAGTTGATTGACCGGGAAGCCTAGGGTTCTTTTAGGTTGCTTTCACACAGGAGCGATAATGGTTCAGTAAATGCTGGCAAAGCGGTCTGGTGATTGCTCCCAGCCGCCCGCTTCCATTCACAGTAAAACGGCAGTCGTTCATAGATGATTCACTGCCTGTTTACACAGGCAGATTGTCGTTTGGTTTTTAAGCCTGCCTAAACTGAATGCTGAATGATCAATGAATGAATTGCAGCGTTTACACTGAACGATTATTATTGTTCAGATTTGCACAATCCAATAATAATCTGAACGATAACCATTCAGTGTAACTATACTTATGGCTGCCAGATGGGGAAGGAGACTGACTGGCAGTGATGTGATGCTGGAAGGGTGAAAGACAAATAGAGTGCTTGCCGATGGTTTTGGAAGTTGTAGGCAGAAAATAGAGAAGAGAGTCTTGTGACCCTGCCCACAATAGCACTTATCAGTGATGCAGGGGTGGACACAGGGAAGGAAAACAAAAAGATGAAAAGTGTATTTTTGGGTTCAAATAAGGCAAGCAAGTTTAAGTTAGTGGTTAATAGACTTTTGGGACTTTTAGATGAACTTTAGGCTTGGGATAACCCCTTTAAATAGTTGACTGACCACAACCAAATTGACAGGATCTCAGTAGAGATGAGCGAGTATACTCACTAAGGCTAACTACTCGAGCGAGTAGAGCCTTAGCCGAGTATCCTCCCGCTCGTCTGTAAAGATTTGGGGGCCGGCGGGGGTGACAGGTGAGTTGCGGCGGTGAGCAGTGGGGAGCGGGGGGAAGAGAGGGAGAGAGAGATCTCCCCACCGTTCCTCCCCGCTCTACCCCGCCCCCCGCCGGCCCCCGAATCTTTACAGACGAGCGGGAGGATACTCGGCTAAGGCACTACTCGTCTCTAGATCTCAGTTATCCAGTCTACAGAGAATAAAATACCTGCATTAAGTCAAGTCATTCAATGGTATTAGACATGGTAGCTACAAGATTACTTGAGTTCTCTATAATGATGAAAGTCTAATTCAGGTATTTTTAGACTAGAGAAGAAGTATAGTATGTGAGGAATTATATTTATAAAACTAGATTGCAGGTAGTCCTTCCTTAAAGGGGCTGTCCAGTTCTGAAGATTGATCATCTAACCTTAGAATAGCTGATTGGTGGGGGTCTGCCTTCCAGGGCCATTGTGTATGAAGCCAATAGCACACAACTTTGTATGCTTTACAGTGTCCTGGCATGGTATTGTAGGCACAGCTCCCAATCACTACAACAGGATAGGACATAAGAGTCCGATCGTTGGGGTCCGACCACAAACGGTGGTCCTGTCTGCCTCCTATGTATGGAGCAGCAGAAGTCATGAGAGTTACATAAACAGCATAGCACAGAGAACAACACTTTTTCTATAAATGTCAAGTTACGGAAACAGCATATCTCGCATCGATGCACTGCTTTATAAGTCCCATTGGCTTCTATGGGAGTTACGGAAACATAGCAGCCGAGCCGTGCTTAGCTATTTCCATCTTCCCAGCCACATTCTACATAGTAGTGTTCCCATCACAGCCGTGCTTAGCCGTGATGGAAACACTCCTTTAATATTTGGATAAACCCTGAACTGAACCAATAGTCTCAAGGCCCTTTTGAAAATGAAAGAAGGAACTTGGTTGACTGCCATGGAAAACTATTCCAAGTTTGCTTTGCGCCAGTTTTGATAACTCACCCTCAATGGCCAAATAACATAAAATATCAGCGTCTGAAAAGGACAGATCCTCTTAACCCCTGAAAAACAAAAGTCCTAAATGACCGGACATTTTTTTTTGCAATTTTGTGTACTTAGTGGTTTAATGGTCCTAACTTTTTAAATTTTTGTGCTACTAATATATTTTTTGCAGTTTTTTTATGACACATAGGAGTTGTTTTTGTGCCGATTTATAGAATGTTTTGTTTTATCAAGGAAATGGGAACAAAAAAAACCTACGGAACATTCTTTAAAATGGCGCATTCCTACTAAAATAAAGCATAAGGCTCGCACATCCGTTTTTTACCGCGATTACCTCGTTTTGAACGCCACGGTAATCGCATTGATTTCACTGGGGCCTCGCAGGCATGCGCTCGCTGCTGTCTACTCTATTTTGCTGCAGTTAACGCACCTCATCACCCATCACAATGATGGAGTGCGTTATAACCCGCTGTTGGAGGCAGTAACCTGCATCTGAAAGCGTCGGTAGAACTGCGGCAAAACGCCGCGATTGAAATCGCAGCGTTTTGCCGACGGCATGTTTGAGAGTGGCCGTAGAATGGGTTCCCAGTTTATAGTTCAATCATTTTGGCACATATCATGTATAGACTCTGGTGATGGTTTGTATAGGCAAGAGTAGTGGTTTTTTATTGTATTTTATGTTGCTATTTCGTGTTTTTTTAACATAATACGTCTCACATGAGCTCAGAAAAGACCTCAGCGGGGCATAAACTTTTTTTAATTTTGCAGTTTCCACTGCAACTCGGGAATCCATAGTTACTGGCAGAGTCGATCTAGGTCTGCCAAGAATTGGCAGCACCACCATGCTGGGTGGAACTGGTGGCAATCACGTGATTGCGGGGTCCATAAGGCACAGCTTTGTAGCTTCTGAGTCTATAGCTATGTAGACTGCACAAATGACAATGGAAGCGGTTCTAGACAGCCAGCACCTGACCTGCTCCTTGTAGCTTGCAGAAGCAGGATCTTTAAACCCACATTTACAATGGCGTTGGTTCAAAAGCTCAGGACCATGCGCCATACATTTATGGTACGTGGCCCTAATCAGTTTCAATTAATTAATTTAGTAGCAAAAGGTCTTTTTAGCATAATAAGAACTGAGCATGCTCATGGCTGAAAAAGACATGAGTGCAGATTAAAGGGACGGGCTCTGCCCGATGCAGAAGATGCTTCAATTCCAAGCCGAAACACTGTAAATACCACATGGAAAACATTGTGATTATTGCTTATGAGGGAGATGGCGCACAGCAGTCTGCAATCTTGCAGAGTCACTTCATTGGAGCAATATGGAGGTTAATTCCCTGGCAGGTGCTCTTTAATTGTAGATTGTATTTCTATCTCTTTGGTTGTAAATAAAATGATTTGTAAATGTTCTAAAATACTTGAATAAGAGAGAAATGTTGCCGCGCTAAAGCGAAACTATCGTTTCTACAGATGTATGGAGCACATAACATATATGTTTGATTGGCAATGAGATATGTTTTCATATTGGAGGATCTTAGTTAAGCCATAATTTCCATTTCATGTTATTTTTAAACTGCAATGCTGAGAACCATCACAGTTTCAGCTGCCAGCAGTAATTACATTTAGCGCATTATAAAGAACACATTATGCATGCTGGGGCATAATACAGCAATACAGTACATTACAAAAACATAAAGTGTATGACACATCATTGCGCGCTAGCAGGCTGCAATTCCAGGCATGGCCAGAAGAGGGCGGCAGTTCAGCTATAAAAAAAAAATACGTCAACCATTTGGGAACCTTAGCTCTGCTATATTACCATCGTGTAGCTGCATCAAAGCAACAGATATACTTGATGGCTTTAAAAAGGGAAAATAATGCTAAAAGGAAAATAAAAAAAATACATGCATAGGAATAATATATGTATATCTAACTCTAAAAATACAAATATATAGGTATACATATGGATGTAGCAGGGTTGTTTTTGTTAAATGTAGCAGAGGCGAGTTCAGAATTCCACATGACTCATTGTGAGATGATATTTCATTAACCATTTTACATAGATAAACTGCATTATCGAATTAGCGAGATCCTCAAAGAGTTAAATGACAAATTCAGCTCTGCTCTGTCTACGTATATATATATATATTGATTGATACTTCATTGTCCAAAATATCTGTATATTTGTAGAATACATGCGAATACGATAGATAAAAGCGCTGGAAAAGTAAGTTTAAATTCAAAAGCCAATTTTCTAAATTCCGTCAGTCCCATCATTATCGTTGCAGGGTCTAATTAGAAGCGGTATGAAGATTTATCGCAATATTTCGTATCGCACAAATGCATTCTTTTTTTTTTTTAAACACAGGGACTATAAGATCCTAATCGCTCGAGCAGCTTGCTAGTTACTATATAACATAGGTCTTTTATGCTCTGCATTAAAAACCCTTCTTCATTACAGATAATATTAACTACATTGTAATCAACCCATCTGAACCGTAAGTTGATCGGCCATTTAAAGTAAAAAAAAAAAGAAATCCCTCTCCCGCTATTTCAAAGAATCCATCTTCATACATCCCGGCTTGTTTGTTCCTCAATATCTCATATATATTTGTCTCTCTCCTGTATTTGCCTTGTTGTATTCCACTTACGCTATTGTGAACTCTCCCATCCCTTGTCTATTAGGTCTCGATCATTCTCTGTGACCTCGATGTGAACCCAGGTCCGGGTTCAGAGGTCAGCGCAGGAGGGAGGATCCCCGAGCAGACGTGACACGTGCACAGCCAGTTACCATGACTTTTTTTTGCAACATCAGTGTCTGGCAGGGAAGGGGTTAACGGCGGGCTACTGTATTTTATCAAAAAAGATAATAATTGGGTTCATTTTAATAAATCGATTACATGAAATCCTCCTTTAAAAAAAAAAAGAAGGATTAAATCAAAGAAAGATAATGAGACAGTCGCCTCTCAATGTTCATTAATTATTCGCCATAATTTCACCTCCCAGTGGTTTCGCACATGCAGCCGGCATTAGATGGTGACAGTGTGACAATGGCTTTTAGAGTCAATATTGCTCAATTCTGTTTTCTTACAGCAGGAAAAAAAAGTAGATGTTGCGATAGGAGAGAAATTTTGATAAATGTAGAATTTTTAAAAAGTCCTTTTTTGTGCCCCGTTTGAGCTTTGAAACCAGTGAAATGTTTATAGAGGCATCCTCATTACATACTGCATGCAGAATTCTCCCCAAATTGTCGAGACACGCTGACAAAAAACCTGACAATAACCTAAGAAGAATGGCTGAAGTTTATGGCTTAGTGCAGGTAGAGATGGCTCCTCCGCAGATGGTAACCTTCTCAGAATTCGAGAAATTCAGTTGCAATATCTGTGAAGTTGAACTCCCCTTCCTGACTTGTTTCATATACTAACTTCAATAGGGTTCAAATTCTCCAGGTCAGGAAGTGCAAGAGCTCACTGAGAGCTTGACAGCTTGTAAGTGGCAAATCTCCTAACAACCCTAATTGGACTGGTGTCTGAATGAAGGCGACAGAGGATTTTCATTTTTTTTTTTTTTTTTAGATCGCAACTGTTTTACACACAGTGGTAAAAAATAAAGAATTTTTTTTTAAAAAAAGCAAAATTTTGTTTAAAACTTTTTGCAATTAGAAGGCAATGTTTACTAAAAATTGCACAATGCCACAAAACGCGTGGGGTTTAACTTAGAAGAGCAAAAATGGACAAACTAATTTTCCAAAATTAAACATGAAAATTTTGTGTATTCTAGAACTTTGTCATTTATCTCTCTCAACTCTTTGCAATCTCTCCAGACAGCAAGTCCACTTCTGAATACAGTCAGACACTTAAACGACTAATTGAAAGCTCCATGCATCTCAATGTGTCTCCAAATGACCAGTGACTGATGGAAGACCTGCTTCACAGGATTAAAGAAACTGATGCTTAGCAATAACACAATTTCTTCCACTTAGATTCCAGGGAGAAGTAGAATGGATGCAAAAAAAAAAATAATTAAAAATGCTAAAATATAAATATTGCATGTGAATAAAAGTAATAATATTTTTTTTCTAAGCTGATAAAGCTTAAAGAAAACCATTGGTCAGGAGTGAAAATGTGATGCTGTAATTTTGCCAAAATTTTTGATTTTTGCCTATATTCTGTTGTGTTGAAAAAAAATGAAGATCATAGTATAATAATAAAAAAAATACATTCAAATATGATATGGTAAAGTTCATGTAAAGTGGCTAAAATAGGAGGAGCTGCATCTTAATCCGCAGTCAAGAGATTGCAGGTCAAAAAAGTTTTATCTACGCCATAGACTTTCTAAAAAAAAGAGCAATATAAAGAATTAATAATAAGTAATAAAACAAGAAGCAATCATAAATCCTCAGTTTCAAAGGATAAGTTGCAAAAAAGTCAAAAATGTCAGGAAGGTGGAGGGTAAATTCGTGTTCATATGGATCACAGCATTAATCATTTTCGATGGGCTTAACTTGGATGCTTTTATATCCGCCTAAATATATATTGTTTCATATATCGCTATAAACTAGTCATATAGTACGTTCTATACAGTATATACCTTCAACAGTATGAAAGCGCTAAACAATAGGAACTATTTGTATGGAGATTACAAAGGTTGGATGCACCAAAGTCTGACAACATTGTTCCTCATGTTTCAGGTTTTTTCAACTTCACTCCTCAATTACCTCCAAAAGGTCATTTCTCGAGGATTTCCTTAATCATGCACATGAGAATTAATCTGTTTGACTGGGTCAGAAATTAACCTATCTGTTCTCACAGATGGGAAGCCTCAAAACATGATCTGTTAGGGGTACCTGGGGTCTGCAGATGAAAACTCCAGCGCAAGAAACCTAAACAGAGCATTCGTCAAAATGGGAACCTAATATTTAGAAGACGGGGGAAAGAAAGTGATCACAAAGTGACAAAAGAAGCCAAAATATTTATACTTCACCAACAGCACAATAATAGCGATATACCACACACCTGTGCAAGCCTATGATATGGGAAAGCCAACAATTGAAGAGTTTTCCTAAATTCTCACAACTCTCACGCAACGTGAGCTTCCATTTGAGAAGATTGAATTTTTTAGAAAGTTTTGGAATTTTCAGAAAAGTTCTTAATTCGAGTTTTGGCTCCTAACAAAGCCATTCTACCTGTAGACAGCATCAACAATCTTTTAGCTGTATGAACAATGAGTCTCGCCCTCCCAAACATGTAATAAAGATCCACTAATGACCTCTTAAGTGCAACTGTCACCATACATCATATTTGTTCTCTAATTTCATGTTGCACTGTCCACTAAACTCAGGCGAGGTGAGTAATATGTTGAGGGGAAGAAGAATTGTCCTGCAAGGAAGAGCTACTACATAAGGCTTTATCAGAACCATGACCTGAAAGTCAATAGCACAAACTACCTACCTGGCAAAAACCCGGCAGGTGGATGGCGACCCAAGCTACACGCAAGCTGTAATGCTGGGTCATAAGCCCAATAGGAGAAATCTTACAATGTGAGATTACAATATACAATCACACTGTGGGCTTTGGATAATTCACAAAGCAAACAATGAATTTAAATGAATGGGCGCTTTACTGTTCCTGCTTAATGTACGCCTTTAATTCAAGTTATGGAATCAGCCTTCTCCCTTTCTTTGCGGCAAAAGCGGCAAATTTTTCCATTTTGCTTTCGCACTGATCAAGATTTCTTGGCAAATTAAAATAAATTACAGTAATATCTAGGCCGACCGCAGATGAATTAATAATACATTGGAAACAACTACATTTAAATACATTGTAAGCAAGGGGATGAGAGTCTTAAATGTGACAGTTTAATGTTTCGGGGTAGTATCTGCTATAAATTCTGCACTGTAATCATCCGAAAATACAATTTTTGTCAATCAACGCGAAAAAAAAAATTAGAAAAGTAGTGAGGACGTATTGTAGGAACAGAAGGTAAGAACAGGGGTGTATGTGAAATAGGTGAGAGAAGACAAAACTCGACATATTTACTCCAGGTCTGATTTTTGTGTAAAGCAATTGCCGTCAATCGTGCCAATTAAAAGGTTAAAAATCACTGAAATTATAAAAAGAGAAAACATTTAGCATTGTACAGGGAAAATAGAGGAAACAGGAGGTAGACTGAATGCCGCAGGGCCCTGTTTAATGGGTCTTAGGAAGAAGAGTAATTAACCCCTTTGCTGCCAGGATTTACACGCTTATCCCTAATTAACCCCTTCCAGCCAGACCTCTCAGCTGATACTCATAGCAACATTACACTTGTTCCCTGCTTCCCCTCCCATCTATTTCTGCTGAAATAATCCCCTCCAGGGGCAAAGCGAGAGAAAAATGAGCAAGAGAAAGGAGCAGGAGCGATGGGTCCCTGTACCACTCACTTATCTTCTGTCGGTTCAAGAGTTCAGTCATGGCCTCAGTGCAGAGACCCATTCCTCTCCATTGGGCAAACACATGGGCACTGACATAAGAAAGAAATCAGGGCAAAGGGGAGAAGAGATACTGTACCCAAGGACTTTGGGGAGATGGGAGCATAAAGAATAGAAATTCAATTAAAAGCAGAAGGCAACAAAATAGTAATGTC